>NC_050099.1:35220577-35523607 GCF_902167145.1 Zea mays | reverse complement strand
TACCCTCTTTATGTTATTATTCAAGCACTTTGTGATGATGTCCGATTATGTAACTGCTGTGTACGTGAATTCCTGATCCTGGCACGTATATGGTTTGCATTCGGTTTGCCTTCTAAAACCGGGTGTGACATAAGTCCATTGATTAAAAGGAATACCAGTCTATGATAGGTTCTTTACTTTATCTTTGTGTTAGTAGACCGCATATAATGCTTAGCATATGCATGTGTGCTAGATTTCAATCTGACCCCAAGGAATGTCATCTTGAGAGTGTAATCCGCTTGGCGGATAATCTTGTTGAACACAGCCGCACTAAGCACATAGACATTCAGCATCACTTTTTGAGAGACCGCCAACAAAGGGAAGATATCAATGTTTGCCACATTAGAACCGAGAACCAGCTAGCCAATATCTTTACCAAGCCTTTAGACGAGAAGAGGTTTTGTAGGCTGCGTAGTGAGCTAAATGTCTTAGATTTGCAGAACTTGGATTGATCTATAGCATACATGTGCTTTATGCCTTTGATCATGTTCTTTTAAGCATCATAGTCTTTACATGCTTATTTTTGTGCTCAAGTTGTACAAGTCATCCCCGGACCTCACAAGTCCTTGTGCAAAAGATGCATATGTTTAGGGGGAGGACCTTGTGCAAAAGATGCATATGTTTAGGGAGAGGATGTGCTAAAACTTGACCCTTGAGACCGACGCTTTTTTAGTACTTATGATGTAGTCTCAAAGATAGATTGAAAGGGAAAAAGGTGAACTTGGACAAAGAAGAGGCTTCCACAGCATTCCGGTATCAATAATATTTGCTCCAAGTCCCTATTATGTTCTCTCGTTGCCCTTGGCTTTAAGTTGCACTTTTTGTAAAGAAATGGGGTTAAAAGGCCAATAGTTCTTCTTTTTTGGTGCTTAATGCCAAAGGGGGAGAAATTAAGGCCAAAGCAACTGGATCAACTACCACTTGTGATTTTTTTCAAAAACAATTAGTATAAGTATACTTGGTTTTTGATCAAAACCCTTTTATTGCAAAAACTTCTCTCTTGTGGGGGAGACATTAAATTATGGAAAAGGGGGAGTTTTCTAACTCTTAATCAAAACTAGTCTTGAAAGTTATTTTGATTTACCAAAGCAAATTGTTTTTGTCATAGAGATAGGAAAATGAATTTGCATTGCGAAAACAAACCAAGTGGAGGCAAGAATGATCCAAATATGCCAAATCCTATGATAATTTTATCGGTCTTCAATTTGACATCAAATTGCACTTTTTAGCTCACATTTAGATATGTTAGTGCATTTTGAGTTGCTTTTGATGTGTTAGCATGAATCACCAAAAGGGGGAGATTGAAAGGGAAATGTGCTCTTGGGCCATTTCTATATTGTTTTGGTGATTAAATGCACAACGTGTTATGTTTAGAATAACATGATGATTGAGCAAAGGTACATAAAGCAAATTGAGCTTCGAAGAGGACATAGTACAAATCTATATAGATCAAGTAAAAAGGTAAGCTCTGGACACTTAGACATTTGTTTTTTGTACTAAAGATATTTGTCTAAGTGCCAGGGACTTTATAAAACCAAGTCAAAAGGAGCAAAAGAGAACAAGAAAGAAAAAGGAAAAAGTGTGCTGGACTGCGTAGCACCAGACAGTCCGGTGCCACACACCAGACAGTCCGGTGTGCACCAGACACTCCGGTGCACGGTCCGATCAATTGCCTGTTCTTGGGAAGTCTGGCCTGCGTCGGCTATAATTCACCGGACCGTTCATGTGGAGCGCCGGACGGTTCGGTGTGTAAGCCATCAACGGCTAGTTACCACGTCGGCCAAGGACCAACGGTCAAGTGGTGCATCGAACAGTCCCGTGCCCCTCACCGGACGGTCCGGTGCCTCCAGAATAGGAAACCATCCATCACACGATTCTCTACCCACGCATTGTTCACAGTCCGGTGTGTACCGGATAGTCCGGTGCACCCGCAGACAGAAGGCAACCAAAGCCTACCAAATGGAGCTCCAACGGCTCCTAGCTCCTTGGGGCTATAAAAAGGACTTCTAAGCGCATGGAGCACACAACCAAGCACCCATTGAACATCCTACAACGCCGATACTTCGCAATCACGTCATTGTTTCGTTGAGATAGAGATTTGAGCGCTTCTTTGAGCTGTGACTCTGTTGTGTTGTTTCATGTGCTCTTTTCTTGACTTGCGTGTGTGTTGTTGTTGCAACTTAAGTTCTTTTGTGTGTTTTTACCCCCCCCTTTCTTGGGTTCATTCAAGATCAATTATTGAGATAAAGAGAGAACGTGGTATTCAAGTTGATATTTGGATCACTTGAAAGGGGGTGAGTGCAACCCTCGTCCATTGGGACGCCACAACGTGGAGTAGGCAAGTATATCATACTTGACCGAACCGCGGGATAAAAATTGTCGTGTCACTTGTCACTATTTTATTATGATTCCTCTCTCTCACTTGAGTTATATAATTGCTATAAGTTCAATACTCACCTTATGAAAGCAATTAAGTGAAGAAGTCTTCTCCTCGCACTCCTTTCATTCATACTTGGCTCTTGATATATCTAATCCAACATTAGACCAAGTTTGCTTTGTTGAGCTATTTTTTATAGGATCACCTATTCACCCCCCTCTAGGTGCTCTCACTATCACCATAGACTTGTCATCAGGTCTTAAGATGTGGGCCCCTCTCCCAATGCCATATTACCCCTGACAGGCCTAGTCACATCCCTATGACTTGTGACAGGATTACACTTAGTTACGCAAAGTCTTTTTCCCTCATAAGGTTTTGGGCCTCAAAGGGTTTGGGTCTCGGTTGTTCCCATGGTGTGAAATCGAGAACCTTTAGGGACCTAGAGGTTAGTAGTGAGCCCTAAGCGTCTAAGTGCAATTAGTGCTTGGAGGATAGATTTACCTAAACACCCATACCCTTTAGGATGCTATAGGTCATGAGGGGCATTAGGGACTTGGGCTCATGATCGTTTGAGAGCACACGGGACTCAAGGGCATATTGTTATGATCACCTTATGATGCAAGGGGCCTCAATGGCTTAAAACACTCATCAATTCTGAAAGGGAAATGTGCCCATGGGTCATTTCTATAAATGTTTTGGTGATTAGATGTCCAACACATATTGTTTTGAGGTGATATGTGCCAAATGGTAAAGAAGTGCAAATCAAGAATCAAGGTATGTTGCTAGCCTTAGTGAATTGTTTTTTGTACTAACATATTTACCTAAGTGCTAGAAACAGTATCAATGTAAATGAGAATGGAGTGGAGAAGTGGCTGAAAAGGAATTGTTCATGTCCGTTGGTGCACTAGACTGTCCGGTGCGCCACCCGACAAAAGGCAAGAATTGCCTTCCAAATGGATCTCCAACGGCTCCTAGCTGCCTTAGGGCTATAAAAAGACCCCTATGCACATGGAGCACTACACCAAGCATTCACAAAACATCCTAATACGCCTAGACTCCGCAAATACGCATTTGGATCATCGTGACTGATATTTGAGCACTAAGTGTGTTGTGAACTTGTGGCATTGTTCTTGTATGCTCTCTTCTTGACTTGTGTGTGTATTGTTGCTACGATTCTAGTCTTGTGTGTGTTTCTTTCTCTCCCTTACTCTTGTGCTTTGTGTTGTGATCAACTTTGTAAGGGTGAGAGGCTCCAACTTGTGGAGATTCCTCACAAACGGGAAAACTACTATAAGAAGAAACCGTGGTATTCAAGTGGATCATTGGATCACTTGAAAGGGGTTGAGTGCAACTCTCGTCCATTGGGACGCCACAACATGGAAGTAGGCAAGTGTTATACTTGGCCGAACCATAGGATAAAATCACCGTGTCTCTTGTGTTGCTTTTCTCTGTGATTGATTTCTTCTCAAGAGCTCTCGCTATAGCAACTTGGTTTAATCTAACTAACATTTTATAAACTGAGTTTGTGCTATTAGTTTTGAAATTTGTAGGATCACCTATTCACCCCCCCTCTAGGTGCTCTCAATTGGTATCAGAGTCGTACTCTTCAATTAAGGGACTAACCGCCCGAAGAGATGAATCCTAAGGGTAAGGGGATGATGATCAACGATAAGGAGAAGGAGTCCCTCTTCAATGAGCCAAGAGATGACAAGCCCTCTGACTCAGGCTTGAGTCACAAGAAGAGGGATGGGAAGAAGAAGAGGCGCATTAAGAAGATTATCTACTACGACAGCTATCACACACGGTTTTGGAAGGCAAACCGAATGCGAACCATGTACGTGCCAGGATCAGAAACTCACGTACACAGCGATTACATAACTGGACATCATCACACAATGCTCGAAATAAATAGCGGAAAGGTACTTGATTACATCAAGATGTCCAAGTCATCCACAGAGTCTATTACATAACCATTGTCTTTAACATAACTATTAAAGTGTGGAAATATGAAACGTAGAAGCTAAGCTTACACAGGCAGCTGACTGGAGGTTTGTCACTAAGAAAGAACTAGAACTCGTTGTAGTCCTAAAACTCCTCAAAGTCATCTATGTTGCCAACATCACCTCCTGAGCACTGAGTGCAGTGGGGACAACCTGGGGTGGGGTGGTTTGTAAAGCAAGGGTGAGTACACATCAACGTACTCAGCAAATGTCCCGTTTGGCTAAAGTGGACTAGCTGTATATGGAGTTGAGGTTAAGCAGTTGCTTTAGTTTGTCAAATATTTATTATTATTAGTAGAGCCAAGTTTTAGTAATAAACCCAGTTATTACCCAGAAGTACCTCCTCAAAAGAGGAAATACTAGATATCAGATCTTATAACATCATTATTAACCATCATCATAAAAGTATCCAAAGTTCTTCTAATCAAAGAGGATCCCAAGGCTGCTCTTAACCGTGAGCTCGATTGATATACCAGTTTCTAACACTCTGCAGAGGTTGTACACTTTACCCACAAGTCGTGATTGCCTTTCTGCCCCGGGTCGATCAAACCCTCAAACACTACCAAGGTGAGTCGACAAGGTTTCACTACGTAGCCTTTACAAAGACTCCCCTAGTGCATAGCTGCTCGTTAGGTTTCGCCAGTCGTACAAACGTAGTACACCTCCCCAAGGTGGGTGACTAACAAAACCAAATCGAATGAACCTCTGCACCTCAACCTTGGCAGAGCGAGCACTACGGCCCGGCCCCCATTGACGGCCCTCCGACAAAGCCAACTACACCCCAGGTTCATCTAATTAATCAGCTAAGGGCATCCCATTCCACCCTCATGGTTGCACTGTTATCCCGGGTGGTCACTCCACGAATAGGTCCTTACGGAGAGGTACTCAGGAAAAAGGCCTGAGCCCCCTAGATTATCATAAGCTCATCAACATAATCAGGATAACAATATCGTATCATAAATGTTCACATCATGTTCATTGATTAAGTTAAGGCAATAGCAAAGCACTAACCATGATAACCCAAAAAGGTAAACAAGGATAAGGTAAATACAAACTAGTCAATCCTTAGGTTTCATAAAGTAATGCGGGATAGTGAATCATAAAGTATGTAGGACATATTAGGTCAGAGGACACTTGCCTTCACCAGGTTGTTGCTCAGGGAGGTCTCCAACAACACACTCAGGAACCTTGGACTGCTCATTGTCTAAATAAAGCGAGCATGCATTCAATACATTTGGAAAGTACAAATGAACAGCACACCAAACATGTACAAACATAGGAATACATCTCAAAGGCACAATACTACATAAGGGACAATGGGTTCAAAGCATAACATAAACTATAACATAAACCAACTTCATTTGGAAATAGATTATTACTTCTCTAAGTGTTACTCACAAATACATAGCATAGTTCAATTTATTTTATCGTGACCTAAAAATTAGAACATAGGTGAATTCATGTAATACACATTATTAATCTTACAAGATTAAACATGCTTTAATCCCTAGGGTTTTCCCTTTTTATTTTATTAAATGAACAAATCTAAACATATTCTAGTTCATAGTTAACTATAAAATTAGAAAACACAGAATGTAAATGGAACTAATTTATTTAAACAGAGAATAATTCTATGAACATTTTGCAATTTGAATCACTAAATTTGGAGTTCATATGTTAAAGATATGAAATAAACAAGTTTAGGAGTTGAAAATACAAAATTAAGCCCTTATTCTGTAATTATTTAAAAGAATAGGGTCTGTTTGTAATAACTCAGGGACCTGCGCGTAAAGTCTAAGGATGGCGGGTTCTATTCGCAAAAAGCTGAGGGGGTCTTAAGCAAAACAACCGCAGCGAAAGGGTATCCTGGCTTCTCGGCCATCCGATCGGAAACGGACGCCCGAGATTAGAAGCGGGCGCGTGGGATCGGACGCGAGGGCTGACCGGCGGGTCCCACGCGTCAATGGCCCGGGTATCCCCGGTGCGGGATGCGAGCGCGGGCGCTCCCTTGCGGGCGGGGCCCACGGATCGGCGACTCGGACCAACAGAGGGGAAACGGTGGGAGCCTGGCAAACGGGGCCGCGGGGAGGTCGAGCCCGCTAGTCAGCGGTGGAGGGCACGCGCAGGCGCGATATCGCGGGCGCGTGCTGACAGACGGGGCCCTCCAGGCAGTGACCAAGAGTGGGGAAAGAAAAGGGGAGACTGACGAGCGGGTCCTCCTTGTCAGGACCACCGTCTACCTCGGCAGTGCGCAGGCGCGAGAGCCATGGCCGTAGCCAGCGACACCGCGCGGGCGAACAGAGCACGGGGCGGCTGTGGTTGGCCGGGCGGACTCAGTTCAACGGCACGGGACCGGAACCGACGATCACCGGCGACTAATTGACGGAACAGAGGAAATGGGGGAGAGAGAAGAGAAAGTCCGGTGGGGAAATTCACCTCGGGTGGAGTAGGAATGAGGACGAGGCTGGGTGTAACGGTGGCGGAGCACGATTGCGGACGATGGTCGAGCTCTACCGGCGACGAATTCGGGCGTAGGGGGGCTGGCGACGGGGAAGCTCCGGCGGGCTTGAAGAACCGGCGTGCGCAGCTCGGGTGAGTGGGCAGAGGTGAAATGAGCGAGGCAGGGGGAAGTGGGGTGTGCGGGGACTTGTAGAGGGGGTCAGGGTGCCGGTTTGGAGCTGGGTGGCGACGTGGGCGCGATGATCTCGGCGTGCGTGCGCGCGGACCGCGCAGGCGAGCGGTTGAAGAAGGAGGGGGAGGGACTGGCGAGCGGGGCCCGCGAGACAGTGGCACAGACGTGCGAGCGCATAACGGGCCGAAGCGCTGATAGGGCGACCCCACCGAACAGCGAGAAGGACAAAGGGAAGAGGGGTGCGGGTCGGCGCCGACAGGCGGGGCCCACCTGTCAGAGACCGAAGGCGTGCGGGCGAAGCTGGGCTTAGTGGGCCGACTGGGCTGCTTTCTCTTTTTCTTTTTCTCTGGATTTTCTAATTCCTTTTCTATTTCTTTTCTCTAGGGTTTTCAAATCCAAATTCAAACTAGGTTTCAAATTCAAATAAATTCAAACTTGTGCAACACTTCAAAGAATATTTTAAGCTCAGCATGATGCAACATGTCATGACTCATAATGTTTTGGCAAAAATAAATAATTAAATCCCCCTAACTTTAAGCTATTTCTACTTGAAAGGGAAAAAGGGAGAGAATCTAGAGAGATAAAACCTAGAGTGTGAGAGAGAAGAGTAACACATGAATTTGGGTGATAATTAGAAAGAAATTTTATACCCCCAAATTCAGGGTATTACAACAGCGACGCCTCCTCTTCTTCACCAAGGGATGACGACGACAAAGACTCCTCGTCGAAAAAGAAAATTGTTAACCAAAATTACTCCTTTGATTATTCTCGCATCCCGTACAATTCAAATGCTCATTTACTTTCTATTCCACTTAGAAAACCCCCACACTTCGATGGAGAGGATTACTCATTTTGGAGTCATAAAATGCGTAGTCACTTATTTTCCCTCCATCCTAGCATTTGGAAAATTGTAGAAAATGGAATGCATTTTGATTGTACTGATAAGCCTGTGTTCATCAATGAACTAATACATAAAAATGCCCAAGCCACTACTGTTTTGCTAGAATCTCTATGCAGGGATGAATACAACAAAGTGAGCGGTTTGGACAATGCCAAGCAAATCTGGGATACCCTCAAGATCTCTCACGAGGGTAATTACGCCACCACGATTACCAAGATGGAACTGGTGGAAGGCAAGCTAAGGAGGTTCGCTATGATAAGGGGAGAGGAGCCAACACAGACGTACAACAGGCTTAAGACCCTCGTCAACAAAATTCGAAGCTACAGGAGCACAAGATGGACGGATCATGAAGTCGTCCGACTCATGCTAAGGTCAATTATTGTCATTGATCCTCATCTTGTGAACCTTATTCGTGAGAACCCCAGGTACAATAAGATGATGCCTGAGGAAATCCTCGGAAAATTCGTAAGCGGGCGCATGATGGTGAAGGAGGCAAGATATGTGGACGGCGCTCTAAACGGACCGCTTCCTCTCCACGAATCGTAGCTCGTTGCTCTCAAAGCAACCATCAGCAAGGAGGCGCTACCCAGCAAGGTAGCACAAGTGGAGGCTGCCGGGCTCAATGAGGATGAGATGGCGCTCATCATCAAGCGATTCAAGATCGTCTTGAAGGGACGCAAGGAGTTTCCCAACAAGAATAAATCAAGGGGAAAGCGCTCCTGCTTCAAGTGCGGTAAGTCTGGTCATTTTATTGCATAATGCCCCGACAATGATAATGACCAGGCACAAGAGAAGAAAGAGACGAAAGAAAGAAGAACTACATGAAGGCGAAGGGCGAGGCGCACATTGGAAAGGAATGGGACTCTGACTGTTCTCCATCCGACTCCGATGATGAAGGACTAGCTGCCTCTGCCTTCGACAAGTCTTCTATCTTCCCCAACGAACACCACACGTGCCTTATGGCTAAGGAGAAGAAGGTACGTATTCGAGATACTCCTAAATATTCTTCTTCTAGCGATGAGAAATCTTCTGATGATGAGATAGATTATAGTGATTTATTTAAAGGATTAGATAGATCTAAGGTAGGCAAAATAAATAAACTAATTGATGCTCTTAATGAAAAGGATAGATTGTTAGAAAAGCAAGAAGATATTTTGTATGAGGAACATGATAAGTTCATTAGTGTTCAAAAATCTCTTGCTCTAGAAGTTAAGAAAAATGAAATACTATCCTCTGAATTGTCTACCTGTCATGAATCTATTTCTAGCCTAAAGAATTTAAATGATGATTTGAATGCCAAGCTAGAGAAAGTTAATGTAACTAGTTCATGTGTAGAGCATGTTGTTATTTGCAATAGATTTAAAGACTTTGATATTGATGCTTGTAATGAACATGTTTCTACCATTACTAAGTAAAACAATGATGTTGCAAGTCTTAATGCTCAACTTAAGACTTGCAAAGAAAGTTATGAGAAACTAAAATTTGCTAGGGATGCCTACACCATTGGTAGACACCCCTCAATTAAGGATGGACTTGGTTTCCGAAAGGAAACCAAGAACTTAACAAGCCAAAGGACTTCCAATCTCAACAAGGAGAAAGGGAAGGCTCCTATGGCTAGTAGTTCTCAAAAGAACCATGCCTATCTTTATGATAATAAATTTACTAGCCATGCTCATAATGATAGGTGTTGTAATAAGATTGTTTCTCATGTATATCATGATGCCGCATTTAATTCTCATGCTATGTTCGCATCTAGTTCCTCTTTTACTCATGGTAGAAGTAGGCCTAGGCATAATCGTGTTGTTTCTTATGTGCCTAGGAACGTATGCACTGGTCCAACTACTATTTACCAGACATGTGATGCTTCATTTGTTCTGTCGTGTAAAAATGCTAAAGTAGTTGCTAGAAAGTTGGGATCTAAATGCAAGAGAGACAAAACTTGCATTTGGGTTCCAAAATTTGTTTGTAACAAACCTTGTAGGACCCAACAAGAGTTGGGTACCTAAAGCCCAAGCTTAATTACCTTGCAGGTTTATGCATCCGGGGGCTCAAGCTGTATTATTGATAGCGGATGCATAAACCACATGATGGGGGAGAAGAAAATGTTCACCTCCTATGTCAAGAACAGGGATTCCCAAGACACCATCATCTTCGGAGATGGAAATCAAGGCAAGGTTAAAGGCTTAGTCAAGATAGCCATCACGATCGAGCATTCAATATCGAATGTGTTTTTAGTAGAATCGCTCGGGTATAATTTGTTGTCTCTAAGTCAATTATGTCACATGGGTTATAATTGTTTATTTACTGTTGGGGCGAAGGCAAAGACGCCACCCTTCGCTCGAGGCCTTCGCTGCAGCCGCTTGTTCGACGGAGACAAAGCGGGCAGGGACACCCTTCGCAGGACTCGGCACTTTGACGAAGGCCTGCGGCGACGTCCTGCCACGGCGCGTCCTCGTTCAGTCCCAAGGCCCACGTGTGATCTGGCCCATTGTAACGGGCCCCGCGTGGCCGCCTCTGTATTACGGGCCTAACTTGTAAAGGAATACTTGTAATTACGGTTTGTAACCCTGCTTTATGGGAATATTCTGGGGATAAAATAGGTGTCTGAGGGCACATGCGTCCTTAACACAAGACGCTAGGCACTCAGATACCTATAAATACCCCCGCACAGTGCCCGTGAGAGGCTAGATCAACAGAGCTATTGCCCCCGTGCACGTAACCCTGTTGTCACCACTGTTCACCCTTGTTGGCCTTCTTGCTGCTGAGAGCGAGTTCCAACATTTGGCGCCCACCGTTCGTGCTACGACAAAACCACCCGCGATGGCACCCAAGAGAGCTAACCCCAAGGCTGACGAGGCTGCGAAGGCAGCACTGCTGGCCGCAAGAAAGGGCAAGGCCCTCGTCCTCACCCAATCCACCCACCAAGAGCCCACTGAAGACAATGTTCCCCACACCGGCGAAGACGACACCTTCCGCACCTGCGGAACCGAAGGACAGTCACAGCCGCCCCCAGGCTTCGCCCCACTGGAAGGCGCGGACCTCACCGAGGACGGTGAGGTCCTCGGCGTCTCAACAGAAGAACAGCTGCAGCTGCGCGCCCTGCGCCTCAGGAACCGCAATCTCCAGAGGCAGAAAGAGATACTGGAGGCCAAGCGCCAGCGTGTGTCCGCATTAGCCAAAGTGCGGCAAATGATACGCGACGAGGAGCAGAAAGCCCAAGACCTCGAGCGCGAGATCGCGCTGATGCAGCGCGAAGGCCACCTCGGTCTACAGCAAGAGCCACCCCTCCAACAGCGCACACAACCGGAGGACACGCGCGAAGGCCACCTCGGCCGGCAGCATGGCCCACCCCTGCAGCACCGGGCGCAGCCGGAGAACCCGCGTTTCCCCCAGCATGACTACGTCTCCCAGCACGGCGCGCCATTCCAAGGGGTCAACTACCTCGACGAGCGAAGTCCCCTGGCGCCACACCTACAAGTGACGCCTTGGCCAGCTAACTTTCGAGCGGGGGCATACCCCAAGTACAACGGCAGCACCGACCCAGCGCAGTACATCATGAGTTATCAAGTCGCCGTTGCATCAGCCGGAGGAGACGACGCCACAATGGCGAAGTCTTTCATCATCGCACTAGAGGGCCCAGCACTCACCTGGTTCACCAGATTGCCTCCGCTGTCCATTGATTCGTGGAGAAGTCTCAGGGACAAGTTCCTCCTCAACTTCCAAGGCTACCGTCCAGACACCGACGCTTTGGCCGAGCTCTCGCTTTGCAAACAGCTGGAAAAGGAGACTCTGCGTGAGTATTACCGCAAGTTCTTAACACTCAAGTCACAGCTGCCCTCTGTCGACGATCAGATCGCTATCCACTACGCCATCAATGGCCTTCGGGCTGGCGTCCTCTACAGCCATTGTATCAGAGATCCACCCAAGAGCTTGCAGGAGCTATATCAGCTCTTCGAAAAATATGCCAAATCCGAAGAGCTCCACCAGCGCAAGGTTGAGTCACAGCGGAAGCCCAAAGATGCCCCGCAGTCCAGCCGCACCTGGACGAGGACTCCGCAACCAGACTCCGGTCGAGATGGCCGCAGTCAACAGCAAGTGCACAACATCGTCAACCAACAGCCTGCTGCTGATCCCCCTCGCCGCCAGGAATATCCCCCCAGGGCCGCGGAAACGGAACTCGCGGCAGGGGTCGAGGGCGGGCGCAACCGCCGCCGCGCCGATTCTATTGCCTTTTCCACGGCGAAGACTGCGCCCACCAGACCAAAGACTGCCCCGAGACGAAGGCCACCAGAGACAGAATGGCGCGGGCGCAGCCAGCCGACAATCCCAGAATTGTCGCGCATAATTACCAGCCACCCCCTCCACCATATATTCACGCTCCCGCTCCGCATCCATCGCACCACGCTTACCAACACCATCAGGAAGTACAAATCGTACCTCCTCCACCCCCACCACCACACCAGCAACATCAGAACATCCCCCATGCCCCAAAGCAGGAAGACTTCGCCGATCAACCATATCGCGGAGTCATTCACATGATAACAGGGGGGTCTAGCACTGACTTCGACACCAAGCGGCAGAAGCGGGACCACTACCGCAGCATCAACCATGTCGCCGTCACTGGCCCAGTCGTGCAGACGAAGTGGTCCCACATACCGCTAACCTTCGACGCACGAGACGTCGACCTGCGCAGCGCCCCCCACATCGACGCTATGGTCATCAATTGCAGCGTGGCAGGCTGGGACTTGCACAAAGTCCTAGTCGACAACGGCAGTCAGGCGGACATCATCTTCCTCCACGCCTTCGACCGCATGGGTATAAGCCACAGCTTGCTGAAGCCTTCGGACAACCCGTTGTATGGTTTCGGCGGCAAGGGCACCTTTCCAGTTGGCAAGATAGAGTTGCCCCTCTCCTTCGGTGTAGCGCCCAATGCCCGAAGTGAGCAAGTAACCTTCGACATTGTCGACATGGTATATCCATACAACGCCATCATGGGCCGGGGCTCCATCAACAAGTTCGAAGCTGCCATCCACGGGTTGTACCTATGTATGAAGATACCAGGCCCGCTAGGCACCATCACAGTCTACGGCAACCAGCAGACGGCGCGCAACATTGAGCGGGACTTCGTGCCCGGTCAGAGAAACGTACACTGTCTCACGACCCAGCGCGAGGTCCCTGCGCCGGCCAGCCCAACCGACAAGCAGCACGACAAGGCGCAGTTGCAGTGCCAAGACGGGACCAAGACTGTCCCCCTCGATCAGGCCACACCCAAGCAGACAGTAACTATCAGCGAAGACCTCACCTCACTTGAAGAAGAGAAACTTCTCTGCTGCCTAGCCAAGAATAAAGATGTCTTCGCCTGGTCTGCCCTCGATCTGGTCGGAGTCAGCCGAGCCATAATTGAGCACAGCTTGGGCATTGACCCTTCGGTGCGACCCAAAAAGCAGAAGCTTCGCAAAATGTCAGACGAAAAGACAGAGGCCGCCAAGGCGGAGGTGCATCGCCTCCTGGAGGCTAAATTCATCGAGCCAGTGGCTTACCCCACGTGGCTCTCCAATGTTGTGATGGTGCAGAAAAAAAGCGGAAAATGGCGCATGTGCATAGACTTCACCAGTCTCAATAAGGCCTGCCCAAAGGACAATTTCCCGTTGCCGCGGATCGACAAAATAGTCGATAGCGCGGCCGGATGCGAGGTCATGTCCCTCCTCGACTGCTTCTCCGGCTATCACCAGATATACATGAAGGAGGAAGACAAGGCTAGCACCAGCTTTATAACACCCTTTGGCACTTATTGCTTTGTCAGAATGCCGGAGGGTCTCAAGAATGCCGGATCCACCTTCTCCAGACTCACCAAAACAGTGCTCGAGGGGCAGGTCGGCAGAAACATATTCACATATGTGGACGACATCGTCGTCGCCAGCAAGAATAAGGAGGACCATCTCGCCGACCTAGCAGAGACATTCGCGAACATGCGAGATGCACGACTCCGCCTAAACCCGGAAAAGTGCGTTTTCGGTGTTCGCCAGGGCAAGATATTGGGCTACCTGGTGTCCCGCCGCGGCATCGAGGCCAACCCAACCAAGATCCAGGCCATCGTCGATATGTCGCCTCCGCAGTCCGCCAGGGACGTCCAGCGCCTGACAGGCAGGATGGCAGCTCTCAACAGATTCATCTCCAGGTCCGCCGAGCGAAGTCTCCCCTTCCTCAAAACACTCCGCGGCGAGAAGGACTTCGCTTGGGGACCGGAGCAAGCAGCGGCCTTCGCCTCACTAAAACAGTACCTGTCGGAGCTGGCCATCCTCACGAGCCCCGACTCCTCGCTCCCCTTATTGCTCTATGTCGCGGCTTCGCCGCACGCAGTCAGCGCGGCACTGGTACAGGAGCAGACAGTCGAGGGCGCAGTCAGACAGTGCCCTGTCTACTATGTCTCCGAAGTCCTGACACCGTCCAAATGCAACATGACAGAGCTGGAGAAGATAGCCTACGCAGTTGTTATGTCCTCGCGCAAGCTGCGTCATTATTTTGAAGCATTCAAGGTCCGAGTCACCTCAGACAGGGGGCTCGGCGAACTATTCAGGAACCCGGAGGCATCAGTGAGGATTGCCAAGTGGGCAGCCGAACTCTCCGGCTACCACATCAGCTTCGAGCCCAGAACAGCTATCAAGTCGCAAGTCCTGGCAGACTTCGTCGTCGACTGGACTGGGCCAGTAACGCAGCCGGACCCATCCACAGAAAAGGTCTGGACTATCCATTGCGACGGTGCATGGTGTCATGCGGGGGCAGGCGTCGCTGCAGTCGTCACCTCGCCAGCCGGAGTCAAACACAGATATGCAGCACGCCTCAGCTTCGCTCTGGAATCCGACAAATGTACAAACAACATAGCAGAGTATGAAGCAGTCATCCTCGGCCTCCGCAAGCTAAGGGCCCTCGGAGTCACCACATGTATCATCAAAACAGACTCCAAGATAGTTGCCGGTCAGGTCGAGAAAGACTATGCAGCAAAAGACCCCGCCCTCATGCAATACCTCGCGGCTATCCGAAGTCTCGAGAGACAATTCAAGGGATTCACCCTGCAGCATGTGGATAGGGCCAAGAACGAGGAGGCCGATGCCTTAGCCAAAGCCGCCGCCAGGGGCGAGCCCCTGCCCTCCGACGTGTTTTTCCACACCATCGGCACTCCAGCTGTCCGGAGCCCCGAAGGGCTCCAGATAACTAATGATAACGAAGGCCACCGTATAGTCAACCTAATCATGACAGAAGACTGGAGGGCACCAATAACCCTGTTCCTACAGGGGTACTATCATCCAGCCGACGTCAGTGAGGCAAAGCGCCTCAGACATCGAAGCCGGGACTTCGCTCTGATCGAGGGCCAACTGTACAAGAAAGGGGTCAGTCAGCCAATGCTCAAATGCGTCACCGAAACCGAAGGCATGCAGATCCTATGCGAAGTCCACAGTGGCACGTGCGGCTCGCACGCAGGGCCAAGGGCCCTGGCTGCCAAGGTGATCCGTCAAGGGTTTTACTGGCCCGCAATGATCTGCGCCGCAAATCGGGTCACGAGGTCCTGCGAAGCCTGCCAGAAGTTCTCCCCTCGGTCAGGCAACCCCTCGCAATATACAAAGCTGATTGCCCATACATGGCCTCTCCAGCGCTGGGGCCTGGACATCGTCGGGCCCCTGCCCACCGCTCAGGGGAACCTTAAGTTCGCCTTCGTAGCTGTCGAATACTTCACCAAATGGATTGAAGCGAGGGCTGTTTCCACAATCACATCAAAGACTGCCCAAAAATTCTTCTGGCAGAACATCGTTTGCCGCTTCGGAGTACCGTCCGAGCTAACAGTCGACAACGGCAAACAGTTCGACAGCCAAGATTTCAAGGATTTTTGTTTTTCCATCGGCACCAAGCTTGCCTTCGCTTCAGTCTATCATCCGCAGTCCAACGGGGTCGTGGAGCGCGCCAATGGGAAAATATTCACAGCTGTCAAAAAGATGCTCCTCGATGAAAGAAAAGGCAGGTGGACCGATTTATTACCAGAGGCAGTCTGGGCGCTAAACACAACCGAGTGCAGAGCGACCGGGTTCACTCCTTTCCGCCTTCTATACGGATCGGAGGCAATGACCCCGCAAGAAATAAAGCATGGGTCCCCGCGTACAGTTCCGTCAGCCGTCCCCGACGTGGATGAGCCAACTTCAAAAGATCTCATTGACGGAGACCGGGTCTTCGCCCTACAGGCCCTAAACAAATATCAAGCCCAGACCAAAGCATGGCGCGACCGCGCAGTCATCCCGAGGGAGTTCAGCGAGGGGGACCTCGTACTCATCCGAACAGCTCGGACGGAGTCCAAGGGCAAATTGGAGCCCAAGTGGGAGGGCCCCTTCATAGTCAAGTCAAAAGCTTCACCCAGTGCTTACAGGCTCACAACGCCAAACGGCGAGGACCTAGAGCACTCCTGGAACGTCGACAACCTTCGCAAATTTTTTGTTTGACCCATTTAGGGCTGATTTCGCCCTTGTAATTCGCCGCAAACAATCTTGTACCGGCCCGCACTCTTTTCCTCCCGGGGGGTGAGGTTTTTAACGAGGCGGAGCCATGTAATATATGTGAGAAAAATCCCCCGCAAAAGCATGTGTCGAAAAAAGACCGCAACAACGGTCTTCGGCATTCGACCAATTCGAAGTCACCGCGAGGCTAAGCGCTAGCCACCCTCGCATGCGACCAATCCGCGCAGAAGTCGCCTAAGGGTGCAGCCGGACTAAGCACAACAAGTGCGCAAAAAACCGAAGTCTATCGCGAAGACCATCCGCGCAGAAGTCGCCTAAGGGTGCAGCCGGACTAAGCACAACAAGTGCGCAAAAAACCGAAGTCTATCGCGAAGACCATCCGCGCAGAAGTCGCCTAAGGATGCAGCCGGACTAAGCACAACAAGTGCGCAAAAAACCGAAGTCTATCGCGAAGACCATCCGCGCAGAAGTCGCCTAAGGGTGCAGCCGGACTAAGCACAACAAGTGCGCAAAAATCCGAAGTCTATCGCGAAGACTATCCGCGCAGAAGTCGCCTAAGGGTGCAGCCGGACTTAGCACAACAAGTGCGCAAAAATCCGAAGTCTATCGCGAAGACTATCCGCGCAGAAGTCGCCTAAGGGTGCAGCCGGACTAAGCACAAGCGCGCAAAAATCCAAAGCCCATCGCAAAGACTTCGCGCAAGAGCCGCCTAAGGGCGCAGCCGACCCAGTACAACAAAAGCAGAAACGACACCAAGACCAATTACAATCATGCTGGCACAGCATAACCAATCACACCAGACAAAGTACACAGCCCTCGCAGGCACAGGCACGCGAGGGCACACAACTCCATTTTACAAGCCCTTACACATACACAAGCGAGGGCACCGCGCCCTACATCGGCTCAACCTTAGGAATAATCCCCATCTCTCTATAATTAAACAACATTATCCTAAGCTCCTCACCCGCAAAAAGGCTTCGCAGCTCCCCTTCCCCTGCACCAGCGGTGGCCGGCAAAGACAGCAGCTCCTGCCGACCAGCCCTGCTAACGCGAAGCCGGGCCCCTTCCTCCGCACTAATCCTACGCTTTGCAACCGCCCTTCGCCGTCGGTGCCCGGTGCTAGGACCGGGCACGTCTGGCGCGTCCGCAGCATGTGACGCAGCCTCCGCCGCAGCCACGTCCAAGGCCGCAAAATAATCCAAGTCCCCCTCTGAAGACTCCTCAGTCCACTCAACCGAGCTCCCAGAGTCAGTAAAATCAAAAAACTCAGAAACAGACCCACCATATTCATTTCCATCTTCCGCGGTCGAAGCCGCCAAAAACTCAGTAGTAGCGGTTGCGTGCGCAGGCCCAAAATCTTGAACCTGCGCAGCAACCAAAATTCAGTACAACATCCAAAAATTCCTCAACCCTAAACACCACCTATGCCACCTGCGAAGGCCCTGCCGCTGCGGAAGCCTCCGCCGAGGCCTCCGCCGCTGCCTCCGCCCCCACCTCCGCTGGATCTTCAGCGCTCGGCACAGCAGCTGCGGGGGCATCGGGCGCGCCTTCGTCCACCTTTGGGGGAAGGTCTTCGCCGGCCGCAGCAGGTGCAGGGCGCCTGGTGCATCTTCCGCGGTCTCCGGGGTCGGTCCCGGGGCGACTCCAGTCGCGGCCTCCGCAGGGGTCGTCTCCGGGTCAGGCGGCGCGCTGTTCAGCGCCCCGAAGTCGTCCACCCGCTCGCCGCGCTCCGCCTAAGACAAAACGCACAAAAATTCAGCAAACACACGCACAGACCGCATCCAGAAAACGCCGAGCAAACGACAACGTTACCTGAGCCCTCGCAGCCTCGGCCCGCGCCCGAACCACCTCACAACCGTATGAACCCCACATCCGGTCATAGAGGGCCCCGCCGGATTCCTTCACCACGGGGTCTTCGACCTCAAAGATATCTCGCCCAAAATCCTCATCTGCCTGGTCGAGGGCCTCAAAATGCCGGCAGCCTTCGCGAGAGAGCGCGTTCATCGCTGCCTCGCAGGTGACCAAGGAGGTGAACGACATCAACCCCGCCAAGACAGTGGGGAGCTCCTGCAGTTCCTCCTGCACCCATTCCAGACAGCGAAGTCCGGCCTCTCGCTCCGGCACCTCGAAGTCACCCGTCCGCACACCCAGCTCGCGATATGTAGTCATGAGCTGCGTGCGCGTCCGTTCGGCCTCCGCTCGCATCGCGGCCTCGACCCCCTCCGCGCGGCTCTCCAGGGCAGTAAGCCGCCGCTGCAGCTCTCCGGTGAGCTCCTTGGCGATATTGCCTTCCGCCCGCGCCAGCCTGGCCTCCACCTGAGCAGCCTGCTCCTTGGCGATGGCTTCGTTGGCCTCCCTCCTCTCCCCCGCCAGCTGGCGCCGGAAGTCAGCCTTCTCCTTCTCCAGGGCGGCCACCTTCTCCGCCAGTTTGCGGCACTTGCTGTCGGAGGCCGACTTCTCACGGACAGCGTCAGCATGTTGCGTCCGAAGTCTCTCGACCTCGGCAGACAAAGCTGCCGTAAGGGCCCCCGACGCGGTGCGGCTGGTGAAGTCAGCCACCTGCAGAACACACGTAAGGCCGTTACGTAAAAAAAATGTGTGTATATCTCGGCGGGCGGAGAGGGAATAGCTCGGCGGACCTGACTCAGCGCCTCCGCCGCTCGACTCAACGCCTCCGTCGCTCCCTTCAGCCGGCGGGTCGCCACGCCCGCCTCGTCCCTGACCAGTGCGAGGGCAGACACCTCGCCTCCGGCGCCAAGGGCCTCTCCCCCCGCCTTCGGCGCTGGCGCAGCCGTCGCGACAGCCTCGCCAGGCATAACTAGAGCAAGCGGGCCCTCGTCCGACCCTGCAACGCGTCAACAAATTAAAAAAAAATGTGTGTATATATTTATTTATATAGACTTACCCCCAAGATAATCCTCCACATTAATCTCGGTGCCGAAGTCGGCAACGCGTTTGCCGGGCGGCGGTAACGTTCGGGCCGCCTTCGCAGCCTCCGCCACTCCGCTGACAGACGGCACCACCTTCGTCAGCCTGGGGCCTCCGGCGCCCACCGTCACCTCCGGCGCCTTGCCAGGCGCAGAGGCGCCCACCTTCGCCGGCATCGGCGGCTTGCCTCCACCGAAGGCCTCCGCCTTCGCCGTTCCCCGCAGCCTTTTCGGCCGAGCTTCGTGAACCCTCACAGTCGCCTGGCGTTTTCGCGCCGCCTCTTGGCGATCCTTGTCCATCACTGCCCACACAACATGACCGATATTTCGCCCATAAGGAAAAACTCTCCACCGATGAACCATACGAGATGTAAAACAGTCCTCCTCAGCCGCGCAGGGGATAGGAATGTCTTTAGGCCAACAACCCCCGGTAACCCTCAGCATCCGAGCCGAAGACTCCCGGAGCTCGGGCGAAGACATCCTCTCCCTCGGGGCCGCACACGTCCTCATTAACTCTCTAGCGAAACTATCAGACACCCCAAGTCTTCCCATCGCAGTACCTAATTTTCTCTTTTTCGAGGAGGCGGCGGCCTCCAGCGCAGGGTCGCCTCCAGTCTCCACCGCCGGTTTCTTCCCACGGCGGTCCGCTTCGTCTTGACCAGGGTAGCCGTCGTACGGCAGCTGATTTAATTCGAAGACCCTGTTCAAACGTTCATTTGACCCGCGGATGTCAAAGCTGCGCTGGCCTTCCGTCCTCGGCACGTAGCGCCCCACGAGCCGCACCGCCAAGCCCTCCGCATCACGCACAAAGGCGGCCGGGTCACGGTTTCGCAAATTCAGTGCGAAGGCAGGACTTCGCACCACCCTTCCTCCGTGAAAGGGCATCTGGCGAGGGCATACTTCGCCCAGCGCCCAGCCGTGCGCCAAGGGCCAGACCCCGTACGCCACGAACTCTTCAACTAAATCTCGACCGCTGCTCTGACCGGCGGCGCACCGAAGGGCCCCTTCGTCTGCATCATCTTCTGCTACCTCATAAGGCGGATACGCAGAGTAATAGTGAGAGCACATTTCGGACACGGGGAGCCCTTTATGGCCTTCGACAGTAGCCTCAGCAACATAAAACCAAAATTCATTCCAATTGCCCCAGTTGTTGCGGGCGCACGGGACCAACTCCACTACTGGCATTGTGGTCTTGCCGGTCTTCGGCGTGAATGTGCATGACCCGAACTGGGCAACTCCGTCCTCAACCATCCTTTTTCTGCCAATGCAAACAATAATTCTTCGCAAAAACTTCAACTGACGGCTGTCCGCCGTACGAAGTCGTCGCCCAGACATACTTCGCCAGCGCCACTATGGCGTTCGGTGTCAGCTGATGTATTTGAACGCTGAACCTACGCAGGACTTCGCTGACAAAACGGTGCGCAGGCAAGCGGAGTCCGGCGACGAAGAACGCCTCGAAAACAACCAACTCGCCCTCCGGCTCGGGGACTTCCTCCGTCCCCGGAGCACGAGCGACCCCGCCGCCAAAGTAGCCCAACCGCTGCATATCTTCAATACGGGCTGACGTCATCCGTGACACACCAAATTCAACAGAGTCGCCGGCGCGCAACTCCTCCACCACCACGTTACTCAACGTCTCCTCAGACAAGGCGGCGGCCGGCGACGCGGCGTCGGCGGAGGAAGAAGAGGATGGCATTGCTACGTACCGTCGTCGGCGGCGGGCGGTCTGCTTCACTCGAGCCAGAACGCCGGCGAGCAAAGGGAGCAGCGGAGGAAAAGGAGCAGCAAGACGGCGGGCGGCTAGGGTTTTACGGAGCGCGGAAGGCAGAGTTCAAACAGCGCCGCCCCCGCCCCCTTTTATAGGCAGGCCGCGACGCTTCGGGAAACCCGCAATCCAACAGTACGCCGTCCATCAACGGTCACATCAAAAACCCCCGCGGAACCACTTCGAGCGAGGGCAGCGTCTCCGCCATCTAGCGACGTCTTCGGCACCAGGTGACTTTGTCGAACTGGTCCCTCGGAGGGCAAATGTTGGGGCGAAGGCAAAGACGCCACCCTTCGCTCGAGGCCTTCGCTGCAGCCGCTGGTTCGACGGAGACAAAGCGGGCAGGGACACCCTTCGCAGGACTCGGCACTTTGACGAAGGCCTGCGGCGACGTCCTGCCACGGCGCGTCCTCGTTCAGTCCCAAGGCCCACGTGTGATCTGGCCCATTGTAACGGGCCCCGCGTGGCCGCCTCTGTATTACGGGCCTAACTTGTAAAGGAATACTTGTAATTACGGTTTGTAACCCTGCTTTATGGGAATATTCTGGGGATAAAATAGGTGTCTGAGGGCACATGCGTCCTTAACACAAGACGCTAGGCACTCAGATACCTATAAATACCCCCGCACAGTGCCCGTGAGAGGCTAGATCAACAGAGCTATTGCCCCCGTGCACGTAACCCTGTTGTCACCACTGTTCACCCTTGTTGGCCTTCTTGCCGCTGAGAGCGAGTTCCAACATTTACAAATATTGATGTATTTGTCCTTAGAAGGAGTGATGGTTCATTAGCCTTTAAGGGTGTATTAGACGGCAAGCTCTATTTAGTTGATTTCTCAAAAGAGAATGTCGATCTAGATGCATGCTTAATTGCTAAGACTAATATGGGCTGGCTATGGCACCGCTGTCTAGCACATGTTGGGATGAAGAACCTTCATAAACTTCTAAAGGGAGATCATGTGTTAGGACTAACTGATGTCTGTTTTGAGAAAGACAGACCTTGTGCAGCGTGCCAAGCAGGGAAACAGGTGGGAAGCACTCATCAAAGCAAGAACGTGATGACAACAACAAGACCACTGGAACTCCTCCACATGGATCTCTTCGGCCTCGTTGCTTATCTCCGCATCGGGGGAAGTAAGTATGGTCTTGTTATAGTTGATCATTTTTCCCGCTTCACTTGGGTGTTCTTTTTGCAGGACAAATCCAAAACCCAACGAACCCTAAAGCGCTTCTTAAGGAGAGCTCAAAATGAATTTGAGCTAAAGGTGAAGAAGATAAGAAGTGATAATGGGTCTAAGTTCAAGAATCTCCAAGTTGAATAATATCTTGAGGAGGAAGGCATCAAGCACGAGTTCTCCGCTCCCTACACACCTTAGCAAAATGATGTGGTAGAGAGGAAGAACAAGACGCTAATCGACATGGCAAGAACAATGCTTGGAGAATATAAGACGCCTGAGCGGTTTTGGTCGGAAGCTGTGAATATAGCCTGCCATGCCATAAATCGGCTCTATCTACATCGCCTCCTCAAGAAGACGTCATATGAACTCTTAACTGGTAACAAACCTAATGTTTCCTATTTTCGTGTATTTGGGAGTAAATGCTACATATTGGTAAAGAAATGTAGGCATTTGAAGTTTGCTCCCAAAGCGGTAGAAGGTTTTTTACTAGGATATGACTCAAATACAAAGGCATAGGGTCTTCAACAAATCATCAGGATTGGTTGAAGTCTCTAGCGACGTTGTATTTGATGAGACTAATGGCTCTCCAAGAGAGCAAGTTGATCTTGATGATGTAGATGAAGATGAGGTTCCGACGGCTGCAATCCAAACAATGGCAATAGGTGATGTGCGACCACAGGAACTACAAGAACAAGACCAACCTTTTTCCTCTACGGTGGTGCATCCCCCAACTCAAGACGATGAACAAGTACCTCAAGAAGAAGGGCAGGATCAAGGGGAGGCACATGAAGAAAAGGATAAGGAGGAAGAAGCATCACGGGCCCCTCCAACTCATGTCCGAACGACGATCCAAAGAAACCATCTAGTGGATCAGATACTCGGTGACATCAGCAAGGGAGTAACAACTCGCTCATGATTAGCTAACTTTTGTGAGCATTACTCATTTGTTTCTTCTATTGAACCTTTCAGGTTAGAAGAAGCCTTGCAGGATCTGGACTGGGTGTTGGCCATGCAGAAAGAGCTCAACAACTTTAAAAGAAATGAAGTTTGGAGCCTGGTGTCACGTCCAAAGCAAAATGTTGTGGGAACCAAATGGGTATTCCGCAACAAGCAAGACGAACATGAAGTGGTGACAAGGAACAAGGCTCGACTTAGCTCAACGAGTGGGTGATACAAACTTCTTGGGGTCATCCACAAATTTGGAGACTCCCAAGCAACCTCTATTCGTCAAGGAACACAAGGTTCCAAGAGTAACAAATCTGCACAAGATTCAAGTTTGCGATGAGCTCGAGAGATGAAGAGAAAGGGAGAATCAAGATGAAATCAACAACGAGTTAGACCGACTTCACCTCACACCAAGGGTCCTTCAATCAATTGATGGAGATGCGATTTTGGGTGTGAGAGGTGGATTGAATGCTCTTGTTTGAGAGTTGTCAACCAAGAAATCATGGAGAGGGCAGAAGTGAATGAAGAGAGAGAGAGTGTGAGGGGTATATAAAGGAGCCCCCAAAAGCTGGTGGTCGTTGGGGAATCCTGACTAAAAACCGATTGAACAGGTTCTAAAACCGGTTGGACCGGTTTCCACCAGGGTGGTTCTCGGTTCACTGGCTGGCTCAGCCGGAGAGTGGACTGGTTCCAAAATCGGTTGAACCGGCCCAAAAACCGGTTGAGCCGGTTTTTCAACAGACTGTGCACGAGTTTTCTGACATGACAAACTGGCAGAGCAGAAAGTGGCACAGTGAACAGTGCACAAAAATCGGTTGAGCCGGTTTTTGAAACAGGCTGAACATATTTTTAGAAAACTGAAGAGAACCATGGGGAAGTCTTAGTGGGAAGTGAAAGTGTTTTTTCCAAGAGCATTCATGATCTAATAAAATGTTTTCTTAGAGGATTTGAAAGAGGTTTGGACTGAGCTCATCGCAGTTACTTACTCAACTATTGTGGATCCCTCTTAATTGAACAGCGATTCCTATGATTCAAGAATTGTAAAAAGTAAATTGTCGTTGTTCACAAGCACTTGAAGCACGCTATATGATGTAGAATTTTAATCCATTGTGTTTTTCCATTTGTGTACATATAGAATCTGTGCTCCTCCTGTCTTTAGAATAATTGTATACATACTAGGAGCAAACTTGTTAGAAACTCTGTTTGTTTTGTCATTTAATCACCAAAACCCTCACTCAGGGTTGATTGCACTTACAATCTCCCCCTTTTGTTGATTGACGCCAAAACAAACTGTAGTGGAGATGAAAACAAAATCACTAGCGAGATTGTGAATACTTGTGTATGTGTGGCTCCCCCTAAATATGTGCATGAGTTTTGTGATCTTCATATTGACTTGATATGTCAATTATGCAACATATTTGGAGAGAGTGAATAGTCAACACATTACACAATTATTCGAGGGATGCAACAATATTATATAAGATATGATGATGTAAAATGACATACTCTCACAATTTCATCATGTCATAACATAAAATATATGATGGATAAGGAGGATCATAAAAAACAAGCTAGCTATTACAATAATGATCACCATCACATAATGTTGTTCATGGCTCTAAGCCATCATCACAAGCATAGACAAATGCTGAAGTTATTACAGACCATCATGTTCATTACATAAAAAAAGTAGTTCAGTTTATCCCCTTGGGCTACCAACCATCAACCCTTCTCCCCCTTTTTGGCAACGGGCATCAAAAAACAGGAGAAGACAAAAACACATATCACCAGGAAGGGGAGGGATCAAAGAATCGAGACGCCAGATTGACTGCAAAGTTTTCCTCCCCAGGGTTAGCAGGGGGAGGAGTGCTTCCTGAAGGATCCTGGGGGAGGATAAGATGAAGAGGGACCCGGATCACCCTGGTGGGGAGGCGGGACAAACTGATCCCTATCATCAAAGAACTCTTCTTCTTCAACATCTTCATCTTCAGCCGACATGAATGGAACTCCATAAGTTTGTTGATGCCATTCATTGATTTATGGAGGGGGTGCATGGAGAGGCACGTCAGGCGAGCAGGGAGCAAAAGGAATTCCCATGGAGATAGACTGACGATGGAGATTGTCATCCGTCTCCCGCTGTCGCCTGGCCAGCTCGTGAACATCAGCAGAAATATTCCTGCACATGGAGAAAAAGGTTGCTATCCCATGAGCCAACCTTGGCACCTTGCTCCCATGCCATGACCACGACCTCGACCACAACCACGTGTTGTGGGAGAGCCACGACCAGGAGAAGGATGAGAGGGACCAGCTGTAGTTTGCTCATGAGAGCTTGCAGGAGCCTTCCTCAACCGCCCTACCGGATTATTGGGGTCAATCTAGAAAGGGGTATAGGAAAGATGTCTGGTGCCCTTTTCATATTTGTATTGAGTGACCCACCTCAATCATTTTCATGATGTAGGGGGCATGCAAACATCCCTTGAGAGGAAAGCAAGAGGCATGAATAATTTCTTGCCAAATCATATCAAACACATTCAAGCTCTCAGTGCTATTGGGCTTCATGAAGGAGAGAAGAACTTTGCTTTCACCCAGGATGTTCATTTTATTTCCCCCCTTGGTAATGAGAGTCATCCTAAAAAGAGAGTTGAGGTACCTGTAGTACTTATGAAAATTTGTGGATTTCCAGTACTCATCGTTTTCAGAAATGTGAAGATCTTTGGCCTCAGCCCTGGTGGGAGGGCAAAAATCATGGATTTTGATCTTATCTCCAGCAATATCATTATCAGTGAATCCCAATATGTGAGCAAATCTCCTGTAGCTAACTTTGTACCAGCTTCCTTTAATAAAAAAGTTCATATAAGGAAAGTTGTAGGGACTTTCCTCATCTGCAGGCTTGATCCACAATGTAGAGTAGAATTGAGCAATAATGTCATCGTTCCAATCAAATTAGAAAGCCACGATATTCTTCATTTTCTTTTGTTCACAGGCCCTCAGTGCCCATGTCATTTATGGATCCCCAATACCTTCACACTCGCTCCAGTTGATAAAGCATTGATGCAGAATGGGTTGATGCTTCTTGGGAAGGATAACCGAATTGTAGAAATCTACATGTAGTAGAATCCAAAAGTGATTACCCTCAATCCGGACGTCTCTAACACGGAGGGTAGGATTCTAAAAACGCATGTCTTGAGGAAGAGCGGACCCTCCGCTGGCACTGAAATCAATAATTTCTTCGTTGGGGGAACGCCGAGCATGAGCTTTGTGAAGAACCAATCCTTGAATGATGGGGGCATGAGCAGGAGGGAGGTCAACAACATCATCTTTGCCTCGTTCATCATCACTGGTAGACTCCCAGGCCTGAGGATTTGTCGCGGGACGAGAACGACTAGAAGGGTTTTGAGCCGTTCATCCGCGAGTTCCTTGAGACCCAAAAGCCTCATGTAACATCCCAAAATTTCAACCCAAGGTTTGGAACCCTAATCTTCCCCCCCTTATCTTACCCCCCCCTTAACTCCACCCTTTAGGTCATCTCATCATATGCATACACTTTGATTGTTAGAGCACCTCACATAGATTTTTTAGCACCTAAGATTATTTAGCTAATTGTTGTTCAAAGGAAAAGAAGATTAAAAAATAGAAATAGAAAATAGAAATGAGAAATAGAAAAAGAAAAAGGAAAAACATTTTCTCTTCCCCCCCTCGGCTGGGCCGTTTCTGGCCCAAGTAGCGCCCGCTTCCCCCCCCCCTCTCCTCCCGCGGCCCAAGCCGCCCAGCAACGCCCGCGTCGCGCCTGACAGCCTGGCCCCACCGGTCAGTGGCTCCTCCCCTCTCTCTCTCGCGTCGCTCTCCCGCTGGCAGCACGGGCCCGCTTGTCAGGTCCGTCGTCCCGCCCATGCCTTCACCGGCGCGTTCGCCGCCGACCACCGCCGCCCTGTCTCCTCGCCATTAATGTGTGCACCGGCCTCAGCTACCTCCCCGCCACTGTACCCGAGCCGTCCCCGCACCCCTCGCCTGCCCGAGCCATCCCGTCGCCGTTTGCTCCATCACCGCCATCATGGCGAGCTCGTTGGCGCTCGCCGTTCCCCCCTTCCTCCCCCCCCCCCCCGGCCGCCTATAAAAGGGACCGCTCGAGCCCCTTGTTCCACCACACCAGGTCTCAGCCACTCCACCTCCCTCCCTCGAGCTCAATCGGACTCGGTGTCGTCGTCTCTCCCCTCTCCGGTGAGCTCCGACCTCCTCCCTCTGCTAAGTCCCAGTCCAATTCATATGGTTCTTGAGCTTTGCCACTCCCTCACGAACGCAATGCACCCATCCCCACCTCCTATTGCGCTCGGCTGCCTCGCCAGCGATCTCACCGCCGCGAGCGCCCGCCACCGCTCCATGGACCGGCCACCCTAGGCCTCCGCCGGTCAAATTGACCCCACCCCCGTGACACCCTACCCCCACCCGTGCCTCGCCACCACTTCCCCGTCGTGAAACCAGGATCCCAGCGGAGAACCGCCGCGGGCATCACCGGCGGTCGAGCCGACCGGTTCACCCCCCCCCCCCCCCCCCCGCTCCGCACCGTTAACCCCCCTCCTCTCGCTGACGCGTGGGCCTGCACCCACGATGTCCGCCCGTGCTGCATCGCTCCTTCGTGGGCTGGCTGGGCCGCCTGCCTCGCCCGCGCGCGCTCGCGCTCGGCTGGGCCGAAAACACCCCCCAGCCCAGCAAGCAAGAAATCCCTTTTCTTTTTCTTTTCCCATTTTCCACATATATAATTATATGCTGATATTTTATGCACCAAAAATAGTTTAAATAAATTATATGGCACAAAAATAATAAGGTATAAGAATTGGCACACCCCACTAAGTCACCATGATTGATGTTTTGTTTAATCTGTGCTTGTTAGCGGAAGAGGGATCCGATCCTTCGGAATTTGTAGCTCCGGAAGAAGGGCAGGAACCCGACCCCTCCAAGATAAATCTTTTGTGCCAAGAAAGCTTCGACGAAGGCAAGTCCATCCTTCCCTTGATGCATAATTTACCTATTCTCTCTACCACTACCTAAGCCAGGATTAAGGGATGGAATCTAATTGCATGGTGAGCATGAGATAGCCCGCATTAACTAATACCTTTTGATCACAAGATATGGGATGGGCAATGGTTGTAACCAACGATGTTTCCAAAAAGTGTGCGATGAAGGGTATTCACCCTCATCATTTGGTGAGTGGGATGATCAGGGACTCCCTGGTTTAGGGGAGGGCCTAAGGTGATGGCTCATCTGGTTTAGGCATGAGCAGAAGGATTGTCCTCTCATATAAGGACCGGTTTGTCATCCTTCACTACATGTACTCATGAAAAGTACAACCACTCGAGGCTGTGTGGGCAATCACTCGATCTGAACTCGTACGGTCCAACCCCAGGGTTAT
The DNA here is from genome assembly GCF_902167145.1 of Zea mays. NCBI lineage: Eukaryota > Viridiplantae > Streptophyta > Magnoliopsida > Poales > Poaceae > Zea > Zea mays. The sequence continues at coordinate 35,494,939 of NC_050099.1, read as the reverse complement.
GAAGGCTGGGGAGCACCGGGAGGATAAGGAGGGGGAATGTTTTGTCCGGTTTGGACATGGTGGTGGCCTGACTCCTTCCGGTATAACCGTTAAGGTTAGGACGTGTGAGGAAGGAAAGAGATTCGGATTCGGATCTCATTGGCCATGAGATCGCAGAGCCGAACTAGTGGGTAAAGTGTACCCCTCTGCGCAGAGTTTAAACCTATTCGAATAGTCCGTGTCCACTGGAATGGACAAGTCTAGTGTGGTATGACAATTAGTGTTTCTACAACATCCATGAACAGGGAAATACATGTGTGTGAGTGTGCCTCCGGAAAAGAAAATGGTGCCATGGGAGCGGGAAGCTCAGTGGTGGTTAAGCAACGTGTTATTTCTATTTCTTCGGAGAACCCTAAAAACAAGTACTGCCTTTCTCTAAGAAAAAGAAGAGTGACTTCAACTCCACCATATGAAGCATGTATGATATAGGTCTCTTTCTCTTTACGTGAGTCGGGTGGGCTTGCGGAATACCTAGTGTATTCACCCAGATTTATTTATGTTTTTCAGCAGCCGAAGACTTCTTTTCTGCTATGCTTGATTGAGGGGGCTGTGTCTTCACCCAGTTCTGCCTGTGGCTTGGGCTAGTTTACCATTTACTGTGCTTTATATTTCTGGCTCTCTCTCGAGCTTGTACCCTGATATTGTAATAACATTTATTCAAACTCTGTACTATTTGAAGTAAGGAATGTGGTTACTAGCCTCCTGGGACTAGTAATTGTATCACATTTGAGTCCCAAAGGATCGGGACGCTTCAGGTGGTACCAGAGCCCATTGGACTGGCCGTAGACCGCAACCCTGACCTTAATAGTTGTCTTAACAAGAAAACACCTCTTACCCCTAAGAAAAACCTTCCCTCCTTTCCCTGATATTAACGGACCCTTCTTTTCTCCTACCAGATGAAAGTCTCTTGGGTCATTAGGACATCCTACTGCTCAGAGGAGGAAGGATTTCCTCACCTCCTACGGAGTTGCACACTACGCATGGGGATCCGCAAGAAGCCTAAATATGTCTGAAAGGAATACTGTGAAAATGGAATGGAGAAGTGCTCTATGGCAGTCTACCTGGGAGAAAGCCGAAGTTACCCAAACCACCCTCCCTTCCAAGTCACCTTCATCGGGCACCGCTTCCCAGACACTTGCCAAAGTGTTACCCAAAAAGCCCTTAAACAGCTATGCCAAAACTACAGCAGAGAGATCTTTGAAACCCCCCTTCGTTACTTCCCACCTAGCAACAAAAATACCCCCACCTGGAGGAAAAGACTTCAGGCCCTGTCAGGGAGAGACCCTACCGAGGATGACCCCACCATCATCTACATGGCCGGATACCTCAACACTCTCGATAACCACTACGATGACCTTTTCTCCCACTGCACCCACCTAAACTCCCGGGTGGAAAGCTTAGAGCAGCAGGTCAAGGAACTTAAGAAGGAGAAGGCATCCCTCCAAGAGTGTCTTGATATAGCAGAAGGCGAGGGGGGCAACACCCGTGAAGCCTACCGAACTCTAAAGATGGAGTACGATAAGAAGCTGAAGAAGCTCGCCCCCACGAAGAAAATCCAAAAGAAGACCAAGAACCAAGGAGGCCAAGCTGAGCGGAGGAAGAAGGCCCCTCTAGCACCAACTCCCGCCAGGATAGAGAATTTGTCCGACGTCAAGGATATGTCCCTAGCTAGCCTTGATTACCTTCTCAAGGAATTTGGGGACACTTTAGAAAAAGAGTTTGGAAGTACCTCAGGGAATGCTCACGTGTAGTACGACTTGTAGTAGCTGTAAGCTTGTAATGTATTGGTGTAATGAATAAAATAACTTGGTTGAAAAAAATGGCATGTGCATAATAGTGACTCTCTTCCCCTGGCAGATGGCTTCGGATAAAACCACGCCTACCGCCTCCGGGATTGGAGCAGGGTTTCCCCTAAGAGCTGAAAGAGAAGCCGGTAGGGAAGGAAGTGAGACCCACCTCCCCGCACCTCCAGAACTACCTCTAGATTTAGCCCAAGTTCTAGCCAACCAAACCCGACTCATCGAGGTCCTCACTCGAAGTCTGGAAAATCAACGCCCGAATGGTGGAAGACTGCAAGACAGGATGGGAGATTTCCTGAGGCTCAAGCCTCCCACGTTTGCCGGATCTAGCAACCCCCTCGATGCTGACGATTGGCTGCGCACGATTAAGAGGAAGCTGGAAGCCATCGTATGCCTGGAAAATCAGCGTGTTCAACTGGCTGCTCATCAACTTTCCGGAATGGCCTTAGCCTGGTGGGATACCTTCAATGTTACCATCAGAGATGCGACCTGGGCAGAGTTTGAAACGGCTTTCCGGGAGCACCATGTGCCCCAAGGGATCGTTCAGCTCAAGGAAGATGAATTCCGAGAACTAACTCAAGACGGAAGATCTGTCAGTGAGTACGTGCACAAATTCACGGAGCTGGCCCGCTACACGCCGGATGACGTCAGCACCGAAGTCAAAAAGATGGCCCACTTTCTGAAGGGGCTCAGACCAGAACTCAAGACCATCCTAGCCAGCCAAGACTTCCTCAGTTTCTCGCACCTCTCCAACAAAGCCATGCAAGTGGAAAGGGCAAAGGAAGAAGAAAAAGGCCATCTCAAGAGGAAATTCCAAGTCCTCAGAGCTCAGCAGCAAGACCGGCACCAGAAAACTCGATCCTTTGGATTTCCACCCAAGGGACCAAGCTTCATTAGACCAGCTGGACCCACTTCGTCACGGTTCAGTCAGCAGAGTCAGAGCTCCTTTCATGCCCCCTCAGTAGCAAGCAACCAACCACCAGCGAATGCGTGTTGGCACTGCAGAGATCCCAGTCACTTCAAGAACAACTGTCCCCAGCTGAAGCCATCGGGACCGGCTTACTCCAACTCGGTGAATGGCCCTAAGAATACCTCAGCATCCGCCTCCAAGGCGCCCTCCTCCATCAGCCAGCAGAACAAGAACCAGTATCAAGGAAGGGCACGAGTAAATCACGTCGATGCTCAGGAGGCTCAGCAAGCTCCGGGAGTAGTGCTCGGTGAGTTCCTTGTTGAATTTACTCCCGCTACTGTACTTTTTGCTTCAGGAGCATCCCATTCTTTTATAGCCACTAGTTTTGTGGAAAAGCATGGCATCCCCTCTACCCCTCTAGAGATTCCCTTGGTCACCCGAACCCCAGGGTTAGACCTTCTATGTCAGCTCAAATGCTCCCAAGTCAGAATCCTTTTAAGTGGGGTAGTGTTCTTAGTAGACTTAACCGTCTTGCCATCCCAAGGGATTGATGTGATCTTAGGAATGGATTGGTTGACCAATCACAAAGGTATCATAAGTTGCGCAAACAAGACAGTCCTTCTCACAGACCACCAAGGAAAGTCAGTCTCTTGTCAAGCTCAGTCACCCGCCAATGATCCAATGATGTTTAATTTAGCAACAGAAAGCATATCAGTGGTAGAAGAATTCATGGATGTCTTCCCGGAAGAGTTGCCAGGAATGCCACCAGAAAGAGAAGTGGAATTCTACATAGATCTGATTCCTGGAACGGCGCCCATCGCAAAGACACCATACCGCATGGCCCCTACCGAGTTAGCAGAATTGAAGCTCCAAATCGCAGATCTTCAACAAAAAGGGTACATTCGTCCCAGCTCATCCCCTTGGGGAGCACCCGTCCTTTTCGTCTCTAAGAAGGATGGAAGTATGAGGATGTGTATTGATTACCGATCGTTAAATGAAGTCACCATCAAGAACAAGTACCCACTCCCTCGGACAAGGGGCCAAATACTTCTCCAAGATAGACCTAAGGTCTGGTTATCACCAGCTGAGAATCAAAGAAGCAGATATTCAGAAGACTGCATTTGTCACCTGGTACGGACAGTATGAATTCACAGTGATGCCTTTCGGACTAACAAACGCACCCGCCTTTTTCATGAACCTCATGAATATGGTGTTTATGGAAGAGCTGGATAAGTTTGTCGTAGTCTTCATTGACGACATCCTTATCTACTCCAAGAACCGCGAAGACCATAAGCGTCACCTCCGGACCATCCTCGGAAAACTCAGGGCACACCAACTTTATGCTAAACTCAGTAAATGTGAATTCTGGTTGGAAACAATAGCCTTCCTTGAGCATATCTTGACTGCCGAAGGAATAGAAGTAGACCCTTCCAAGGTAGAAGCATTATCAAAATGGAGGCAGCCATCCAACGTCAGTGAAGTTCGAAGCTTTCTGGGAATGGCAGGATATTACCGCCGCTTTATCAAGGGATTCTCCAGCATAGCAAGACCTATGACCGAACTCCTCAAGAGATACCATAAGTTTGTGTGGACCCCGAAATGTGAAGGAAGTTTCCAGATCATAAAGAAGAAGCTCACGATCGCACCCGTTTTGACACTACCGGATATACATCAAGATTTCGTCGTCTTCTATGATGCCTCGAGGCAAGGCTTAGGGTGCATGCTGATACAAAACGAGAAAGTCATTGCTTATGCGTCACGCCTACTCAAGCCGCATGAGCAGAATTATCCCACCCATGATTTGGAATTGGTAGCCATAGTGCATGCCCTGAAGATATGGAGGCACTACCTAATTGGGAACAAATGTCACATCTTCACCGATCACAAGAGTCTGAGGTATATCTTCACGCAGCCATATCTCAACCTCCGTCAGAGAAGATTGCTGGAACTGATCAAAGATTATGACCTTGAGATTCATTATCACCCCGGTAAGGCCAACATGGTAGCAGACGCCCTCAGCCGGAAACCCTTCGGGATAAAGGGAACCAATTTTTTAGAAGATTGGAAGAAGGAATCAGCTCAACTGAATGCATGTTTGGGAGACAACGGCAGCCTCGAAGTCAAACCAATGTTGGAAGACCTCATATGCAAAGCTCAACGCTTAGACTCAGAGACAGCAAGACTTGTGGAAAAAGTCCGCAAAGAACAACTTCTGGACCTCAGGACAGATGAATAAGGAGCCCTTTGGTTCAAGAATCGTCTGTGTGTACCAAAAGGAGAGGCACGAGAAGTCCTGCTCGAGGAAGCTCACAACTCAGCCTACTCCATTCACCTAGGAACTACCAAGATGTACCTAGACCTCAAAGCCAGATACTGGTGGAGAGGGATGAAGAAGGAGATAGCACAGTATGTGGCCCGGTGTGACACCTGCCAACGAACGAAGGCCGAGCACCAGAAGCCTGCAGGCCTATTGCAACCCCTCCCAGTGCCTGAATGGAAGTGGGAAGAAATAGGCATAGATTTTGTAACCGGACTGCCCCGGACGCAAAAAGGGAATGACTCTATCTGGGTAATAATAGACCATCTTACCAAGGTAGCCCATTTCATCCCAGTGAAAACTACCTTTGGAGGAGCCACCCTTGCCCGAATTTATCTCAGAGAAATAGTCAGACTCCATGACATTCCAAGAAAGATAGTGTCAGACAGAGGAACCCAGTTCACCTCCAAATTTTGGACAAGCCTTCAGAAAGCTATGGGTACCAAGCTAGACTTCAGCACCGCCTATCACCCTCAGACAGATGGGCAGACAGAAAGGGTCAACAAGGTCCTCGAAGATCTATTAAGAGCTTGTGTGTTAATGAAAGGGAATTAGGCTTACACCTATTTTCCCAATTGATTTTGGTGGTTGAATTGCCCAACACAAATAATTGGACTAACTAGTTCGCTCTAGTGTATAAGTTATACAGGTGTCAAAGGTTCACACTTAGCCAATAAAAAGACCAAGAATCGGGTTCAACAAAGAGAGCAGAGGGATAACCGAAGGCACCCTGGTCTGGCGCACCGGACTGTCCGGTGTGCCACCAGACAGTGTCTGGTGCACCAGGGGACTTAGCGCTGAACTCTTCACCTTCGGGAAAATCCAGAGGCGCTCCGCTATAATTCACCGGACTGTCTGGTGTACACCGGACAGTGTCTGGTGCCCCAGGGAAGAGCGACTCTGGAACTCGCCAGCTTCGGGAATTCGCTCCGCTATAATTCACCGGACTGTCCGGTGAGCCAGCGGAGCAACGGCTATTCGGCGCCAACGGTCACCTGCAGAAGCATTAAATGCGCGCCAGAGCGCGCAGAAGTCAGGCACACGCGAAGTGGCGCACCGGACACTCTACAGTACATGTCCGGTGTGCCACCGGACATCCAGGCGGGCCCAGCAGTCAGAGCTCCAACGGTCGGAACCCAGCGGCCTGGTGACGTGGCTGGCGCACCGGACATTGTCCGGTGGCGCACCGGACTGTCCGGTGCGCCATGCGACAGCAGCCTCCACCAAACGGCTAGTTTGGTGGTTGGGTTATAAATACCCCCAACCACCCCACATTCAAGTTATCCAAGTTTTCCACCTTCCAACTACTTACAAGAGCTAGGCATTCAATACAAGACACACACAAGTGATCAAATCCTCTCCCAATTCCACAAAAGCTTTAGTGACTAGTGAGAGTGATTTGTCGTGTTCTTTTGAGCTCTTGCGCTTGGATTGCTTTCTTCTTTCTCATTCTTTCTTGAGATTCATACTCACTTGTAACCGAGGCAAGAGACACCAATTGTGTGGTGGTCCTTGCGGGGAAGTTTTGTTCCCGGTTGATTTGAGAAGAGAAAGCTCACTCGGTCCATGGGACCATTTGAGAGAGGGAAGGGGTTGAAAAAGACCCGGCCTTTGTGGCCTCCTCAACGGGGAGTAGGTTTGCGAGAACCGAACCTCGGTAAAACAATTCCGCGTGTCTCACTCTTTATTTGCTTGCGATTTGTTTTGCACCCTCTCTTGCGGACTCGATTATATTTCTAACGCTAACTCGGCTTGTAGTTGTGATTAACTTTGTAATTTTAGTTTTGCCCTACTCACCCCCCCCCCCTTTAGGCGACTTTCAATTGGTATCAGAGCCCGGTGCTTCGTTAGAGCCTAACCGCTCGAAGTGATGTCGGGAGATCACGCCAAGAAGGAGATGGAGACCAGCGACAAGCCCGCTACAAGCCATGGGAAAGCTTCATCGGGAGAGTCCCGCAACAAAGGGAAGGGGAAGGAGAAGAAACCCTCTTCCCACAAGTCGCATCGGAGTGGGGACAAAAAGAAGAAGATGAGGAAGGTGGTCTACTACGAGACCGACACCTCATCGCCATCTACCTCCGGCTCCGACGTGCCCTCCGTAACTTCTAAGCGCCATGAGCGCAAGAAGTTTAGTAAGATCCCCTTACACTATCCTCGTACTTCTAGACATACTCCATTACTTTCCGTTCCATTAGGCAAACCGCCAACCTTTGACGGTGAAGATTATGCTAGGTGGAGTGATTTAATGAAATATCACCTAACCTCACTCCACAAAAGTATATGGAATGTTGTTGAGTTTGGAGCACAGGTACCATCCGTAGGGGATGAGGATTATGATGAGGACGAGGTGGCCCAAATCGAACACTTCAACTCCCAAGCCACAACCATACTCCTCGCCTCTCTAAGTAGGGAGGAGTACAACAAGGTGCAAGGATTAAAGAGCGCCAAGGAAGTTTGGGACGTGCTCAAGACCGCGCACGAGGGTGATGAACTCACCAAGATCACCAAGCGGGAAACGATCGAGGGGGAGCTCGGTCGCTTCCGTTTACGCCAAGGGGAGGAGCCACAAGACATGTACAACCAGCTCAAAACCTTGGTGAATCAAGTGCGCAACCTCGGGAGCAAAAAGTGGGATGACCACGAGGTGGTTAAGGTTATTTTAAGATCTCTTATTTTCCTTAACCCTACTCAAGTACAATTAATTCGTGGTAATCCAAGATATACACTATTGACTCTCGAGGAAGTAATCGAGAATTTTGTGAGCTTTGAATTTATGATCAAGGGCTCACGGAAGATCAACGAGCTTGACGGCCCCTCCACGTCCGAAGCACAACCGGTCGCATTTAAGGCGACGGAGGAGAAGAAGGAGGAGTCTACACCGAGTAGAACACCCATCGACGCCTCCAAGCTCGACAACGAGGAAATGGCGCTCGTCATCAAGAGCTTCCGCCAAATCCTCAAGCAAAGGAGAGGGAAAGATTACAAGCCCCGCTCTAAGAAGGTTTGCTACAAATGTGGTAAGCCCGGTCACTTTATAGCTAAATGTCCTATTTCTAGTGACAGGGGTGACGACAAGAAGGGGAGAAGAAAGGAGAGCACATTTTAGGATTAACCAATGTTCATTTTGAGAAAGACAGGATTTGGAAGCAAGTTGGTGCTCACCATCCACATAAGAACATCATGACGACTGACAGGCCACTAGAGCTCCTACACATGGATCTATTCGGCTCGATAGCTTACATAAGCATCGGCGGGAGTAAGTACTGTCTAGTTATTGTGGATGATTATTCTCGCTTCACTTGGGTGTTCTTTTTGTAGGAAAAATCTCACACCCAAGAGACCTTAAAGGGATTCTTGAGACGGGCTCAAAACGAGTTCGGCTTAAGGATCAAGAAAATTAGAAGCGACAACGGGACGGAGTTCAAGAACTCTCAAATTGAGGGCTTCCTTGAGGAGGAGGGCATCAAGCATGAGTTCTCCTCTCCCTACACGCCACAACAAAATGGTGTAGTGGAGAGGAAGAATAGAACTCTATTGGACATGGCAAGAACCATGCTTGATGAGTACAAGACTTCGGATCGGTTTTGGGCCAAGGCGGTCAACACCGCCTGCTACACCATCAACCGGTTGTATCTACACCGAATCCTCAATAAAACATACGAACTCCTAACCGGTAAAAAGCCCAATATTTCATCTTTTAGAGTCTTTGGTAGCAAATGCTTTATTCTTGTTAAAAGAGGTAGAAAATCTAAATTTGCTTCTAAGACTGTAGAAGGCTTTTTACTAGGATATGATTCAAACACAAGGGCATATAGAGTCTTTAACAAGTCCTCCGGACAAGTTGAAGTTTCTTGTGACGTTGTGTTTGATGAGACTAATGCTCTCAAGTAGAGCAAGTTGATCTTGATGAGATAGGTATTGAAGAGGCTCCGTGCATCGCACTAAGGAACATGTCCATTGGGGATGTGTGTCCTAAGGAATCCGAAGAGCCTCCAAATGCACAAGATCAACCATCCTCCTCCACGCAAGCATCTCCACCAACTCAAAATGAGGATGAGGCTCAAGTTGATGAAGGAGAAGATCAAAGAGATGAGCCACCTCAAGACGACGGCAATGATCAAGGGAGAGATGCAAATGATCAAGACAAGGAGGATGAAGAACAAAGGCCGCCACACCCAAGAGTCCACCAAGCAATTCAACGAGATCACCCTGTCGACACCATCCTCGGCGACATTCATAATGGGGTAACCACTAGATCTTGTGTTGCACATTTTTGTGAGCATTATTCGTTTGTTTCCTCTATTGAGCCACACAGGGTAGAGGAAGCACTACAAGATTCGGATTGGGTGGTGGCGATGCAAGAGGAGCTCAACAACTTCACTAGGAATGAGGTATGGCATTTAGTTCCACGTCCTAATCAAAATGTTGTAGGAACCAAATGGGTGTTCCGCAACAAGCAAGACGAGCATGGTGTGGTGACAAGGAACAAAGCCCGACTTGTGGCCAAGGGATACTCCCAAGTCGAAGATTTGGATTTCAGTGAAACCTATGCACCCGTAGCTAGGCTTGAGTCAATTCGTATATTATTGGCCTATGCTACTTACCATGGCTTCAAGCTTTATCAAATGGACGTGAAAAGTGCCTTCCTCAATGACCAATCAAGGAAGAGGTCTATGTTGAGCAACCTCCCGGCTTTGAAGATAGTGAGTACCCTAACCATGTTTATAAACTCTCTAAGGCGCTTTATGGGCTTAAGCAAGCCCCAAGAGCATGGTATGAATGCCTTAGAGATTTCCTTATCACTAATGGATTCAAAGTCGGAAAGGCCGATCCTACACTCTTCACTAAAACTCTTGAAAATGACTTGTTTGTATGCCAAATTTATGTTGATGATATTATATTTGGGTCTACTAACGAGTCCACATGTGAAGAATTTAGTAGGATCATGACACAAAAATTCGAGATGTCTATGATGGGGGAGTTGAAGTATTTCTTAGGATTTCAAGTGAAGCAACTCCAAGAGGGCACCTTCCTAAGCCAAACGAAGTATACTCAAGATATTCTAAGCAAGTTTGGGATGAAGGATGCCAAACCCATCAAGACACCCATGGGAACCAATGGGCATCTCGACCACAACGAGGGAGGTAAATCCGTGGATCAAAAGGTATACCGGTCGATGATTGGGTCTTTACTATATTTATGTGCATCTCGACTGGATATTATGCTTTCTGTATGCATGTGTGCAAGGTTCCAAGCCGACCCTAAGGAAGCTCACCTTACGGCCGTAAAACGAATCTTTAGATATTTAGTTTATACTCCTAAGTTTGGGCTTTGGTATCCTAGGGGATCCACATTTGATTTAATTGGTTATTCGGATGCCGATTGGGCGGGGTGTAAAATCAATAGAAAGAGCACATCGGGGACTTGCCAGTTCTTGGGAAGATCCTTGGTGTCTTGGGCTTCAAAGAAGCAAAATTTCGTAGCTCTTTCTACCGCCGAAGCCAAGTACATTGCCGCAGGCCATTGTTGCGCGCAACTACTTTGGATGAGGCAAACCCTTAGGGACTATGGTTACAAATTAACCAAAGTTCCTCTTCTATGTGATAATGAGTGTGCCATCCGCATGGCGGATAACCCCGTTGAGCATAGCCGCACTAAACACATAGCCATTCGGTATCACTTTTTAAGGGATCACCAACAAAAGGGAGATATCGAGATTTCTTACATTAATACTAAAGATCAATTAGCCGATATCTTTACCAAGCCACTTGATGAACAAACTTTTAACAAACTTGGCATGAGCTAAATATTCTTGATTCTAGGAACTTCTTTTGTTGAAATTGCACATATAGCTCATTCATATACCTTTAATCATGTCTCTTTCATATGCTATGACTAATGTCTTTCTAAGTCTATTTCAAATCAAGTCATAGGTGTATTGAAAGGGAATTGGAGTCTTCGGCGAAGACAAAGGGGCTTCCACTCCGTAACTCATCCTTCGCCGTCGCTCCGGGCAACTCTCCGTCTTTGGGGGAGAGAGCCTGAGTCCAAAGCAAAAGGACTCCATCTTTGGTATAATCTTCACTCATATTTTCTTTGCCAAAGGAGAGAAAATAATTCAAAAAGGGCTCTAATGACTCCATTTTTGGCGATTCATGCCAAAGGGGGAGAAAATATTAGCCCAAAGCAAAAGGACCGCACCACCACCTCATTTTAAAATGATTTTCAATTGGAAATTTCAAATTGATATCTTATTATGTTCCAAAGGGGGAGAAAATAGTATTTCAAAATTGATATCTCAAAACCCTCTTGAACACTAAGAGGAAGATTTCATTTAGGGGGAGTTTTGTTTAGTCAAAGGAAAAGCATTTGAAACAGGGGGAGAAAATTTCAAATCTTGAAAATGCTTCGCAAAATCTTATTCATTTACCTTTGACTATTTGCAAAAGAACTTTGAAAAGGATTTACAAAACAATTTGCAAAAACAAAACAAGTGGTGCAAGCGTGGTCCAAAATGTCAAAAATTAAAGAAACAATACATGCATATCTTATAAGTATTTATTGGCTCAATTCCAAGCAACCCTTGCACTTACATTATGCAAACTAGTTCAATTATGCACCTTCATATTTGCTTTGGTTTGTGTTGGCATCAATCACCAAAAAGGGGGAGATTGAAAGGGAATTAGGCTTACACCTATTTTCCCAATTGATTTTGGTGGTTGAATTGACCAACACAAATAATTGGACTAACTAGTTCGCTCTAGTGTATAAGTTATATAGGTGTCAAATGTTCACACTTAGCCAATAAAAAGACCAAGAATCGGGTTCAACAAAGAGAGCAGAGGGATAACCGAAGGCACCCTGGTCTGGCGCACCGGACTGTCCGGTGTGCCACCGGACAGTGTCCGGTGCACCAGGGGACTTAGCGCTGAACTCTTCACCTTCGGGAAAATCCAGAGGCGCTGCGCTATAATTCACCGGACTGTCCGGTGTACACCGGACAGTGTCCGGTGCCCCAGGGAAGAGCGACTCTGGAACTCGCCAGCTTCGGGAATTCGCTCCGCTATAATTCACCGGACATGTCCGGTGTACACCGGACTGTCCGGTGAGCCAGCGGAGCAACGGCTATTCGGTGCCAACGGTCACCTGCAGAAGCATTAAATGCGCGCCAGAGCGCGCAGAAGTCAGGCACGCGCGAAGTGGCGCACCGCACACTCTACAGTACATGTCCGGTGTGCCACCGGACATCCAGGCGGGCCCAGCAGTCAGAGCTCCAACGGTCGGAACCCAACGGCCTGGTGACGTGGCTGGCGCACCGGACACTATCCGGTGGCGCACCGGACTGTCCAGTGCGCCATGCGACAGCAACCTCCACCAAACGGCAAGTTTGGTGGTTGGGTTATAAATACCCCCAACCACCCCACATTCAAGTTATCCAAGTTTTCCACCTTCCAACTACTTACAAGAGCTAGGCATTCAATACAAGACACATCCAAGTGATCAAATCCTCTCCCAATTCCACAAAAGCTTTAGTGACTAGTGAGAGTGATTTGTCGTGTTCTTTTGAGCTCTTGCGCTTGGATTGCTTTCTTCTTTCTCATTCTTTCTTGAGATTCATACTCACTTGTAACCGAGGCAAGAGACACCAATTGTGTGGTGGTCCTTGCGGGGAAGTTTTGTTCCCGGTTGATTTGAGAAGAGAAAGCTCACTCGGTCCGTGGGACCGTTTGAGAGAGGGAAGGGGTTGAAAAAGACCCGGCCTTTGTGGCCTCCTCAACGGGGAGTAGGTTTGCGAGAACCGAACCTAGATAAAACAAATCCGCGTGTCTCACTCTTTATTTGCTTGCGATTTGTTTTGCACCCTCTCTCGCGGACTCGATAATATTTCTAACGCTAACTCGGCTTGTAGTTGTGATTAACTTTGTAATTTCAGTTTCGCCCTATTCACCCCCCTCTAGGCGACTTTCAGTTAACATCGATAGAAGCTGGGAATCCAGTTTGCCTTATGCGGAGTTCTCGTATAATAACAGCCATTAGGCCAACATCAAGATGTCACCGTTCGAAGCATTGTATGGACGAAAATGCCAGACCCCTCTCATGTGGTCCAACGTAGGGGAAAAGGCATTGGAAGGACCTACCTTTGTCAAAGAGGCTGAGGAGAAAGTTGCCCTGATCCGCAGAAGATTACTTGAAGCTCAGAGTCGGCAAAAGAGTTATGCGGACAACAGGCGGAGAGAACTCAGATTTGAGGAAGGAGACTTCGTCTACCTCAAGGTCTCCCCGATGCGTGGTGTCAGAAGATTCCAAGTGAAAGGGAAGCTAGCACCACAATTCGTCGGCCCCTATCCCATCATTGGCAGAGTGGGACCCACTGTGTACCGTCTTGAATTACCATAATCCATGTCTGATATCCACAATGTGTTTCACGTGTCCCAGCTCCACAAATGCCTGTAAGCACCAGAAAGTCACATCGAAGAAGAGGCAATACAGATTCAGAAAGAGCTTCAGTACCGAGAGAAGCCGATAAGGATTCTTGACTCAGCAGTCCGGAAGACCTGCAACTCAGAAGTGAAACTCTATAAAGTTCACTGGAGCAGAGAAGGAGAAGAGGAAGCTACCTGGGAGAGTGAGGACTCTTTGAGGAGGGAATACCCTTATCTTTTCTCAAATCCAGTCTAAATCTCGAGGGCAAGATTCCTTTAAGTGGGGTAGGTTTGTAACATCCCAAAATTTCAACCCAAGGTTTGGAACCCTAATCTTTCCCCCCCCCCCTTATCTTACCCCCCCCCCTTAACTCCACCCTTTAGGTCATCTCATCATATGCATACACTTTGATTGTTAGAGCACCTCACATAGATTATTTTTTTCAGCACCTAAGATTATTTAGCTAATTGTTGTTCAAAGGAAAAGGAGATAAAAAAATAGAAATAGAAAATAGAAATGAGAAAAAGAAAAAGGAAAAACATTTTCTCTACCCCCTTGGCTGGGCCGTTTCTGGCCCAAGTCGTGCCCGCGCCCGCTTCCCCCCCCCCCTCTCCTCCCGCGGCCCAAGCAGCCCAGCAACGCCCGCGCTGCGCCGCACCTGATAGCCCAACCCACCGGTCAGGGGCTCCTCCCCTCTCCCTCTCGCGCCACTCTCCCGCTGGCAGCATGGGCCCGCTTGTCAGGTCCCTCGTCCCGCCCATGCCTTCACCGGCGTGTTCGCCGCCGACCACCGCCGCCCCGTCTCCTCGCCATTAACGCGCACACCGGCCTCATCTACCTCCCCGCCACTGTACCCGAGCCGTCCCCTTACCCCTCGCCTGCCTGAGCCATCCCGTTGCCGTTTGCTCCATCACCGCCATCATGGCGAGCTCGTCGGCGCTCGCCATTCCCCCCTTCCTTCCCCTCCCCCCCTCGGCCGCCTATAAAAGGGACCGCCTGAGCCCCTTGTTCCACCACACCAGGCCTCAGCCACTCCACCTCCCTCCCTCGAGCTCAATCGGACTCGGCGCCGTCGTCTCTCCCCTCTCCGGTGAGCTCCGACCTCCTCCCTCTGCTAAGTCCTAGTCCAATTCATATGGTTCTTGAGCTTCACCACTCCCTCACGTACGCAATGCACCCATCCCCACCTCCTATTGCGCTCGGCTGCCTCGCCGACGACCTCACCGCCGCGAGCGCCCGCCACCGCGCCATGGACCGGCCACCCTAGGCCTCCGCCGGTAAAATTGACCCCACCCCCGTGACCCTCTACCCCCACCCGTGCCTTGCCACCACTTCCCCGTCGTGAAACCGGGATCCAGGCGGAGAACCGCCGCGGGCATCACCGGCGGTCGAGCCGACCGGTTCACCCCTCCCCCCCCCCCCTCCGTCGCCCGCTCCGCGCCGTTAACCCCCCTCCTCTCGCTAACGCGTGGGCCCGCGCCCACGGCGTCCGCCCGTGCTGCGCCGCTCCATTGTGGGCTGGCTGGGCCGCCTGCCGCGCTCGCGCTTGGCTGGGCCGAAAACACCCCCCCCCCCCCGGCCCAGCAAGCAGGAAATCCCTTTTCTTTTTCTTTTTCTTTTCCCATTTTCCACATATATAATTATATGCTGATATTTTATGCACCAAAAATAGTTTAAATAAATTATAGGGCACAAAAATAATAAGGTATAAGAATTAGCACACCCCACTAAGTCACCATGATTGATGTATTGTTTTATCTGTGCTTGTTAGCGGAAGAGGGATCCGATCCTCCGGAATTTGTAGCTCCGAAAGAAGGGCAGGAACCCGACCCCTTCGAGATAAATCTTTTGTGCCAAGAAAGCTTCGACGAAGGCAAGTCCATCCTTCCCTTGATGCATAATTTACCTATTCTCTCTACCACTACCTAAGCCGGGATTAAGGGATGGAATCTAATTGCATGGTGAGCATGAGATAGCCCGCATTAACTAATACCTTTTGATCACAAGATATGGGATGGGCAATGGTTGTAACCAACGATGTTTCCAAAAAGTGTGCGATGAAGGGTATTCACCCTCATCACCTGGTGAGTGGGATGATCAGGGACTCCCTGGTTTAGGGGAGGGCGTAAGGTGATGGCTCAGCTGGTTTAGGCATGAGCAGAAGGATTGTCCTCTCATATAAGGACCAGTTTGTCATCCTTCACTACCTGTACTCATGAAAAGTACAACCACTTGAGGCTGTGTGGGCAATCACTCGATCTGAACTCGTACGGTCCAACCCCAGGGTTATGAAGGCTGGGGAGCACCGGGAGGATAAGGAGGGGGAATGTTTTGTCCGGTTTGGACATGGCGATGGCCTAACTCCTTCCGGTATAACCGTTCAGGTTAGGACGTGCGAGGAAGGAAAGAGATTCGGATTCGGATCTCATTGGCCATGAGATCGCAGAGTCGGACTAGTGGGTAAAGTGTACCCCTCTGCGCAGAGTTTAAACCTATTCGAATAGTCCGTGTCCACTGGAATGGACAAGTCTGGTGTGGTATGACAATTAGTGTTTCTACAACATCCGTGAATAGGGAAATACGTGTGTGTGAGTGTGCCTCTGGAAAAGAAAATGGTGCCACGGGAGTGGGAAGCTCAGTGGTGGTTAAGCAACGTGTTATTTCTATTTCTTCGGAGAACCCTAAAAACAAGTACTGCGTTTCTCTAAGAAAAAGAAAAGTGACTTCAACTCCACCATATGAAGCATGTATGATATAGGTCTCTTTCTCTTTACGGGAGCCGGGTGGGCTTGCGGAATACCTAGTGTATTCACCCAGATTTATTTATGTTTTTCAGCAGCCGAAGACTTCTTTTCTGCTATGCTTGATTGAGGGGGTCGTGTCTTCACCCAGTTCTGCCTGTGGCTTGGGCTAGTTTACCATTTACTGTGCTTTATATTTCTGGCTCTCTCTCGAGCTTGTACCCTGATATTGTAATAACATTTATTCAAACTCTATACTATTTGAAGTAAGGAATGTGGTTACTAGCCTCCTGGGACTAGTAATTCTATCACATTTGAGTCCCAAAGGATCGGGACGCTTCACCTCACCACCCATGATGATATTGCCAAATCCTCGCCCACGCTTGGATCTGGACCGAGAGGGAGTCTCCTCATGAATTTCTGGGGAACTGTCATCTGAATCAGATTCAATGACGGATGGATTCTGACGACGAACCACCCTTAAGATCAAACAAGATACATATGGTGAGAGTGATATTGATGTTCAAGGTGTTTTGAAAGGGAAATGTGCCCTTGGGCCATTTCTGTAATTGTTTTGGTGATTGAATGCCCAACACATTGTTTTGAGTTCATATGTGCTAACTAAGTGAGAAGTGCAAATCAAAGAGAAAGGTATGTCTCTGGACTTAGTTAATTGTTTTTGGTTACTCACATGTTTATCTAAGTGCTAGAGACATGACAAAGAAAATAGAAAAAGGATGGAAGAAAGAATGGCTAAGTCAACCAAACCAGCACCAGCTTGTGGCACACCGGACTGTCCAGTGGTGCACCGGACAGTGTCTGGTGCTCAGCCTGGCTCGGCGGCGAACTGGCCACTCTCGGAAATCGGTGCGGTGACATGGCTATAAATCACCGGACTATCCGGTGGTGCACCGAACTATCCGGTGAGTCATCAGCGCTCGCGCCCAAGTCTTCAGCGACGAACTCGTCGCTCCCGGGAAAGAAAAAGACGTCGTGGCTAAAAATCACTGGACCGTCCGGTGGTGCACCGAACTGTCCGGTGAGTCAACGGTCACCTGCGCGATCAACGGGCAACACGTGGCCCAGCCAACGGTCGGATGGCCGCACCGGACTGTCCGGTGTGCACCGGACAGTGTCCGGTGCGCCAACAGATCCTAAGATCCAACGATCAGCTTCGCTAGAAAAGGAAAGAGACCGCACACTGGACTGCTACAGTAGCTGTCCGGTGGTGCACCGGACTGTCCGGTGCACCACTCGAAAGAAGGCAAGAATTGCCTTCCAAATTGATCTCCAACGGCTCCTAGCTGCCTTGGGGCTATAAAAGGGACCCCTAGGCACATGAAGCAAAAAAACTCAAGCATTCACTAAGCATCCTAAGACTCCCAGACTCCGCCTCCACGCATTTGATCAATTGTGTTAGTGATTTGAGCTCTGTTTGAGTTGTGAACCCTCTATGTTGTGTTTCGAGCTCAAGTCTTGGCTTGTGTGCGTGTGTGTGCTGCGGATTTGAGTTTTGCGTGTGTTACTGTCCCTCACTTACTACTGTGCTTCTCTTGTGATAAACTTGTAAGGGCGAGAGGCTCCAATCTGAGGAGATTCCTCGCAAACGGGAGAAAGATTACTAAGGAAGACAGTCGTGGTACTCAAAGTTTATCATTGGATCACTTGAGAGGGATTGAGTGCAATCCTTGACCGAAGGAGATCTGCACAATGTGGAAGTAGGCATTGGCCGAACCACGGGATAAATCACTGCGTCTTGTGTCCTTCTTATTTGTGATTGGCTTTCTTCTAGAATTCACACTTTAGCAACTTGGTTTTAATTACACTAACATTTCATAACCAAGTGTTGGCTATTTAGTGTTGAAATTCACAGGATCACCTATTCACCCCCCCCCCCACCTCTAGGTGCTCTCAATTGGTATAAGAGATGTACTCTTCATCTAAGGGACTAACCGCCTGAATAGATGGATCCTAAGGGTAAGGGGATGGTGGTCAACGATAAGGAGAATGAATCCCTCTTCAACGATCCAAGAGATGACAAGCCCACTGACTCTGGCTCGAGTCACAAGAAGAGGGACGGGAAGAAAAAGCGGCGCATCAAGAAGATCATTTACTATGACAGCGACGCCTCCTCTTCTTCACCAAGGGATGACGATGACGACGACTCCTCGTCCAAAAGAAAGACGGTCAATCAAAACTACTATTTTGACTATTCTCGCATTCCTTATAATTCAAATGTGCATCTACTATCAATTCCCCTAGGAAAACCCCCACACTTTGATGGAGAGGACTATTCTTTTTGGAGTCATAAAATGCGTAGTCATTTATTCTCCCTCCATCCTAGCATTTGGGAAATTGTTGAGAATGGGATGCATTTTGATAGTATTGATAATCATGTGTTTATAAATGAACAAATTCATAAAAATGCCCAAGCCACTACTGTTTTGCTAGCATCTCTATGCAGGGATGAATATAACAAGGTCAGCGGCTTGGACAACGCCAAACAGATTTGGGACACCCTCAAAATATCTCATGAGGGTAACGACGTCACCATGATCACCAAGATGGAACTGGTGGAAGGCGAGCTGGGGAGGTTCGCTATGATCAGGGGAGAGGAGCCAACACAGACCTACAACAGGCTCAAGACCCTGGTCAACAAAATCCAAAGCTATGGAAGTACAAGATGGACGGATCATGACGTCGTCCGGCTCATGCTCATGTCATTTACAGTAATTGACCCCCATCTTGTAAATCTTATTCGTGAAAACCCCAGGTACATCAAGATGAAGCCCGAGGAAATACTCGGAAAATTTGTGAGCGGGCGTATGATGGTGAAAGAAGCTCGATACGTGGATGATGCATTGAACGGTCCACTGCCCGTCTACGAGTCGCAGCCCATTGCTTTCAAAGCAACTAGCAGCAGGGAGGCGCTACCAAGCAAGGTGGCACAAGTGGAGGCTATCGGGCTCAATGAAGATGAGATGACACTCATCATTAAATGCTTCAAGACCGCGCTAAAAGGACGCAAGGAGTACCCCAACAAAAACAAGTCAGGGGAAAAATGCTCCTGCTTCAAATGTTGTAAGACTAGTTATTTTATAGCTCAATGCCCCGATAACGATAATGACCAGGCACAAGACAAGCACGGGAAGAGGGGGGAAAAGAAGAACTACAGGAAGGCCAAGGGCAAGGCACACATCGGGAAGGAATGGGACTCCGACTGCTCTTCCTCTGACTCTGAGGATGAAGGACTAGTTGCCTCGGCCTTCAACAAGTCTTTGCTCTTCCCAAATGAACACCATACATGCCTTATGGATAAGGAGAAGAAGGTACGTATTCGAGATACTCCTAAGTACTCTTCTTCTAGCGATGAGGAATCTTCCGATGATGAGGTAGATTACACTGATTTGTTTAAGGGGTTAGATAGAGCTAAAGTAGACAAAATTAATGAATTAATCGATGCTCTTAATGAAAAGGATAGACTGCTAGAAAAGCAAGAGGATATTTTGTATGAGGAACATAACAAGTTTGTTAGTGTTCAAAAATCTCTTACTTTAGAAATTAAGAAAAATGAAATATTGTCATCTGAGCTGTCTTCCTGTCATGAATCCATTTCTAGCTTAAAGAATTTAAATGTTGAATTAAATGGTAAGCTAGAGAAAGTTAATGAAACTAGTTCATGTGTGGAGCATGTCATTATTTGCAATGGATGTAAAGACTTTGATATTGATGCCTGTGATGAACATGTTAATTCTATTACTAAATTAAACAATGAGGTTGCAAGTCTTAATGCTCAACTTAAGACTTGCAAAGATGATTATGATAAGCTAAATTTTGCTAGGGATGCCTACACTGTTGGTAGACACCCCTCAATTAAGGATGGACTTGGTTTTTGAAAGGAAACCAAGGACTTAACAAGCCAAAAGACTTCCATTCTCAACAAGGAGAAAGGGAAGGCCCCGATGGCTAGTAGTTCTCAAAAGAACCATGCCAATATTTATGATAGGAAATTCACTAGCCATGCTTATAATGATAGATGATATGATCACACTGTTTCTCATGATGCTACATTTAATTCTCATGCTATGTTCGCATCTAGTTCCACTTTTGTTCATGGTAGAAGAAGGCCTAGACGTAATCATGTTGTGTCTCATGCGCCTAGGAAAACTTGCAATGATCCTACTACTGTCTATCATGCTTGCAATGCTTCCTTTGTACATTTATGAAAAAATGCAAAAGTGGTTGCTAGGAAGTTGGGATCCAAATGCAAGGGAGACAAAACTTGCATATGGGTTCCAAAAACTGTTGTGACTAACCTTGTAGGAGCCAACATGAGTTGGGTACCTAAGACCCAAGCTTAAATTCCTTGCAGGTTTATGCATCCAGGGGCTCAAGCTAGATTATCGACAGTGGATGCACAAACCACATGACGGGGGAGAAGAAGATGTTGACCTCCTACATCAAGAACAGGGATTCCCAAGACACAATTATCTTTGGAGATGGGAACCAAGGCAAGGTCAAAGGATTGGGCAAGATTGCTATCACGAACGAGCACTCGATTTCAAATGTATTTCTAGTAGAGTCGCTCGGGTATAATCTACTGTCTGTAAGTCAATTGTGCCACATGGGCTATAATTGTTTATTTACAAATATTGATGTATCTGTCTTTAGAAGGAGTGATGGTTCATTAGCTTTTAAGGGTGTATTAGACGGCAAGCTCTATTTAGTTGACTTTTCAAAAGAGAATGCCGATCTAGATGCATGCTTAATAGCTAAGACTAATATGGGCTGGCTTTGACATCGCCGTCTAGCACATGTTGGGATGAAGAACCTTCATAAGCTTCCAAAGGGAGATCATGTGTTAGGACTAATCGATGTCTGTTTTGAGAAAGACAGACCTTGTGCAGCATGTCAAGCAGGGAAACAGGTGGGAAGCACTCATCACAGCAAGAATGTGATGACAACATCAAGACCACTGGAACTTCTTCACATGGATCTCTTCGGTCTTGTTGCCTATCTCAGCATCGGGGGAAGTAAGTATGGTCTCATTATAGTTGATGATTTTTCCCGCTTCACTTGGGTTTTCTTTTTGCAGGACAAATCCAAAACCCAAGGGACCCTAAAGCGCTTCTTAAGGAGAGCTTAAAATGAGTTTGAGCTTAAGGTGAAGAAGATAAGAAGCGACAATGGGTCCGAGTTCAAGAATCTACAAGTTGAAGAGTTTCTTGAGGAGGAAGGCATCAAGCATGAGTTCTCCACTCCCTACACACCACAACAAAATGGTGTGGTAGAGAGAAAGAACAGAACGCTAATCGACATGGCGAGAACGATGCTTGGAGAGTACAAGACGCCTGAGCGGTTTTGGTCGGAAGCTATGAACACAGCTTGCCACGCCATAAACCGGCTCTATCTGCATCGTCTCCTCGAGAAGACCTCCTACGAACTCCTTACTGGTAACAAACCCAATGTTTCTTATTTTCGTGTTTTTAGGAGCAAGTGCTACATTCTGGTGAAGAAAGGTAGACATTCAAAATTTGCTCCCAAGGCAGTAGAAGGGTTTTTACTAGGATATGACTCAAATACAAAGGCGTATAGGGTCTTCAACAAATCATCAGTATTAGTTGAAGTCTCTAGCGATGTTGTATTTGATGAGACTAATGGCTCTCCAAGAGAGCAAGTTGATCTTGAAGATATAGATGAGGATGAGGTTCCGACGGCCGCAATGCAAACTATGGCGATAGGAGATGTGCGACCACAGGAACTACAGGAACAAGATCAACCTTCTTCCTCGACAATGGTGCATCCCCCAACTCAAGATGATGTATAGGTACCTCAAGACGAGGGGCAGGATCAAGGGGGAGCACAGGAAGAATAGATTATGGACGAAGAAGCACCACAGGCCTCTCCAACTCAAGTCCGAGCGATGATCCAAAGACATCACCTCGTCGATCAGATTCTGGGTGACATCAGCAAGGGAGTAACTACTCGCTCACGATTAGCTACTTTTTGTGAGCATTACTCGTTTGTCTCTTCTATTGAGCCTTTTAGGGTAGAAGAGGCCTTGCAGGATCCGGACTGGGTGTTGGCCATGCAGGAAAAGCTCAACAACTTCAAAAGGAATGAAGTCTGGAGCCTGGTGCCACGTCCAAAGCAAAACGTTGTGGGAACCAAGTGGGTGTTCCGCAATAAGCAAGACGAGCACGGAGTGGTGACAAGAAACAAGGCTTGACTTGTGGCAAAAGGTTGTGCCCAAGTTGCAGGTTTGGATTTTGAGGAGACTTTTGCTCCTATGGCTAGGTTAGAGTCAATTCGGATTTTATTAGCCTATGCCGCTCTGTAACACCCCGGGATCCACAAACACCCCAAAATGCTACTAAACTACACAACTAACATTCCTATATAAAATTTCGACAGCATCTCCTTTGAAAATTTGCATAAACGTGGAAGCAACAGAGTATAAACAGATATCATGATAAGAAAACATACTAGACATTAATAATCTGCTAGCAATGGGAAGATAACCATAACGACATGAACTGAATTAACTAGTGTGCACGACTAGTTGAAAAACAAACATCCTTTGACAAGAAGTTTCTAATTAAATCATGGTTGTGCCTGGGCAGCGTTATTATGAGAGTGAAGGTGGACGTGTTGCTACTTCCCTCATTCCCAACATGAATCAAGTACCTGCATTGAGTAATGCAAGAGTGAGATGAAACATCTCAGCAAGTAAATTGTTTTGACGAGATATTTAAACCAAAAAAATTGGATTAATCAACATTGTAAATGGATCACAATTGAGATCAGAAATACTTGTAGATATAGAACTCAATAGTCCCAAAATAACCAATGCCATCTCATTTCCTCGAACAACCACACTAGGTTGTATACCACTTCCCTGCGTCAACATTACCTGCAAATATCACTTCAATGTATGCATAGGAATGCAATGTGTAAGTCCTCTGCCTTCATACCTCTTAGTAGGCCTAGGCAAAAAGAACCGGAACCGAGGAACCGAACCGAAATAACCGAGAACCAAAACCGAACTAACCGAACCCAAAGAACTGTTATGAAATTCGGTTCTGGTTTTTTGAGAACCGAAATAAATGAGATATTTTCGGTTCTGCACTCCAAAGAACCAAAAAACCCAAAAGTATTAGATTCAATTTGTTACATGTGTTTGTAACTTCGGATGTTGTTTTATCGACTTATGTTGAACCTCTAATCATCCATGTATCATCTATGAAATTATGGTCATTGTGCACTTGTGGTTGTTTGTGGGGATATGTTGTTGAAATTTCTCACAAAAGTTGTCGTTATTCAGAATTTTAGAGTGGCTGTTACAGTTCGGTTAGAACTGAGGAACCGAACCGAAGAACCGAGAACCGAACCAGTCGGTTCTGGTTTCTTTATCTTGCTATTTTGGTTCTAGTTTTTGAAGAACCGAATTTCTACAAGAACCGAGGAACCGAACCGAAGAACCGAACGCCCAGTCCTACCTCTTAGAGTATAAAACCACACCATCTGCAAATATCACTTCAATGAATGCATATGTCCTATGCCATCATACCTCTAAGGGTATGAAGTTGCATCGTACCCCTCCTCGGGCAACGTACGATGCTAAGTTGTACCGGTACGGTCGAACCATAGGTCACGACAAAACTTCAGATGCAAGTGAATCATGCATTGTATATGGCATGCTGCATTTATCAATATACTTCACTACCTTCACATACAATACAAACCTCAAACAATACTTCGTTTACCTTCAGATACAATACAAACCTCAAATAATACTTCATTTACCTTCAGGGGTGTGAATTAATCTCGTGGGTCATACTCAAATCATCATCATCATCAATATATGATTAAGCATCAATATAATACAATCAAATAAAGCATCACCATAGGGTTCTAATATGAAAGAATTCGATGATTCTGAATATTAGAGTGTAGGCGATGAAACAACAAGTCAAAACGGTAGCAACCACCGCTACATTCACTTGCCTTCATCGAAGAAGAAAAATGTACTGGCATGATCCAGAGTATAGACACCTGCTGCGGGGCAAAACTTAGTACAAATATTTCATAAACATTTGTCAACAATCAACAAATCGCTCCTACACTTGAAACCAAGGTCCGGTGGAATGACTCCCACCCTGAACCACATGCCAAACAGCAGCAGCGCTGTTTGTTAATTTTGTATCTGTAAATTTATAACAGTGGTGATATCAAACAAATACTCTAGGAGTATCTACACAAAATACTCTACAACTTCGGTATTCAATGGATAATTAAATTCTGCCATCTATAAGTTCTAAAACATCTGACAAGATAACTGACTGAATCTGTTTCAGACAGTAGCATAGTTAACTTCAAAATTTGATATCTCCCAAACTACTCAACCAAAAATCATGACATTCTGCTGGAAGTAAGAACTTTTATCCCTCTACAAAAGTCTTCATAGTTGGAAGAGCCAATTCGGCCATTTACTAGATAAAACCAACCAGTGAACAGACCCGCTCATTTTTGTCCAGCAAACAAGAACAGCTACAGTAAAACAATCATAACTGGAGTTTCAAAATTCATATGAATGCACTCTTTAACAATATGAAAAGCTTATGAAATTATCTACAACTTCTTTTACCAACCTAAAGTTTAATTCTATCGATAAAATACCCTAAATCTTAAGAGAACAGATTCTGCATAGAATTATGAGACTGAAAACTGCTATAATCAAACTTCAATAACTTTCTGATCTGATGTCCGATTGAGGTGTTCTTCACGGCCACGGAAAGATCTACAAATTATCTACGACGCATATATAGACTTTTTATTTTTTTGAGTCCACTAAGACCACGGAAAACTGGCATGAATAGAAACTGTCGAATCTGCCATTCTGTAGAAAGCTAAATTCGAGATCAAAACCTAACCCCACATCTAATCCAACCTCTAATCCTGTAATCCTCATGATCCACAACCTCCAAAAGCACATAATTACAGGGAGGAATAAGGATCACATCCATACCTAGGGTTTCCCCAAGAAATTCTGCAAGAAGAGATGGGGAAGAACATCTCCTTGATCCTCTCTTCCTCTTCAATTCAACGTGCTCCTCTTCTCGATCCTTGCTGCGTGGGGGAGATCTAGAGGGAGGAGGAAGCCATGGAGAGGGTAGAGGGCGGCTGCCCAAGGGGAGGAGAGAAAGAGGGAAGGGAGGGGGCGGCGGCCAAAGGGGTGGAAAGGGTGGGGGCGGCTGCCACAATTGGGAGGAGAGGGGGTCGGCTAGGGTTGGGGAGGGGGGGCTCCCATCCATCGGATCAAGATCAAAGACCCAAACATGCTCTCCCATCTGAGCTCCCGACCCTAGCAGAAAAAATGCAAAAAGATCTATTGTTTCCCTGAGGAATGCCTCCTGAAACTCCAAACCCCAATGCCACAGAACATGAAAGAAAAGAGAAAAAGAAATTTAGCTTCTTTTTAGAAAATTGGGATATCACACGCTCACCATTCCTTTAGGCTATTTCAAATGGACGTGAAGAGCGCTTTTTTCAATGGGCCAATCAAGGAGGACGTATACGTGGAACAAACCCCTGGCTTTGAGGATGACAGGTATCCCGACCATGTATATAAGCTCTCTAAGGCGCTCTATGGACTTAAGCAAGCCCCAAGAGCATGGTATGAATTCCTTAGAGATTTTCTTATTACTAATGCTTTTAAGGTTGGAAAAGTCGATCCAACTCTTTTCGCAAATACTTGTGATGGTGATCTGTTTGTTTGCCAAATATATGTCGATGACGTTATATTTGGTTCTATTAACCAAAAGTCTTATGAGGAGTTTAGCAGGGTGATGATGCAAAAATTCGAGATGTCGATGATGGGCGAGTTGACCTACTTCCTTGGATTCCAAGTGAAGGAACTCAAGGATGGCACCTTCATCTCCCAAACGAAGTACACTCAAGATCTTCTCAAGAGGTTTGGAATGAAGGATGCTAAGCCCACGAAGACACCGATGGGAACTGACGGACATCTTGACCTCAACAAAGGAGGTAAGTCCGTTGATCAAAAGGCATACCGGTCTATGATAGGTTCATTACTTTATCTTTGTGCTAGTAGACCGGACATTATGCTTAGTGTATGCATGTGTGCTAGATTTCAACCCAACCCCAAGGAGTGTCACCTTGTGGCCGTTAAGCGAATTCTTAGGTATTTAGTTTCTACGCATTGCTTCCGGATCTGGTATCCAAAGGGGTCTACCTTTGACTTAATTGGATACTCAGACTCCGACTATGCCGGGTGCAAGGTTGATAGGAAGAGCACATCAGGGACATGCCAATTTCTAGGAAGGTCCCTGGTGTCCTGGAGTTCTAAGAAACAAACATCTATTGCCCTATCCACCGTTGAGGTCGAGTACGTTGCCGCAGGACAGTGTTACGCGCAACTGCTTTGGATGAGGCAAACCCTCCGGGACTTTGGCTACAATCTGAGCAAAGTCCCATTCCTATGTGACAATGAGAGTGCAATCCGCTTGCCGGATAATCCTGTTGAACATAGCCGCACTAAGCACATAGACATCCGGCATCACTTCCTGAGAGACCACCAGCAAAAGGGAGATCTCGATGTTTACCACATTAGCACTGAGAACCAGCTAGCTGATATCTTCACCAAACCTTTAGATGAGAAAAGGTTTTGCAGGTTGCACAGTGAGCAAAATGTCTTAGATTTGCGTAACTTGGATTGATCTACATCATACATGTGTTTCATGTCTTTGATCATGTTACTTTGAGCATTTAAATCATTTATTGCTTATTTGTGGTGCTCAAGTTGTACAAGTCATCCCCGGACCTCACAAGTCCTTATGCAAATGATGCACATGTTTAGGGGGAGATGAGCTACAACTTGACTCCTTTGAGACTAACTTGTTTGTTTGAGTACACTCGAAGTAGTCTCGAAGGACCATTGAAAGGGAAAATGAACTTGGGCAAATGAAAAGACTTCCACTGCACTCTGGTATAAGTGTATTTAAATTCCAAGTTCATACTAATGCTCTTATTGCCTTTTTGCTCTTATTTGACATTTTTGGTGAGGCAATGGGGTTGAACGGCCAAAAGTTTTCCCGTTTTGGTGCTTAATGCCAAAGAGGGAGAAATTAAGGCCAAAGCAACTGGATCAGCCAACCACTTGTGAATTTCAAAAATAGTAGAGTTAGAATTTGTATTTTGCACAAATGACTCTTATTGCAAAATTTGGTCTCGCATGGGAAGAATTTTGATTATGGGAAAAAGGGAGAGTTTTGACACTTGATCAATTTTACTCTTGCAATATCTCTCTATTTGCCCAAACAAGTGTGTTTGACTGAGAGATAGGAAAAAGGATTTGATTTGCAAAAACAAACCAAGTGGTGGCAAAAGTAATCCAAATATGCCAAATACTAAAGGTAGATAAATTTGGTCTTCAATTTGCACTTTTTAGTTGCTTTTTAAGGTGTTGGCATGAATCACCAAAAAGGGGGAGATTGAAAGGGAAATGTGTCCTTGGGCCATTTCTATAATTGTTTTGGTGATTGAATGCCCAACACATTGTTTTGAGTTCATATGTGCTAACTAAGTGAGAAGTGCAAATCAAAGAGAAAGGTATGTCTCTGGACATAGTTAATTGTTTTTGGTTACTAACATGTTTATCTAAATGCTATAGACATTACCAAGAAAAGATAAAAAGGATGGAAGAAAGAATGGCTAAGTCAGCCAAACCAGCACCAGCCTGTGGCGCACCGGACTGTCCAGTGGTGCACCGGACAGTGTCCGATGCTCAGGCTGGCCCAGCGGCGAACTGGCCGCTCTCGGGAATCGGCGCGGCAACGTGGCTATAAATCACCGGACTGTCCGGTGGTGCACCGGACTATCCGGTGAGTCATCAGCGCTCGCGCCCAAGTCTTCGGTGACAAACTCGTCAATCTCGGGAAAGAAAAAGACGTCACGGCTAAAAATCACCGGACCGTCCGGTGGTGCACCGGACTGTCCGGTGAGTCAACGGCACCAGTAGCCAACGGTCACCTACGCGATCAACGGGTGACACGTGGCTCAGCCAACGGTCGGATGGCTGCACCGGACTGTCCGGTGCGCCAACAGATCCGAAGATCCAACGGTCGGCTTCGCTAGAAAAGGAAAGAGATCGCGCACCGGACTGCTACAGTAGTTGTCCGGTGCACCACTCGACATAAGGCAAGAATTGCCTTCCAAATTGATCTCCAACGGCTCCTAGCTGCCTTGGGGCTATAAAAGGGACCCCTAGGCGCATGAAGCAAAAAACTCAAGCATTCACTAAGCATCCTAAGATTCCTAGACTCCGCCTCCACGCATTTGATCAATTATGTTAGTGACTTGAGCTCTGTTTGAGTTGTGAATCCTCTGTGATGTGTTTCGAGCTCAAGTCTTGGCTTGTGTGCGTGTGTGTGCTGCGGGATTTGAGTTTTGCGTGTGTTACTCTCCCTCACTTACTACTGTGCTTCTCTTGTGATAAACTTGTAAGGGCGAGAGGCTCCAATCTGTGGAGATTCCTCGCAAACGGGAGAAAGATTACTAAGGAAGACAGTCGTGGTACTCAAAGTTGATCATTGGATCACTTGAGAGTGATTGAGTGC
This sequence comes from Zea mays, assembly GCF_902167145.1. NCBI lineage: Eukaryota > Viridiplantae > Streptophyta > Magnoliopsida > Poales > Poaceae > Zea > Zea mays. The sequence continues at coordinate 35,466,071 of NC_050099.1, read as the reverse complement.
AATCCTTGACCGAAGGAGGTCACCACAACGTGGAAGTAGGCATTGGCCGAACCACGGGATAAATCACTGCGTCTTGTGTCTTTCTTATTTGTGATTGGCTTTCTTCTAGAATTCACACTTTAGCAACTTGGTTTTAATTGCACTAACATTTCATAACCAAGTGTTGGCTATTTAGTGTCGAAATTCGCAGGTTCACCTATTCACCCCCCTCTAGGTGCTCTCAAGTTTAACGAACATGTTTGAGGAAAGACAAGTATAATATTGGGCATGCATTTCAACCGTTCATATGAACGATCTAGCTACAATGAACAATATCAACCTATTTAACCCAAAATAATGTTCGAGACAATGAGAACTGATTAAGTGTGTCATACACCTAAACTACACAATCTCCTTGAAGATAATCTCAAGATATTCAAGAAATGCATCGATCGAGTCAAAAAGATAGGGAAGAAGTAACAATACCTCGATTTGTGAAACCTTCCACAAAAATCCCGAAATGAAGTGGAGAGGGTGTGGAGGAGCTTGAGAGGATCGAGTACACAACAACCTCCACGAATTTTGGAGAGATTTTAGTGGGTTTTTTGGAAGGATTTGAGGTGAGGAGGTGTGTGAGAGAGAGAAATGAAGGCGTTGGTGGCTGGGGAGAACTGAGAGAGAGAGAGAGAGATAGAAAGTAGAGGGGAAAGGAGAGAAAAGGGGGCGGCGGCGGCGGCTGGGCGGACTTCCTTGCAGCAGCGCGCACAGTAAATGCACAGAAAAAGAGGACTGACTGCGCAGACTACTGTCGCACTGACAGCGCAGACTACGAGACTGACTGACAACGTAGACGTCGAGACGCAGAAAATTGGTTCAACCGGTTTTCACCAGAGAGAAACCGGTTGAGTGGCTGGCTCAGCCGGTTTACTCAACCAGATTTCAAAAGGAGCCAGATATGGCCTAGTATACAAACAATATTAATGTTATAAACATTTTAGATAACAAAATAAGATTTCAAACTTAATCTTTTTCACAAAAACAACTTTATACAAATCAATCATGATTCAAGTTTTATTTCTTAAGACACGTTTCGAGAATCCAAGATATTTAGTTCACTCCTTAGAAAACAAAACTTAGTCTCATCAAGAGGTTTAGTGAAGATATCGGCTAGTTGATTTTCGGTGCTTACATGGAATAATTCGATATCTCCTTTGGCTTCATGGTCTCTCAAGAAATGATGTCTAATATCGATATGTTTAGTTCTAGAGTGTTGCACAAGATTGTTTGCAAGTTTAATAGCACTCTCATTGTCACACAGTCGTGGAATTTTGTTAAACTCGCAACCAAAATCTCTCAGGGTTTGCTTCATCCATAACAATTATGCACAACATGCACCAGCTGCTATGTACTCAACTTCTGCATTGGAAAGTGCAACACAATTTTGTTTCTTGGAACTCCATGACACTAAGGACCGCCCAAGGAATTGGCAAGTGCCAGTAGTGCTTTTTCGATCTACTTTGCAACCGGCATAATCCGAGTCAGAATAGCCAAGTAAATCGAAAAAGGATCCTTTAGGATACCACAATCCTAGATTTTTGGTGTGGACTAAGTATCTTAGGATTCTCTTAATGGCTACAAGATGACATGCTTTTGGATGTGCTTGAAAACGAGCACACATGCATACACTTAACATTATATCAGGTCTAGATGCACACAAGTAAAGCATTGACCCTATCATTGATCTATATAGCTTTTGGTCTACCGGTTTACCTTCTTCATTTAGGTCGAGATGTCCATTTGATGCCATTGGAGTCTTGATGGGTTTTGCCTTTGCCATACCAAACTTTTTCAACATATCTTGAGTGTATTTGGTTTGACACAAGAACGTTCCTTCCCTTAATTGCTTGACTTGAAATCCAAGAAAGAACTTGAGCTCACCCATCATAGACATCTCAAACCTGTTCATCATTACCTTACTAAATTCTTCACAAAATTTCTCGTTAGTACTGCCAAATATAATGTCATCGACATATATTTGGCAGACAAATAATTCATTATTGACTTTGCGAGTAAATAAGGTAGAGTCAGCATTTGCTATCTCAAAACCATTTTTAAGTAAGAAATCTTTGAGACATTCATACCAAGCTCTAGGGGCTTGTTTAAGCCCGTAGAGCACTTTATTGAGAAGAAAAACATGGTTGGGCTTCCTTGGATCTTCAAACCCCGGTAGTTGCTCCACATAGACCAACTCTTGTAGTGGCCCATTTAGAAATGCACTCTTGACATCCATTTGATACAACTTGAAATCATGATTAGTAGCATAGGCAATTAATATTCTTATTGATTCTAACCTTGCTATCGGCGCATATGTTTCGCCAAAGTCAAGTCCCTCCACTTGAGTGAAACCTTGGGCAACCAACCGTGCTTTGTTTCTTGTAACAACACCATGCTCATCTTGTTTATTTCTAAAAACCCATTTGGTTCCAATTACATTTTGCTTAGGTCTTTCAACTAAGGACCAGACTTCATTCTGAGTGAAGTTATTTAACTCCTCTTTCATTGCAATTATCCAATCTGGATCACCCAGTGCTTCTTCAACCATAAGTGGCTCAAGAGAGGAAACAAACGAGTAAAATTCACAAAAAAAATGCTAAACGGAATCTAGTTGTTACCCCTCTTTTGATGCTACCAAGGATGTTGTCCACTGGATGATCTCTTTGGATGGTATGGTGAACCCGAGGATGAGGCACTGATGGTTGTCTTTGAATTTTCCCTTCATCATCACCCTCTTGTTCAATAGGAACTTCATTAACAACAACTTCAGGTTCATCTTCCACAATTGTTGGCAACTCTTGTGGTTGATGAACTTCTTCAAGGATTGGATGACTTGATGTTGATGTGTTTGCTTGGGTGAACGATTTATCAACCGCCACCTTTGCGCCCACATTAATTACCTCATTTGTCATCCAAAAGGTTCCTTCGTCATCATTCTTTTCTTGTGGTCTCACTTCACCTATTGCAAGCTTCTTTATGGCCTCACAAGGTGGTTCTTCATTTCCTGCAAAATCATTAGAAACATGCCCTTGCGAGCCATTAGATTCATCAAATGTCACGTCTATCGCTATTTCAACAAGATTGGTGGTATTGTTGAAAACACGATATCCGTGCGCATTTGATGCATAACTGTCGGGGACCATAATTAGGGGTACCCCCAAGACTCCTAATCTCAGCTGGTAACCCCCATCAGCACAAAGCTGCAAAGGCCTGATGGGTGCGATTAAGTCAAGGCTCGGTCCACTCAAGGGACACGATCTCGCCTCGCCCGAGCCCAGCCTCGGGCAAGGGCAGCCGACCCCGAAGGATTCACGTCTCGCCCGAGGGCCCCCTCAAGCAACGGACACACCTTCGGCTCGCCCGAGGCCCAGTCTTCGCCAAGAAGCAACCTTGGCCCGATCGCCGCGTCGACCGACCGTATCGCAGGAGCATTTAATGCAAAGGTGGCCTCACACCTTTATCCTGACGCACGCCCTTCAGTCAACAGAGCCGAAGTGACCGCAGTCACTTCACCGCTCCACTGACCGGCCTGACAAAAGGACAGCGCCGCCTGCGCCGCTCCGATTGCTGCGCCACTCGGCAGAGTGAGGCTGACAGCGGCTAAGTCCGGCCTCGAGCGCCATAGGAAGCTCCGCCTCGCCCGACCCAGGGCTCGGACTCGGGCTCAGCCCCGGAAGACGACGAACTCCGCCTCGCCCGACCCAGGGCTCGGACTCGGGCTCAGCCCCGGAAGACGACGGACTCCGCCTCGCCCGACCCAGGGCTCGGACTCGGGCTCAGCCCCGGAAGACGACGAACTCCGCCTCGCCCGACCCAGGGCTCAGACTCGGGCTCAGCCCCGGAAGACGACGAACTCAGCCTCGCCCGACCCAGGGCTCGGACTCGGGCTCAGCCCCGGAAGACGACGAACTCCGCCTCGCCCGACCCCAGGGCTCGGACTCGGGCTCAGCCCCGGAAGACGACGAACTCCGCCTCGCCCGACCCCAGGGCTCGGACTCGGGCTCAGCCCCGGGAGACGATGAACTCCACCTCGCCCGACTCCAGGGCTCGGACTCAGCCCTGGCCTCAGCCGACGGTCTCTGTCTCACCCGACCCAGGGGCTCGGACTTGACCTCGGCCTCGGAAGACAGACTCGACCTTGACCTCGGAGGAGCCTCCGCCTCGCCCAACCCAGGGCTCGGACCGACCACGTCACAGGAGGGGCCATCATTACCCTACCCCTAGCTAGCTCTAGCTACGGGGAACAAGACCGGCGTCCCATCTGGCTCGCCCCGGTAAACAAGTAATGATGGCGCCCCGCATGCTCCATGATGATGGCGGCTCTTAGCCCCCTTACGGAAGCAAGGAGACCTCAGCAAGGACTCGATAGCCCCGACAGCTGTCCTTCCGCCAGGCCCCAGCGCTCCTCCGACGGCCACGACATCACACGAACAGGGTGCCAAAACCTCTCTGGCTGCCACGACGGCATGTACTTAGGGCACTAGCTCTTCTCCGCTAGACACGTTAGCACACTGCTACACCTCCCATTGTACACCTGGACCCTCTCCTTATGCCTATAAAAGGAAGGTCCAGGGCCCTCTTACAGAGGGTTGGCCACGCGGGGAAGGACGGGACGGCGCTCGCATAAGCCTCTCGCTCCCTCCCGCGTGGACGCTTGTAACCCCCTACTGCAAGCACACCCGACCTGGGCGCGGGACAAACACGAAGGCCGCGGGTTTCCCCTTTTACGCCTGTCTCCCTCCGGCTTCTCTCCCCCCTTCGCGCTCTGTCTCGCGCCGACCCATCTGGGCTAGGGCACGCGGTGACAATTTACTCGTTGGTCGAGGGACCCCCCGGGTTCGAAACGCCAATAGTTGGCGCGCCAGGTAGGGGCCTGCTGCGTGTTGACGAACAGCTTCCCGTCAAGCTCCAGATGGGTAGTCTCCAGCAACCTTTCCAGCCCGGGACGGTGCTCCCGTTTCGGGAGTCTTGAGTTCATGTCCCTCGACGACAGCTACGACATGATACTCCTTCCTCCGCCGCGCGACGGCGACAATGGCGGCCGACAACCCGCCCGCCGGCGGCGGAACCGACGATGTCTTCCCCACATGGCGGAAGAACAACATTCGGGTTTATCCCGTCGCCTCCCCCGTCGACGAAGGAGGAGGCGGGGCAACCAAGGCCAAGCAGGAGGCGGCACCTCATCGGCTGTCAAGCGAGTCGACGGCGCCGACGCCCCAATGGGGGACACGTCGGGCATCAACCTCGCGTCTGAGACGAAGATGAGCGCTGTTTCCCCGCAACACGCCAACTCCAAGCGGATAGACGACACCAGCATGCTCGCGAGGGACTTGCTGGGCGTCACCCTTGTACCTGAGACGACGGTGCAGTCTACCCCTGACGTGACTTCGTCACCGCCCGTCGACTAAGAGGTACCGACCGACTCCCATCTCATGCCTTTCGGATTCAGCCTCGACCCACCAAGCGACTTCGCTTCGGTGGACGCTCTCGTAAAGGCGAGTCCAAACCCTCTGGGGTATCGTATGCGGTCACCCTGGGACCGGCTGACAGCCGTCTCGACCTACGGGTCCTCGGGTTCCGAGGAAGATGACGAGCCCGACTGTTGTTGGGATTTCTCTAGACTTGGCAACCCCAGTGCCATGCGGGACTTCATGACCGCATGCGACTACTGCCTTTCCGACTGTTCCGACGGTAGCCGCAGCCTCGGCGACGAGGACTGCGGCCCAAGTCGTGAATGTTTCCACGTCGATCTAGGGGGTCCCGGTGAAGGCAACCATCTTGGTATACCGGAGAACGGTGATCCCTCTAGGCCTGCGCCTCGCGTTGACATCCTTTGGGAGCTAGCTGTGGTCCCCATCCTGGCGGGGGGTCCTGACCCACAGCTCGAGCAAATCCGCGAGATGCAGGCCAGGCTCGACGAGGGAGCAGGAACGCTTGAGCCGTTCCGCCGGGACATCGGGCAGGAATGGGCGGGCCAACCTCCGGCCGGAGAAGCGCGTCATCTACCCCAGGGCATCCAGCACCGCATCGCCGATGACATCAGGGCAAGGCCGCCACCGACTTCCAGTGGGGTCGGCCAGAACCTGGCTGCAGCGGCAATACTTCTCCGCGCGATGCCGGAGCCATCAACCACCGAAGGACGACGTATCCAGGGAGAGCTCAAGAATCTCCTGGAGGATGCCGCGGTCCGACGGGCCGAAAGCTCTGCCTCCCGCAGGTAGGGCTACCCCTAGGAGCATCGCGCCGCGACTTCCCGATTCATGTGGGAAGCCTCGGTCCATACCGGGCGCACGCGCAACACAGCGCCTGCGGCCCCGGGTCGCCTCGGCAACGAACACCCTCACCGCAACTGTCGAACCCACCTCAACGAGAGGGTGCACCGAGGCTACCACCCCAGGCATGGGGGACGCTACGACAGCGGGGAGGATCGGAGTCCCTCGCCCGAACCACCCGGTCCACAGGCTTTCAGCCGGGCCATACGACGGGTGCCGTTCCCGACCCGGTTCCGAACCCCGACTACTATCACAAAGTACTCGGGGGAGACAAGGCCGGAACTGTGGCTCACGGATTACCGGCTGGCCTGTCACCTGGGTGGAACGGACGATGACAACCTCATCATCCGCAACCTCCCCCTGTTCCTCTCCGATACCGCTCGAGCCTGGCTGGAGCACCTGCCTCCGGGGCAGATCTCCAACTGGGACGACCTGGTCCAAGCCTTCGATGGTAACTTCCAGGGCACGTACGTGCGCCCTGGGAACTCCTGGGATCTCCGAAGCTACCGCCAGCAGCCGAGAGAGTCTCTCCGGGACTACATCCGGCGATTCTCGAAGCAGCGTACCGAGCTGCCCAACGTCACTGACTTGGATGTCATCGGCGCGTTCCTCGCCGGCACCACCTGTCGCGACCTGGTGAGCAAGCTTGGTCGCAAGACCCCCACCAGGGCGAGCGAGCTGATGGACATTGCCACCAAGTTTGCCTCTGGCCAGGAGGCGGTTGAGGCCATCTTCCGGAGGGACAAGCAGCCCCAGGGCCGCCAGCTGGAGGATGTCCCCGAGGCGTCCACTCAGCGCGGCACCAAGAAGAAAGGCAAAAAGAAGTCGCAAGCGAAACGCGACGCCGCCGACGCGGACCTTGTCGCCGCTGCTGAGTACAAGAACCCTCGGAAACCTCCCGGGGGCACCAACCTCTTCGACAAGATGCTCAAGGAGCCGTGCCCCTATCATCAGGGGCCCGTCAAGCACACCCTTGAGAAGTGCGCCATGCTTCGGCGCCACTTTCACAAAGCCAGGCCACCTGCAGAGGGTGGCAGGGCCCGCGACGACGATAAGAAGGAGGATCACAAGGCAGGAGAGTTCCCCGAGGTCCACGACTGCTTCATGATCTACGGTGGGCAAGTGGCGAACGCCTCGGCTCGGCACCGCAAGCAAGAGCGTAGGGAGGTCTGCTCGGTAATGGTGGCGGCGCCAGTCTACCTAGACTGGTCCGACAAGCCCATCACCTTTGACCAGGGCGACCATCCCGACCGCGTGCCGAGCCTGGGGAAATACCCGCTCGTCGTCGACCCTGTCATCGGCAACGTCAGGCTCACCAAGGTCCTCATGGACGGAGGCAGCAGCCTCAACATCATCTACACCGAGACCCTCGGGCTCCTGCGGATCGATCTGTCCTCGGTCCGGGCAGGCGCTGCGCCTTTTCACGGGATCATCCCCGGGAAACGTGTCCAGCCCCTCGGACAACTCGATCTACCCGTCTGCTTTGGGACGCCCTCCAACTTCCAAAGGGAGACCCTCACGTTCGAGGTGGTCGGGTTTCGAGGAACCTACCACGTAGTGCTGGGGAGACCATGCTACGCCAAGTTCATGGTCGTCCCCAACTACACCTATCTCAAGCTCAAGATATCGGGCCCCAACGGGGTCATCACCGTCGGCCCCACGTAACGACACGCGTACGAATGCGACGTGGAGTGCGTGGAGTACGCCGAGGCCCTCGCCGAATCCGAGGCCCTCATCGCCGACCTGGAGAGCCTCTCAAAGGAGGCGCCAGACGTGAAGCGCCATGCTGGCAACTTCGAGCCAGCAGAGATGGTTAAATCCGTCCCTCTCGACCCCAGCAACGACGCCTCCAAGCAGATCCGGATCGGCTCTGAGCTCGATCCCAAATAGGAAGCAGTGCTCGTCGACTTTCTCTGCGCAAACGCCGACGTTTTCGCGTGGAGTCCCTCGGACATGCCCGGCATACCGAGGGATGTCGCCGAGCACTCGCTGGATATCCGAGCTAGGGCCCGACCCGTGAAGCAGCCTCTGCGCTGATTCGACGAGGAAAAGTGCAGAGCCATAGGCGAGGAGATCCACAAGCTAATGGCGGCAGGGTTCATCAAAGAGGTATTCCATCCCGAATGGCTTGCCAACCCTGTGCTTGTGAGAAAGAAAGGAGGGAAATGGCGGATGTGTGTAGACTACACTGGTCTAAACAAAGCATGTCCGAAAGTTCCCTACCCTCTGCCTCGCATCGATCAAATCGTGGATTCCACTGCTGGGTGTGAAACCTTGTCTTTCCTCGATGCCTACTCAGGGTATCACCAGATCAGGATGAAAGAGTCTAACCAGCTCGCGACTTCTTTCATCACACCCTTCGGCATGTACTGCTATGTTACCATGCCGTTTGGTTTGAGGAATGCGGGTGCAACGTACCAACGATGCACGAACCACGTGTTCGGCGGACACATTAGTCGAACGGTCGAGGCCTACGTCGATGACATCGTAGTCAAGACGAGGAAAGCCTCCGACCTCCTTTCCGACCTTGAAACGACATTCCGGTGTCTCAAGGCGAAAGGCGTAAAACTCAATCCTGAGAAGTGTGTCTTCGGGGTCCCCCGAGGCATGCTCTTGGGGTTCATCGTCTCCGAGCGGGGCATCGAGGCCAACCCGGAGAAAATCACGGCCATCACCAACATGGGGCCCATCAAGGACTTAAAAGGCGTATAGAGGGTCACGGGATGCCTTGCGGCTCTAAGCCGTTTCATCTCGCGCCTCGGCGAAAGAGGCCTGCCTCTGTACCGCCTCTTAAGGAAGGCCGAGTGCTTCACTTGGACCCCTGAGGCCGAGGAAGCCCTCGGGAACCTGAAAGCGCTCCTCACGAGCGCGCCCATCTTGGTGCCTCCCGCCGCCGGAGAAGCCGTCTTGATCTACGTCGCCGCCACCCCTCAGGTGGTTAGCGCCGCGATCGTGGTTGAGAGACGAGAAGAGGGGCATGCATTGCCTGTCCAGAGGCCAGTCTACTTCATCAGTGAGGTACTGTCCGAGACCAAGATCCGCTACCCACAAATTCAGAAGCTGCTGTACGCGGTGATCCTGACGCGGCGGAAGTTGCGACACTACTTCGAGTCTCATCCGGTGACTGTGGTGTCATCCTTCCCCCTGGGGGAGATCATCTAGTGCCGAGAGGCCTCGGGTAGGATTGCAAAGTGGGCGGTGGAAATCATGGGCAAGACAATCTCGTTCGCCCCTCGGAAGGCCATCAAGTCCCAAGTCTTGGTGGACTTTGTGGCTGAATGGGTCGATACCCAACTCCCAACAGTTCCGATCCAACCGGAACTCTGGACCATGTTTTTCAACGAGTCGCTGATGAAGACAGGGGCAGGCGCGGGCCTGCTCTTCATCTCGCCCCTCGGGAAGCACCTACGCTACGTACTACGCCTCCACTTCCCAGCGTCCAACAATGTGGCCGAGTATGAGGCTCTGGTCAACGGATTGCGCATCGCCATCAAGCTGGGGGTCCGACGCCTCGACGCTCGCGGTGACTCGCAGCTCGTCATCGACCAAGTCATGAAGAACTCCCACTACCGCGACCCGAAGATGGAAGCCTACTGCGATGAGGTTCGGCGCCTGGAAGACAAGTTCTACGGGTGAAAGGGAAATGTGCCTTTGGGCCATTTCTAAGTATTTTGGTGATTGAGTGCAAACACAAGTGCTTAAATGTGAAAATATGCCCATGGATGAACAAAGTGCAAATCACAAGTTAAGGTATGTTTCTAAGCCTTAGTACATTGGTTTTGTGTACTAATATTCTTGTCTAAGTGTTAGAAACAGGAAGAAGAAGAGGAGTGGAGGGCTGCTTCGGGCTGGGGCACCGGACTGTCCGGTGTGCACCGGACAGTGTCCGGTGCGCCAGACCAGCGCGGAGCAAACCAGCCGCTCTCGGGTTTTTCTCCGGCGACTTCGGCTAAAATTCACCGGACTGTCCGGTGTGCACCGGACTGTCCGGTGAGCCAACGGTCGGCCGGGCCAACGGTCGGCCGCGTGATCGGCGCGCGACACGTGGCCGAGCCAACGGTCGGAAGGAGGCACCGGACTGTCCGGTGTGCACCGGACTGTCCGGTGCGCCAGATCTGCAACGGTCGGCAACGGTCGGCTGCGCTGTTTATGGAAATAAATCGGGCACCGGACAGTGTCCGGTGTGCACCGGACTGTCCGGTGCGCCCAACGACAGAAGGCAAAGATGGCCTTCCAGATTTGTTCTCAACGGCTCCTAGCTGCCTTGGGGCTATAAAAGGGACCCCTAGGCGCATGGAGGGTGACACCAAGCATTCCTTGAGCACTCTTGATCACTCACACATCAATCTTGCACACCTGTTTGATATTCTAGTGATTTGAGCTCCGTTCTAGTGTGCTAGTCTCTTGAGCTCAAGTCTGGGTCTTGTGTGTGTGTTTTCGCTGTGATCTTTGTGTTGTGTGTGAGTTGCTAATCCCTCCCTTGCTCCGTGATTCTCTGTGAACATTTTTTTTTAAGGGCGAGAGGCTCCAAGTTGTGGAGATTCCTCGCAAACGGGATTGAGAAAAGAAAAGCAAGAACACCGTGGTATTCAAGTTGATCATTGGATCACTTGAGAGGAGTTGAGTGCAACTCTCGTCCATTGGGACGCCACAACGTGGAGTAGGCAAGTTTTTGTACTTGGCCGAACCACGGGATAACCACCGTGTCATCTCTGTGATTGATTTCTTGTGGTTATTGTGTTTTGACTCCTCTCTAGCCACTTGGCCATACTTGTGCTAACACTTAACAAGTTTTTGTGGCTTAAAGTTTTGAAGTTTTACAGGATCACCTATTCACCCCCCCTCTAGGTGCTCTCAATTGGTATCAGAGCCGTTCTCTTCAAGAAAGGGACTAACCGCCCGAAGAGATGGATCCTAAGGGGAAGGGAATCGTGATCAATGACAAGGAAAAGGAGTCCTTCGTCAACGAGCCAAAAGATGATAAATCCAACGACTCTGGCTCGGGCCACAGACGTAAAGATGGGAAGAAGAAGAAGACAAGGCGCATCAAGGAGATCGTCTACTACGACAGCGACGAATCCTCTTCTTCCCAAAAGGACGACGACAACGACTACAGGAAGACGGTCAATTCGAACTTTTCATTTGATTATTCTCGTATTCCACATAGTTCGAATTCGCACTTGCTTTCCATTCCTCTCGGCAAACCTCCACACTTTGATGGGGAGGACTACGGATTTTGGAGTCACAAAATGCGTAGTCACTTATTCTCTCTTCATCCAAGCATATGGGAGATGGTAGAAAATGGAATGAAATTTGATAGCTCGGATAGTCCTATGCTTATAAATGAACAAATCCATAGAAATGCACAAGCTACTACTGTTCTTTTAGCATCTTTGTGCAGGGAAGAATACAATAAGGTGAGCGGCTTGGACAATGCCAAGCAGATATGGGACACCCTCAAGATCTCTCACGAGGGCAACGACGTCACCATGCTCACCAAGATGGAGTTGGTGGAGGGCGAACTTGGAAGATTTGCTATGATAAGGGGAGAGGAGCCAACTCAAACATACAACCGGCTCAAAACCCTTGTCAACAAGATAAGGAGCTATGGAAGCACACGATGGACGGACCACGACGTCGTCCGCCTAATGCTAAGGTCCTTTACCGTTCTTGATCCTCATTTGGTGAATAATATTCGTGAGAATCCTAGGTACACCAAAATGTCGCCCGAAGAAATTCTTGGAAAATTTGTAAGCGGGCGGATGATGATCAAGGAGGCAAGGTACGTCGATGACGCGTTGAACGGTCCAATCCACGAGCCTCAACCCATTGCTCTCAAGGCATCGAGAAGCAAGGAGGCACTACCAAGCAAGGTGGCGCAAATTGAGGCGGCCGGACTTAATGATGAAGAAATGGCTCTCATCATTAAGCGCTTCAAGACGGCGTTAAGGGGTCGCAAGGAGCATCCCAACAAGACCAAGACGAAGGGGAAGCGCTCATGCTTCAAGTGTGGTAAGATTGGTCACTTTATCGCTAATTGTCCCGATAATGATAGTGACCAGGAAAAGAAGAGTGGAAAATGGGAAAAGAAGAAGAATTACAAGAAGGCAAAGGGCGAGGCTCATATTGGAAAGGAGTGGGATTCGGATTGCTCCTCGTCCGACTCCGACAACGAAGGACTCGCCGCCACCGCCTTCAACAAGTCATCCCTCTTCCCCAACGAGCATCACATGTGCCTCATGGCTAAGGAGAAGAAAGTAAGTACTCGAAACTCTACTTATGCTTCTTCTAGTGAGGATGAGTCTAGTGATGATGAAATAGACTATTCATGCTTATTTAAAGGTTTAGATAGATCTAAGATTGACAAAATTAATGAATTGATTGATGCTTTAAATGATAAGAATAGGCTACTAGAAAAGCAAGAGGATCTCTTGTACGAAGAACATGATAAGTTTGTAGAGGCTCAAAAATCCCTTGCATTAGAAATTAAGAGAAATGAAATGCTTGCTTGTGAATTGTCCACATGCCATGATTCAATTTCTAAATTAAAGAGCATTAATGATGACTTAAATGCTAAACTAGTAGAAGCACAAAAATCCAACTCTTGTGTTGAACATGTTGAAATTTGCACTAGGTGTAAGAATGTTGATATTAATGCTTGTAGTGATCACTTGGTTTCAATTTCTAAATTGAATGATGAAGTGGCTAGTCTTAATGCTCAACTTAAGGCTAGCAAAAACGAATTTGATAAGCTAAAATTTGCAAGGGATGCCTACACTATTGGTAGACACCCCTCAATTAAGGATGGACTTGGCTTCAAAAGGGAAGCCAAGAACTTAACAAGCCATAAGGCTCCCATTCCCGCTAAGGAGAAAGGGAAGGCCCCTATGGCTACTAGTGCTAAAAAGAACCATGCCTTTTTGTATCATGATAGGAAAAATTCTAGAAATGTTTTTAGAAGTTATGATGCTTTTGATTCACATGCCTATGATTCTTATGCCATGACTGCTTCTAGTTCTTCCTATATGCATGGTAGAAATATGACTAGGAGAAATGCTATTCATCATGTGCCTAGAAAGAATACTATTCATGCTCCTAGGAAAGTAGTAAATGAACCTTCTACAATTTATTGTACTTTAAATGCTTCCTTTGCTATTTGTAGAAAGGATAGGAAGATAGTTGCTAGGAAGTTAGGGGCAAAATGCAAGGGAGACAAAACTTGCATTTGGGTCCCTAAGAATATTTGTGCTAACCTTGTAGGACCCAACAAGAGTTGGGTACCTAAGTCCCAAGCCTAAATTTGCCTTGCAGGTTTATGCATCCGGGGGTTCAAGCTGGATTATTGATAGCGGATGCACAAACCATATGACGGGGGAGAAGAAGATGTTCACCTCCTACGTCAAGAATAAGGATTCCCAAGATTCAATTATATTCGGTGATGGGAATCAAGGCAAGGTAAAAGGATTAGGTAAAATTGCAATCTCAAATGAGCACTCAATTTCTAATGTGTTTTTAGTTGAGTCCTTGGGATATAATTTGCTATCTGTTAGTCAATTATGCAACATGGGGTATAACTGTCTATTTACAAATGTAGATGTGTCTGTCTTTAGAAGAAGTGATGGTTCACTAGCTTTTAAGGGTGTATTAGACGGCAAACTTTATTTAGTTGATTTTGCAAAAGAGGAGGCCGGTCTAGATGCATGCTTAATAGCTAAGACTAGCATGGGCTGGCTGTGGCATCGCCGCTTAGCACATGTGGGGATGAAGAACCTTCACAAGCTTCTAAAGGGAGAACACGTGATAGGTTTGACTAACGTACAATTCGAAAAAGATAGACCTTCTGCAGCTTGTCAAGCAGGTAAACAAGTTGGAGGAGCACATCACAGCAAGAATGTGATGACCACTTCAAGACCCCTGGAGCTGCTGCATATGGACCTCTTCGGACCCGTCGCCTATCTGAGCATAGGAGGGAGTAAGTATGGTCTAGTTATTGTTGATGACTTTTCCCGCTTCACTTGGGTGTTCTTTTTGCAGGATAAGTCTGAAACCCAAGGGACCCTCAAGCGCTTCCTCAGGAGAGCTCAAAATGAGTTTGAGCTCAAGGTGAAGAAGATAAGAAGCGACAACGGGTCCGAGTTCAAGAACCTTCAAGTGGAAGAGTTCCTTGAGGAGGAAGGGATCAAGCATGAGTTCTCCGCTCCCTACACACCACAGCAAAATGGTGTGGTAGAGAGGAAGAACAGGACGCTAATCGACATGGCAAGGACCATGCTTGGTGAGTTCAAGACCCCCGAGCGGTTTTGGTCGGAAGCCGTGAACACGGCTTGCCACGCCATCAACAGGGTCTACCTTCACCGCCTCCTCAAGAAGACGTCGTATGAGCTTCTAACCGGTAACAAACCCAATGTATCTTACTTTCGTGTATTTGGGAGCAAGTGCTACATTCTAGTGAAGAAGGGTAGAAATTCTAAATTTGCTCCCAAAGCTGTAGAAGGGTTTTTGTTAGGTTATGACTCAAATACAAAGGCGTATAGAGTCTTCAACAAATCATCGGGTTTGGTTGAAGTCTCTAGCGATGTTGTATTTGATGAGACTAATGGCTCTCCAAGAGAGCAAGTTGTTGATTGTGATGATGTAGATGAAGAAGATGTTCCGACGGTCGCTATACGAACCATGGCGATTGGAGAAGTGCGGCCACAGGAACAAGATCAACCATCTTTCTCAACTATGGTGAATCCCCCAACTCAAGACGATGAACAGGGTCATCAACAGGAGGCGGATGATCAAGGGGGAGCACAAGATGATCATGTGATGGAGGAAGATGCGCAACCGGCACCTCCAACTCAAGTTCGAGCGATGATTCAAAGGGATCATCCCGTCGACCAAATTCTGGGTGACATTAGCAAGGGAGTAACTACTCGTTCTCGATTAGTTAATTTTTGTGAGCATTACTCCTTTGTCTCTTCTATTGAGCCTTTCAGGGTAGAGGAGGCCTTGCTAGATCCGGACTGGGTGCTGGCCATGCAGGAGGAGCTCAACAACTTCAAGAGAAATGAAGTTTGGACGCTGGTGCCTCGTCCAAAGCAAAATGTTGTGGGAACCAAGTGGGTGTTCCACAACAAACAGGACGAGCACGGGGTGGTGACGAGAAACAAGGCTCGACTTGTGGCAAAAGGTTATGCCCAAGTCGCAGGTTTGGATTTCGAGGAGACTTTTGCTCCTGTGGCTAGGCTAGAGTCAATTCGAATCTTGCTAGCATATGCCGCTCACCATTCTTTCAGGTTGTACCAAATGGATGTGAAGAGCGCTTTCCTCAACGGGCCAATCAAGGAGCAGGTGTACGTAGAGCAACCCCCTGGCTTCGAGGATGATCGGTTCCCCGACCATGTGTGTAAGCTCTCTAAGGCGCTCTATGGACTTAAGCAAGCCCCAAGAGCATGGTATGAATGCCTTAGAGATTTCTTAGTTGCTAATGCTTTCAAGGTTGGGAAAGCCGATCCAACTCTTTTTACTAAGACTTGTAATGGTGATTTGTTTGTGTGCCAAATTTATGTCGATGACATAATATTTGGTTCTACTAACCAAAAGTCTTGTGAAGAGTTTAGCAGGGTGATGACGCAGAAATTCGAGATGTCGATGATGGGCGAGTTGAACTACTTCCTTGGGTTCCAAGTGAAGCAACTCAAGGATGGCACCTTCATCTCCCAAACGAAGTACACGCAAGACTTGCTAAAGAGGTTTGGGATGAAGGACGCCAAGCCCGCAAAGACGCCGATGGGAACCGACGGACACACAGACCTCAACAAAGGAGGTAAGTCCGTTGATCAAAAGGCATACCGGTCAATGATAGGGTCTTTACTTTATCTATGTGCTAGTAGACCGGATATTATGCTTAGCGTATGCATGTGTGCTAGATTTCAATCCGATCCTAAGGAGTGTCACTTAGTGGCGGTGAAGCGAATTCTTAGATATCTAGTTGCTACGCCTTGCTTCGGACTCTAGTATCCAAAGGGGTCTACCTTTGACTTGGTTGGATACTCAGACTCCGACTATGCTGGATGTAAGGTTGATAGGAAGAGTACATCGGGGACGTGCCAATTCTTAGGAAGGTCCCTGGTGTCATGGAATTCTAAGAAACAAACTTCCGTTGCCCTATCCACCGCTGAGGCCGAGTATGTTGCCGCAGGACAGTGTTGCGCGCAACTACTTTGGATGAGGCAAACCCTCCGGGACTTTGGCTACAATCTGAGCAAAGTCCCACTCCTATGTGATAACGAGAGTGCTATCCGCATGGCGGAAAATCCTGTTGAACACAGCCGCACAAAGCACATAGACATCCGGCATCACTTTTTGAGAGACCACCAGCAAAAGGGAGATATCGAAGTGTTTCACGTTAGCACCGAGAACCAGCTAGCCGATATCTTTACCAAGCCTCTAGATGAGAAGACCTTTTGCAGGCTGCGTAGTGAGCTAAATGTCTTAGATTCGCGGAACTTGGATTGAATTGTAGCATACATGTGTTTATGCCTTTGATCATGTTCATTCTGCATTTTGTTGCTTATTGTGGTGCTCAAGTTGTACAAACACTCCCTGGACCTCACAAGTCCGTTGCAAAGTGATGCACATGTTTAGGGGGAGATGTGTTACAACTTGACCCTTTGAGACTAACCATGTGCTTGAGTTTGATAATTTAGTCTCGAAGGAGGATTGAAAGGGAAAAGGTGGACTTGGACCATGAAAGACTTCCACTGCACTCCGATGAGAGGGTAACTAATTCCAAGTTCATCTCATGAAATCTTATTGCCATTTGCTCTTAATTGAAGACTTTGGTGAGGCAATGGGGTTAAAAGGGCCAAGATTGATCCCGTTTTGGTGCTTGATGCCAAAGGGGGAGAAAATAAAGGCCAAAGCAATAAATGGATCAGCTACCAACTTGAGAAATTTTGAAAAAGTATAATAGAGCTTTTGGTTTGTCAAAACTCTTGTATTGTCTCTTTTGTCAAAAGTTGGCTTCTTGTGGGGAGAAATGTTGATTATGGGAAAAAGGGGGAGTTTTTGAAATCCGTCGTCAAATTCTTTGGAATGACTCTCTTTATGCTTCAATATGTGTGTTTGACTTAGAGATAGAGATTTGAGTTTGATTTGCAAAAACAAACCAAGTGGTGGCAAAGGATGATCCATATATGTCAAAATTGAATAAAACTCAAAGTTAGTTTTTATTTGAAGTAGTTTTGCACTTGTTCCACTTGCTTTATGTTGTGTTGGCATAAATCACCAAAAAGGGGGAGATTGAAAGGGAAATGTGCCTTTGGGCCATTTCTAAGTATTTTGGTGATTGAGTGCAAACACAAGTGCTTAAATGTGAAAATATGCCCATGGATGAACAAAGTGCAAATCACAAGTTAAGGTATGTTTCTAAGCCTTAGTACATTGGTTTTGTGTACTAATATTCTTGTCTAAGTGTTAGAAACAGGAAGAAGAAGAGGAGTGGAGGGCTGCTTCGGGCTGGGGCACCGGACTGTCCGGTGTGCACCGGACAGTGTCCGGTGCGCCAGACCAGCGCGGAGCAAACCAGCCGCTCTCGGGTTTTTCTCCGGCGACTTCGGCTAAAATTCACCGGACTGTCCGGTGTGCACCGGACTGTCCGGTGAGCCAACGGTCGGCCGGGCCAACGGTCGGCCGCGTGATCGGCGCGCGACACGTGGCCGAGCCAACGGTCGGAAGGAGGCACCGGACTGTCCGGTGTGCACCGGACTGTCCGGTGCGCCAGATCTGCAACGGTCGGCAACGGTCGGCTGCGCTGTTTATGGAAATAAATCGGGCACCGGACAGTGTCCGGTGTGCACCGGACTGTCCGGTGCGCCCGACGACAGAAGGCAAAGATGGCCTTCCAGATTTGTTCTCAACGGCTCCTAGCTGCCTTGGGGCTATAAAAGGGACCCCTAGGCGCATGGAGGGTGACACCAAGCATTCCTTGAGCACTCTTGATCACTCACACATCAATCTTGCACACCTGTTTGATATTCTAGTGATTTGAGCTCCGTTCTAGTGTGCTAGTCTCTTGAGCTCAAGTCTGGGTCTTGTGTGTGTGTTTTCGCTGTGATCTTTGTGTTGTGTGTGAGTTGCTAATCCCTCCCTTGCTCCGTGATTCTCTGTGAACATTTTTTTTAAGGGCGAGAGGCTCCAAGTTGTGGAGATTCCTCGCAAACGGGATTGAGAAAAGAAAAGCAAGAACACTGTGGTATTCAAGTTGATCATTGGATCACTTGAGAGGAGTTGAGTGCAACTCTCGTCCATTGGGACGCCACAACGTGGAGTAGGCAAGTTTTTGTACTTGGCCGAACCACGGGATAACCACCGTGTCATCTCTGTGATTGATTTCTTGTGGTTATTGTGTTTTGACTCCTCTCTAGCCACTTGGCCATACTTGTGCTAACACTTAACAAGTTTTTGTGGCTTAAAGTTTTGAAGTTTTACAGGATCACCTATTCACCCCCCCCTCTAGGTGCTCTCAACGGGCTCGAGCTCAACCACATCGCCCGACGCTACAACGAGACTGCGGATGAGCTAGCTAAGATAGCTTCGGGGCGAATAATGGTTCCCCGGGACATCTTCTCCCGAGACCTGCATCAACCCTCTGTCAAGACCGACGACGCTCCCGAGCCCGAGGCACCCTCGGCCCAGCCTGAGGCACCCTCGGCTCGGCCCGAGGCACCCTCGGCTCGGCCCGAGGCACCCTCGGCTCGGCCCGAGGCACCCTCGGCCCCCGAGGGTGAGGCACTGCGCGTCGAGGAGGAGCGAAGCGGGGTCGCGCCTAATCGAAACTAGCAGACCCCGTACCTGCAATATCTCCACCGAGGAGAGCTACCCCTCGACCGAGCCGAAGCTCGGCGGTTAGCGCGGCGTGCCAAGTCGTTCGTCTTGCTGGGGGACGGGAAGGAGCTCTACCATCGCAGCCCCTCAGGCATCCTCCAGCGGTGCATATCCATCGCTGAAGGCCAGGAGCTCTTGCAAGAAATACACTCGGGGGCTTGCGGTCATCACGCAGCGCCTCGAGCCCTTGTTGGAAACGCTCTCCGACAAGGTTTCTACTGGCCAACGGCGGTGGCCGACGCCACTAGAATTGTCCGCACCTACGAAGGGTGTCAGTTCTATGCGAAGCAGACACACCTACCCGCTTAGGCTCTACAGACGATACCCATCACCTGGCCGTTTGTTGTGTAGGGTCTGGACCTCGTCGGTCCCTTGCAGAAGGCGTCCGGGGGCTACACGCACCTGCTGGTCGCCATCAACAAATTCTCCAAGTGGATCGAGGTCCGACCTCTAAACAGCATTAGGTCCAAACAAGCAGTGGCATTCTTCACCAACATCATCCATCGCTTTGGGGTCCCGAACTCCATCATCACCGACAACGGCACCCTGTTCACCGGCACAAAGTTCCTAGACTTCTGTGAGGATCACCACATCCGGGTGGACTAGGCCGCCGTGGCTCACCCCATGACGAATGGGCAAGTAGAGCGTGCCAACGGCATGATTCTACAAGGACTCAAGCCGTGGATCTACAACGACCTCAACAAGTTCGGCAAACGATGGATGAAGGAACTCCCCTCGGTGGTCTGGAGTCTGAGGACGGCGCCGAGCCGAGCCACGGGCTTCACACCGTTCTTTCTAGTCTATGGGGCCGAGGCCATCTTGCCCACAGACTTAGAATACGGTTCCCCGAGGACGAGGGCCAACGCCGACCAAAGCAATCGAGCTAATCGAGAAGACTCACTGGACCAGCTGGAAGAGGCTCGGGACATGGCCTTACTACACTCGGCGCGGTACCAGCAGTCCCTGCGACGCTACCACGCCCGAGGGGTTCGGTCCCGAGACCTCCAGGTGGGCGACCTGGTGCTTCGGCTGCGACAAGACGCCCGAGGGCGGCACAAGCTCACGCCTCCCTGGGAAGGGTCGTTCGTCGTCGCCAAGGTTCTGAAGCCCAGAACGTACGAGCTGGCCAACAGTCAAGGCGAGGTCTACAGCAACGCTTGGAACATCCGACAGCTACGTCGCTTCTACCCTTAAGATGCTTTCAAGTCGTTCATACAACTCGCTCACGCACAAAGTCTAGTCATCAAGGAAGGGTCAGCCTTGCCTCGGCAAAGCCCGACCCTCCCTCGGGGGCTAAAAGGGGGGAACCCCCTCTGCATCAAAATTTTCTTCGGAAAAAGATCTTTTCTGCCAGAATGTCTTTCATGCTTTTCGACTACTTCGAAAGTGGATCCTGAAAACGACGGAGTACACGTAAGCAGCCAAGGCTTACCGAGCCGAGGGACTCCTACGCCTCCGGGATACGGATACCTCACTCATCACCTTCTGCGATAAGTAACTCACGCTCGGATAAGTGATTCCGTGGACCGAACAAGTCTTCACGCTCGAAAATTCTTCTGTCAAAACGATTTTTCGGGCCTTCTCGACTACATCGATAGCAGAATTCTACGGACGAGTAAGAGTACACGTAAGCAACAAGGCCGACCGAGCCGAGGGATTCCTACGCCTCCGGGATACGGATACCTCACTCATCACCTTCCGTGAAAAGTAACTCTCGCTCGGACAAACAATTCTGTTACCGACAAAAAAGTCCAGATACTCGAAACAAGAGGAAAAGAAACGCAGCTTTACAACACGACGACAGTATGTTTGGGCCTCGGCGGCCGCAGAAAACATACGCGCACTACAAGATAACCCGATCATGCAGGCTCGGACCTTGACAGTTGAAGGGAGCAGCAGCACCCTCGGCGTCATCTACACCTTCGGTGAGGTCCGACCTAGCCTCGGACGGCGACGCGATTGGAGGATCCCCACTCCGAAGGACGACATCAGCACCACGCCTGGGCCATTGCTGCCAGGGTCTTCTCCAGGAATCCGGCTCGAGCAGACGGCTTGGTCGGCCACCCTGAAGCCTCAGCCAGCTGTCCCCCGAGGACATCAGCCCGGCTCGTGGCCTCAGCAACTCAACTCTGGCGTCGGTCCCGCCAGCGGATGACCCGGCCGGGCTCCGGCCGACCAAATCTTCTTTTCGAGCCAACTCTGCCCCTGTCCATGCTGACACCGCTACCTCCGGCTTCGGCTCATCGAAGGGTGGCCGAGGGGTTCCTTTAACTAAGCAAGAGAAGCCTCGGGCGGCAAGGCCGACCGAGCCGAGGGATTCCTACGCCTCCGGGATACGGATACCTCACTCGTCACCTTCGCACGAGGCAACTCACACTTGGTTAAGCGGTTCAGTTAGCCGACAGGCGAGTCCTAGTGCTCGAAAAGAGGAAAAAACACGGCTCCGTGCCGAAAATACATACACGTTCAGGCCTCGACAGCCATAATGAACAAACACCGGCACTCAAGGTGCCATTACAAACGGAACTCCAGTTTCGTCCCCGCGGGTACGAACAACCCCCCACATTGGAGGGCCCGCGGGGCGATAAGGCTCCAGGTCGCCCGCCGTCGCCCGCTCCAGCAGCAGCGACAAGGACCTCCGCTCCGGGTGGCCGAACTGCAGCAACAATGGCCTCAGGGCGGACGCCGCTGCAACAATGCCCTTGCCCACGTCTACGCTCGAGGGGCGAGGACAAGTACAAAGAACCGGAGGCCCGGAGCGCGGATGGTGGCGGTGATCCCATCGGCGACGAGGACTTCTCCAGCCACCGCCACCTCAGCACCGACGATAGGAGCCGTCTGCCCACCGGCAGATCCCCACTCGGATCCTCCCGGACGAGCGGAGCACCGACCTCCGTGCAGAGGCGCCGTACTGGGGCAAAGGCAGGATAGCCCCAGAACACGAACGTCGCCCTAGCAGCGCGACGTCTTGGGCGGTCCTCCGGTGCACGCGGCGCGACAACCGCCCTTGCGACGAGAGGGGGCACCGGGAGCCGAGCCAGAGCCAGCGAGCCCAACGCGCTGAAGCTGACGACGCTCGCCGCCGATCGGCCCCGCGTTGTTGGAGTCCGACCCTCCCGCTAGGCCGGCGAGCGCCCTCTCCCTGAATGCTGAGGGAGAGGCTGACCCACGAACCCGCGCGGGAGGTAGAGCTCCGGCTCAGCCCGGCCTCCGCCCCAGCAAGGATGATGAAGATCCTTGAAGCTGAGGGCGGGACCAAGATCGCAGCCCGGCTTGCCTCTCCCCACCCAAGAGCTGGTGGTCACCGTCTTGGGTGACCACCGGCGAGGGGATGCGGCCGGGCTGCCTGATGAAAATCCTTGAAGCCGAACGATGGCTGAAAGGTACCAACTTCCGCGAAGTTGCATTCCTCCAATGACAAGGCGGAAGGATCGCGAGTGTTCCCCATCCGGGGGCTCGGAAGGTGGAAAGACGCGATGCATAAGGGAGCGCGAAGACATGGTTGCCTTTCAAGGGGGTCACCCTCCTTTTAAAGGCAACTCTCCCCACTTGCGTCCTCAGCCATCGCGGGCTGAGTCTTCTCCAACACGCCCCAAGGTCCTCCCCATACGACCCGGGGGCTGGGTCCCACGCGTCATGCAGGCTAGCCCAGGGCAGAAGAAGCCAAACCGCCGTGCGCGGTGCGTGCAACTGCCCAGCGGTTACAAGCATTCCTCCACTTTCGCCCAGACCAGCGGGTGAAAGGGCGGACAGCCATGCAGGCGGCATGCGACCGCGCCAAGTGGGCGCACCCCTTCGACTCCAACGCGCCCAGCATGGAGGCCCAGGCCCACACGTCATGCAACCGACGCGTCGGTTGCTACGTGCGAGCAACTGCACCGCCACTCGCGCCACTACCGCGCCTCCTCGACTGCGGAACCAGTACCGCGACTCGAGGCAACCCTGCGTATGACCCAACAGTGCCAGCCAGGCGCATCGGTCACGGGTCAATCAGCTGCGGGAGAAGGCGCGACGGTCAATACGGCCAAAAATGGGCCGGCAGTAATGGCGGTGGCAGGCGGGCGGAAGCAGCGGTCACGTCGTCAGCCAAGCTCATGTCCCATCTAGGGACAGCAAGGGAACCCTCTCTCGCGGCGTGAAGACGGCGCGCCCGTGTTCCGTTCCTCAAACGGCTTGCACGCACGCAACGGCTGCCCCGTGAACCACTCGTCCCGTCGCATTAACTCTGCGGCAGGACAGGCGGCACCTTTGGCAGGAGAAGCGGGCGACGCTTCGCCTTCGCCATAATGACCGCGTCAAAAAAAGGTGTGCCACGTCATTCGATTTCGTATCCTTTTCCTCTTTCTCTCTCTTACAACAGGGATCGGGAAAGGGGATACCCTGAAAGGGATCCTTCTCCGCGAAGGAAACGGGCCCCGAGCCCCCCTACTGATCAGAGGTTCGAAGGCTGGCCCCTCGGAGGGGTTCAACAGCTGCCTCAGAGCGCTCGGGCTCCGCGCCCACTACTGGTCAGAGGTTCGAAGGCCGGCCCCTCGGAAGGGTTCAACGGCCGCCTCAGGCCACTCGGGCTCCACGCCCACTACTGTTCAGGGGTTCGTAGGCTGGCCCTCGAAGGGTTCACAGCCGCCTCAGACACAGAGCAAGGGATGACCCTGGGTACGTTCGATACATAACCAAGGCTCGGGCTACGCTCCCAAGGTACCCTAGGACACTTCCGAGACCAGCGGGAACGATCTTGTAACGGAATCCCATCAGAGAGAGGCATCGAGCCCTCGGACCCCGTCAAAAGGGGACCGGGTCCAGCAGATTACCCGCAGGTACTTTTGGAGCGCGCCTCCGGGCCTCTAGCCGACCCCTAACAAATGGGGCACGGGCGTCCACTCGGATTACCCGTCAGCAGCTCACTGGAGACACCATGTTCGGCGCCCTCCAAGGGCAACATGACGCTTTTCCCCCCTCCTCCTTGCGGAAAGGCGACACAGGGGCGTATGTAAAAAAGTCGAGTTTGTCCTTGACCGTCCTCTCGCTCTGTGCGGAGGCTCGGGGGCTGCTCTCGCAAACCCGGCTCCGGCCAAACCGTTGATAGCGTCAACATACCAGCCCGAGAACTTGGGACCCGACCATGCACCCGGGCTACGGCCAGCTCGCATGACGGAACAACCAGACTGGCCGAAGCATCGCGAAACGCATTAAGACCTCGAAGGAGTCAAACCACTCCTCCGAGGCCTTGGGGGCTACACCCGGCGGGTGCGCTCGCGCGCACCCACCGGAACAAAATGCAACCGAGAAAGGCAGGTCCCCTTGCAAAAAAGTGTGACAAAAGCCTCCAAGCGAGTATTAACACTCCCTTCGAGGCTCGGGGGCTACTGTCGGGGACCATAATTAGGGGTACCCCCAAGACTCCTAATCTCAGCTGGTAACCCCCATCAGCACAAAGCTGCAAAGGCCTGATGGGTGTGATTAAGTCAAGGCTCGGTCCACTCAAGGGACACGATCTCGCCTCACCCGAGCCTAGCCTCGGGCAAGGGCAGTCGACCCCGGAGGATTCACGTCTCGCCCGAGGGCCCCCTCAAGCAACGGACACACCTTCGGCTCGCCCGAGGCCCAGTCTTCGCCAAGAAGCAACCTTGGCCCGATCGCCGCGCCGACCGACCGTATCTCAGGAGCATTTAATGCAAAGGTGGCCTGACACCTTTATCCTGACGCGCGCCCTTTAGTCAACAGAGCCGAAGTGACTACAGTCACTTCGCCGCTCCACTAACTGGCCTGACAAAAGGACAGCGCCGCCTGCGCCGCTCCGACTGCTGCGCCACTCGGCAGAGTGATGCTGACAGCGGCCAAGTCCAGCCTCGAGCGCCATAGGAAGCTCCGCCTCGCCCGACCCAGGGCTCGGACTCGGGCTCAGCCCCGGAAGACGACGAACTCCGCCTCACCCGACTAGGGCTCGGACTCGGGCTCAGCCCCGGAAGACGACGGACTCTGCCTCGCCCGACCCAGGGCTCGGACTCGGGCTTAGCCCCGGAAGACGACGAACTCCGCCTCGCCCGACCCAGGGCTCGGACTCGGGCTCAGCCCCGGAAGATGATGGACTCCGCCTCGCCCGACCCAGGGCTCGGACTCGGGCTCAGCCCTGGAAGACGACGAACTCCGCCTCGCCCGACCCCAGGGCTCGGACTCGGGCTCAGCCCCGGAAGACGACGAACTCCACCTCGCCCGACCCCAGGGCTCGGACTCAGCCCTGGCCTCAGCCGACGGTCTCCGCCTCGCTCGACCCAGGGGCTCGGACTCGACCTCGGCCTCGGAAGACAGACTCGACCTCGACCTCGGAGGAGCCTCCGCCTCGCCCAACCCAGGGCTCGGACCGACCACGTCACAGGAGGGGCCATCATTACCCTACCCCTAGCTAGCTCTAGCTACGGGGAACAAGACCGGCGTCCCATCTGGCTCGCCCCGGTAAACAAGTAATGATGACGCCCCGCATGCTCCATGACGACGGCGGCTCTCAGCCCCCTTACGGAAGCAAGGAGACATCAGCAAGGACTCGACAGCCCCGACAGCTATCCTTCCGCCAGGCCCCAGCGCTCCTCCGACGGCCACGACATCACACGAACAGGGTGCCAAAACCTCTCCGGCTGCCACGACGGCATGTACTTAGGGCACTAGCTCTTCTCCGCTAGACACGTTAGCACACTGCTACACCTCCCATTGTACATCTGGACCCTCTCCTTACGCCTATAAAAGGAAGGTCCAGGGCCCTCTTACAGAGGGTTGGCCACGCGGGGAAGGACGGGACGGCGCTCGCATAAGCCTCTCGCTCCCTCCCGCGTGGACGCTTGTAACCCCTACTGCAAGCGCACCCGACCTAGGCGCGGGACAAACACGAAGGCCGCGGGTTTCCCCTTTTACGCCTGTCTCCCTCCGGCTTCTCTCCCCCCTTCGCTCTCCTCTCGCGCCGACCCATCTGGGCTGGGGCACGCGGCAACAATTTACTCGTCGGTCCAGGGACCCCCCGGGTTCGAAACGCCGACAACAACCAAGCAAGAAACCCTCGTCCACTCTAGGAGCAAACTTCGAGCTCTTGACTTTCTTGTTGAGAATGAAGCATTTGCAACTAAAGACTCTAAAGTAATCAACCTTATGTTTGTTACCGGTGAGAAGCTCGTAGGCAGTCTTCTTATTAAATCTTGTGAAGATATAGATAGTTGATTGCTTGACAGGCGGTGTTGACCGCCTCGACCCAGAAGTTGTCAAGTGTCTTGTATTCATCCAACATGGTTCTGGCGGCTTCGATTAGTGTTCGATTTTTCCTTTCCACTACACCATTTTGTTGTGGAGTGTAGGGGACCGAGAACTCATGTTTGATTCCTTCTTCGCCTAAGAATTCTTCAACACATGTATTCTTGAACTTTGTCCCATTGTCACTTCTCACTTTCTTGATTTTTAGCTCAAACTCATTTTGAGCTCTTCTCATGGATTTCTTCAAAGTCTCTTGGGTTTCACCTTTGTCACTCAAAAAGAAAACCCAGGTGAAGCGAGAAAAATCATCAACAATGACTAATCCATACTTACTTCCTACAATACTTATGTAGGCCACTGGACCGAATAGGCCCATATTAAGAAGCTCCAAAGGCCTCTTAGTTGTGACCACATTCTTTAATTGATGTGGGACTCCATGTTGTTTTCCTGCCTGGCATGCGCCACAAATCCTATCTTTCTCAAACACAACATTAGTTAGTCCAATGATGTGACTATCCTTTTGAAGTTTGGCCAAGTTCCTCATGCCGACATAAGCTAGTCGGCGATGCCACAACCAACCCTTGTCGGATTTTGGCACTAAACAAGTCTCAGGCGTCACCTTATTTGTTGTGAAATCAACAAGATAAAGTTTACCCTTCAAGCGACCCGTAAAAGCAACAGAGGAATCCTCCGTTCTAAGGATCTTCACATCCACATCAGAAAATAGGCAATTATATCCCATTCCACAAAGTTGTGAAACAGACATCAAATTGTAGCTTAAAGAATCTAGTAGCAAAACATTTGAAAGTGACTGGTGGTCAGAGATAGGAATGTTACTAATACCAATCACTTCACTCTTGCAAGTAGAATCTACTAGTAAAGTGATTGGTATTGGTAAAATTCCTATATCTGACCAACAATCACTTTCAAATGTTTTGCTAGTAGATTCTCTAAGCTACAATTTGATGTCTGTTTCACAACTTTGTGGAATGGGATATAACTGTCTATTTTCTGATGTGGATGTGAAGATCCTTAGAAGGGAGGATTCCTCAGTTGCTTTTACGGGTCGCTTGAAGGGCAAACTTTATCTTGTTGATTTCACAACAAATAAGGTGACGCCTGAGACTTATTTAGTGGCAAAATCCGACAAGGGTTGGCTATGGCATCGCCGGCTAGCTCATGTCGGCATGAGGAATTTGGCCAAACTTCAAAAGGATAGTCACATCATTGGACTAACAAATGTTGTGTTTGAGAAAGATAGGGTTTGTGGTGCATGCCAAGCAGGAAAGCAACATGGAGTCCCACATCAATCAAAGAATGTGGTCACAACTAAGAGGCCTTTGGAGCTTCTTCATATGGACCTATTCGGTCTCGTGGCCTACATAAGTATTGGAGGGAGTAAGTATGGTTTAGTTATTGTTGATGATTTTTCTCGCTTCATCTGGGTTTTATTTTTGAGTGACAAAGGTGAAACCCAAGAGACCTTGAAGAAATTCATGAGAAGAGCTCAAAATGAGTTTGAGCTTAAAATCAAGAAAGTGAGAAGTGACAATGGGACAGAGTTCAAGAATACAGGTGTTGAAGAATTCTTAAGCGAAGAAGGAATCAAACATGAGTTCTCGGTCCCCTACACCCCACAACAAAATGGTGTAGTGGAAAGGAAAAATAGAACACTAATTGAAGCCGCAAAAACCAAGTTAGATGAATACAAGACACCTAACAACTTCTGGGCTGAGGCGGCCAACACCGCCTGTCATGCAATCAACCGGCTATATCTTCATAAGATTTATAAGAAGACAGCTTACGAGCTTCTCACTGGTAACAAACCTAAGGTTGATTACTTTAGAGTCTTTGGTTGTAAATGCTTTATTCTTAACAAGAAAGTCAAGAGCTCAAAGTTTGCTCCTTTATTCTTAACAAGAAAGTCAAGAGCTCAAAGTTTGCTCCTAGAGTGGACGAGGGTTTATTGCTTGGTTATGCATCAAATGCGCATGGATATCGTGTTTTCAACAATACCACTGGTCTTGTTGAAATAGCGATAGACGTGACATTTCATGAATCTAATGGCTCACAAGGGCATGTTTCTAATGATATTGCAGGAAATGAAGAACCACCTTGTGAGGCCATAAAGAAGCTTGCAATAGGTGAAGTGAGACCACAAGAAAAGGATGATGAAGAAGGAACCTTGTGGATGACAAATGAGGTCTTTGATGTGGGCGCAAAGGTGGTGGGTGATAAATCCTCCACTCAAACAAACCCATCAACCTCAAGTCATCCAATTCTTGAAGAAGTTCATCAACCCCAAGAGATGCCAACCATGGTGGAAGATGAACCTGAAGTTGTTGTTGATGAAGTGCCTCTTGATTAAGTGGATGATGATGAAGAGCAAATTCAAAGACAACCATCAGTGCCCCATCCTGGAGTCCACCATACCATCCAAAGAGATCATCCAGTGGACAACATTCTTGGGAGTATCAAAAGAGGGGTAACAACTAGATCTCGTTTAGCAAATTTTTGTGAATTTTACTCGTTTGTTTCCTCTCTTGAGCCACTTAAGGTTGAAGAAGCGCTAGGTGATCCGGATTGGATAATCGCAATGCGAGAGGAGTTAAACAACTTCACTCAGAATGAAGTCTGGTCCTTAGTTCAAAGACCTAAGCAAAATGTGATTGGAACAAAATGGGTCTTTAGGAATAAACAAGATGAGCATGGTGTTGTAACAAGAAACAAAGCATGGTTGGTTGCCCAAGGCTTCACTCAAGTGGAGGGACTTGACTTTGGTGAAACATATGTGCCGGTAGCAAGGTTAGAATCAATAAGAATATTAATTGCCTATGCTACTAATCATGATTTCAAGTTGTACCAAATGGATGTCAAGAGCGCATTTCTAAATGGACCACTACAAGAGCGGGTCTATGTGGAGCAACCGCCGGGATTTGAAGATCCAACAAAGCCAAATCATGTTTATCTACTCCACAAAGCGCTCTACGGGCTTAAACAAGCACCTAGAGCTTGGTATGAATGTCTTAAAGATTTTCTAATTAAAAATGGATTTAAAATAGGAAAAGCTGACTCTACTTTATTTACTCGCAAAGTTGATAATGAATTATTTGTGTGCCAAATATATGTCGATGACATTATATTTGGTAGTACTAATGAGAAATTTTGTGAAGAATTTAGTAAGGTAATGCCGAACAGGTTCGAGATGTCTATGATGGGTGAGCTCAAATAATTCATAGGATTTCAACTAAAACAACTCAAGGAAGGTACCTTTCTGTGCCAAACCAAGTATACACAAGACATGCTCAAGAAATTTGGCATGGAAAAGACAAAGCACGCCAAGACACCAATGTCATCAAATGGAAATCTCGACCTTAATGAAGAAGGTAAACCGGTAGAGCAAAAGCTATATAGATAAATGATAGGGTCACTGCTTTACTTATGTGCATCTAGACCTGATATAATGTTAAGTGTATGCATGTGTGCTCGTTTTCAAGCAAATCCAAAAGATTGTCACCTTGTAGCCGTTAAGAGAATCTTAAGATACTTAGTCCACACCCAAAACCTAGGATTATGGTATCCTAAAGGCTCCCTTTTCGATTTACTTGGCTATTCTGATTCAGATTATGCCGGTTGTAAAGTAGATTGAAAAAGCACTACAGGCACTTGTCAATTCCTTGGGCGGTCCTTAGTGTCATGGAGTTCCAAGAAACAAAATTGTGTTGCACTCTCCACTGCAGAAGCTGAGTACATAGCAGCTGGTGCATGTTGTGCACAGTTGCTATGGATGAAGCAAACCCTTAGAGACTTTGGTTGTGAGTTTAATAAAATTCCACTGTTGTGTGACAATGAGAGTGCCATTAAACTTGCAAACAATCCTGTGCAACACTCTAGAACTAAACATATCGATATTAGACATCATTTCTTGAGAGACCATGAAGCCAAAGGAGATATCGAATTATTCCATGTGAGCTCTGAAAATCAACTAGTCATATCTTCACCAAACCTCTTGATGAGACTAGGCTTTTTTTCTAAGGAGTGAACTAAATATATTGGATTCTAGAAACGTGTCTTAAGAAATAAAATTTGAATCATGATTGATTGGTATAAAGGTGTTTTGTGAACAATATGAAGTTTGAAATCTGACTTTTATTGCCTAAATTATTCATATCATAAATATTGCTTGTATACTAGGCCTTATCAGGCTGTCTCTGAAAACTGGTTGAGTAAACCGGCTGAGTAAGCCACTCAACCGGATTCTCTCTGGTGAGAACCGGTTGAACCGGTATTAAAACCGGTTGAACCGTTTTCGAATTCTGCGCAGTCAGTCTATTCCGCAGTCTGCGCCGTCAGTCTCGCAGTCTGCTGTCAGTGCGTCAGTTTTTCTGCGCAGTCAAACCTCGTTTTCTATGCATTTACTGTGCGCGCTGCAGCAAAACCGGTGGAACTGGTTTTGGTCAGTTTGACCGGCCGCCGCCGCCCCTTTTCTCTCCTCTCCCCCCTACTTTCTATCTACACTCTCTCATTTCTTCCAACCGTCGACGCCCTCATTTTTCTCTCTCCCTCTCTCACATCCTACACCCAAATCCCTCCAAAAACTATCAAAACTTCGTGGAGATTGTTGGAGATTCGATCCCCTCAGGCTCCTCCACCATCTCTCCACTCTTCTTCGTGATTTTCATGGACGGTTTCACAGATCGAGGTATTGTTTCATCCTCCCTATTTTTGACTCGATCCATATAGTTCTTGATTATCTTAAGTGTCTCTTCAAGGAGATTGTGTAGTTTAGGTGTATGGCACACTTAAATTGTTATCATTGTCTCGAACATTGTTTTGAGTTAAGTAGGTTGGTTTGTTCATTGTAGCTAAACCGCTCATATGAACGGTTGAAGTGCATGCCCAATATTATAATTGTCTTTCTTCAAACGTGTTCGTTAAACTCCTTGAACATCAAATATCTCTCTCACCATATGTATTTTTGGTTTGATCTTAAGGATGGTTCGTCGTAGAAATCCATCGGTGGTTGAATCCGATTCAAGTGACGATGCCCTAGAAATTCATGAAGACACTCCTCCTCGGTCCAGATCCAAGCGCGGACGTGGATCTGGCAATGTCATGCCAGGTGGTGAGGCCTCTGGGTCTCATGGACCTCACGGACGAACGACTAGGAACCCCTCCGGTCGGTCTCGTCCCGCGATGAATCCACAGGCCTAGGAGGCTACTAGTGATGACGAAGGAGGAAAGGATGATGATGTTAATCTCCCTCCTGCTCATGCCCCCATTATCCAGGGGTTAGTGCTTCACAAAGCGCAGGCCCGTCGTTCCGCCAACGAACAGGTTATTGATTTCAGTGCCAGTGGAGGGTCTGCCCTTCTTCAAGATATGCGATTCCAGAATCCTACCTTCCATGTTCGTGATGCCAGGATTGATGGTAATCACTTCTGGACTCTCCTTCATGTCGATTTCTATAATTCAGTTATCCTTCCAAAGAAGCACCAGCCCATCCTCCATCAGCGTTTCATCAACTGGAGCGGGTGTGAAGCTATTGGGGATCCTGAGATGACACAGACATTGAGGGCCTATGAGCAAAAAAGGATGAAGACTATCATGACATTCCAATATGATTGGAATGATGAAATCATTGCTCAGTTTTATTCTACTCTGTGGATTAAGCATGCTGATGAGGAAAGTCCATACAACTTTCCTTATCTAAATTTCTTCATTGAAGGAAGCTGGTATAAAGTGAGCTACAGAAGATTTGCTAAAATTTTGGGATTTTCTGATGAGGATATCTCTGGAGACAAGATCAAGATCCATGACTTTCGCCTTCCCACCAGGGATGAAGCCAAGTATCTACACATTTCTGAGACAGATGAATTCTGGAAATCAACAAATCTGCACAAGTACTACAGGTACATCAACTCTCTCTGCAGGATGACTCTCATCCCCAAAGGGGGAAATCAGATGAACATCCTAGGAGAAAGTAAAGTCCTGATTTCCTTCATGAAGCCAAATAGCACTGAGAGCTTAAATGTTTTTGACATGATTTGGCAACAGATCATCCATGCATCCTGATTTCTTCTCAAGGGATGTCTACATGCCCCCTTCATCATGAAAATGATTGAAGTGGTGACCCAATTTCGATATGAAAAGGGCACAAGACATCTCTCATATACCCCTTTCTGGATTGACCCAAATAATCCAGCAGGGCGGTTGAGGAAGGCCCCTGCCAGCTCTCGTGAGCAAGCTGCTGCTGGTACCTCTCGTCCTTCTCCTGGTCGTGGCTCTCCCACACCACGTGGTCGTGGTCGTGGGATGGGAGCAAGATTGGCTCATGGCATCGCAGCTTTCTTCTCCATGTGCAGGAATATCTCTTCTGATGTTCATGAGCTGGCTAGGCGACAGCGGGAGACTGACGGCAACCTCCGTCGTTAGGCCACATCTATGGGTATCCCTTTTGCTCCCCGCTCGCCTGACGTGCCCCTCCATCCTCCTCCGCTAGAGATTAATGAATGGCATCAGCAAACCTATGGGGTTCCATTCATGTCAACTAAAGATGAAGAAGGTGAAGAGGAAGAATTTTTTGATGACAGAGAGCAGTATGTCCCGCCTCCCCACCAAGGGGATCCGGGTCCATCTTCATCCTATCCTCCTCCCCAGGATCCTTCTGGCAGCTATCCTCCCCTAGCTAACCCTGGGGAAGAAAACTTTGCAGCAAATCTGGCGTCGCAGTTCTTCGATCCATCCCCTTCTTGGTGATATGTGGTTGTTTCTCTCCTCCTGTTTTTGGTGCTCATTGCCAAAAAGGGGGAGAAGGATTGATGGCTTGGCTTGGTAGCCCCCAGGGGTTAAACGCTTTTATTTATGTAATGAACAATGGTCTGTAATAACTCTAGTATTCACCTATGCTTGTGATGATGCTTGTGATGATGGCTTAGGGCCATAAACAATTTTATGTTGTGATAATCGTTATTGTAAATAGCTAGTTCTATCACATATCTTATGCTATGCAATGATGAAAATGTTAGAGTAATGTTTTTTACATCATCACATCTTGCATCCCTCAATGATTGTGTAATGTGTTGGCTATTCACTTTCTCCAAATATGTTGCATAATTGACATATCAAGTCAATATGAGGATCACAAAACTCATGCACATATTTAGGGGGAGCCACACATACACAAGTATTTACATCTCGCCAGTATTTTTGTTTTTATCTCTACTCTAGATTGTTTTGGCATCAATCACCAAAAAGGGGGAGATTGTAAGTGCAATCAACCCTAACTGAGGGTTTTGGTGATTAAATGACAAAACAAACAGAGATTCTAACAAGTTTGCTCCTAGCATGTATACAATTGTTCTACAGACAGGAGAAGCACAAATCATATATGTACGCAAATGTAAAAGCACAACGGATTAAAATTCTACATCATATAGTGTGCTTCAAGTGCTTGGCAACAAAGGCAATTTACATTTTACAATTCTTGAGTCATAGGAATCGTTGTTCAATTAAGAGGGATCCGCAATAGTTGAGTAAGTATGTGCGATGGGCTCAGTCCAAACCTTTTCAAATCCTCTAAGAAAACATTTTTCTAGATCATGAATGCTCTTGGAAAAACCACTTCCTCTCCCCACTAAGATTTCCCATTGGTTCACCTCAGTTTTCTCAAAATCTGTTCAACAGTTTCAAAAATTAGTTCAACCGGACCTAAAACCGGTTCAACCGGTTTTTGCACTGTTCCCTCTGTCACTTTCTGACCTGCTAGTCTGCCAGTCAATCCTGTCAGAAAAAGTCGTGCGCAGATTTTTGGAAAACCGGTTCAACCGGATTTTAGCCCGGCTCAACTGGTTTTGGAGCCGGTCTAGTCTCCGGCTGACTCTGCCAGTGAACCGAAAACCCCCTGGTGGAAACCGGTTCAACCGGTTTCAGAATCGGTTCAACCGGTTTTCAGTCAACTTTTCCCAATGGCTGTCAGCTTTTGGGGGATCCTTTATATACCCCCTCACACTCTCTCTCTTCATTCACTTCTGCCCTCTCCACGAATTCTTGGCTGACCAACCTTCAAACAAGAGCATTCAATTCACCTCTCACACCCGAAATCGCATCTCCTTCAATTGTTTGAAGGACCCTTGGTGTGAGGTGAAGTCGATCTAACTCGCTGTTGATTTCATCTCTATTCTTCCTTTCTATTCATCTCTCGAGCTCATCACAAACTTGAATCTTGTGTGGATTTGTTACTCTTGGAACCTTGAGTTCCTTGACGGATAGAGGTTGCTTGGGAGTCTCCAAATTTATGGACGACCCCAAGAAGTTTGTATCACCCACTCGTTGAGCTAATTTGAGAAGAGATTGCCTTGACTTTGGTGGTCGGCTTGTAGAGGATTAGGGTTGGAAAACACCTGGCCCTTTGTGGGCTCCTCAACGAGGAGTAGGACACCTTTGTGGTGGTTGCCGAACCTCGGGTTAAATCGTGTGTTCTTGTGTGTTCTTGATAAGTGCTTTAAATTGTTGGTTAGTTCATATTCGATTATATTGTGTGCAAATCGTGTGAAACCAATTCACACCGATTTGTCACCTATTCGAGTGGATTTTCTCAAGGGCAAGTCTTAAGCAAAAATCTCTCATTACTTTGTCACACTTGGTTAACTGTTTATCTAATCTAAGTTGAGCAGGTTCAAACTTATTCAGCTGTAAACAAAATCAGCTGAACCAGTTTGCACCAGTGCAACTTGAATTTAACATTATCTCGAAGTTTTTAGTGAAAAATTTCAGGTGTAGCCTATTCCCCCCCTCTAGGCTACTTTCAAGGGATTTCCTCGAGAAGAGGATCCACATGGTCCCTTTGCGTAGACATGATCGCAACCTCACGCGGTTAAGCATAAAATGAGGCACGAAGCTCTGATACCAATTGGAAGTAGCCTAGAGGGGGTGAATAGGCTACACCTGAAATTTTTCACTAAAAACTTCGCGATAGTGTTAAATTCAAGTTGCACTGGTGCAAACTGGTTCAGCTGATTTTGTTTACAGCTGAACAAGTTTGAACCTGCTCAACTTAGATTAGATAAACAGTTAAACAAGTGTGACAAAGTAATGAGAGATTCTTTCTTAAGACTTGCCCTAGAGAAAATCCACTCGAATGGGTGACAAATCGATGTGAATCGATTTCACATGATTTGCACACAATATATTCAAATATGAACTAACCAACAATTTAAAGCACTTTTCAAGAGCACACCAAGAACACACGATTTAACCCGAGGTTCGGCAACCACCACAAAGGTGTCCTACTCCTCGTTGAGGAGCCCACAAAGGGTCAGGTCTTTTTCAACCGTAATCCTCCATAAACCGACCACCAAGGTCAAGGCAATCTCTTCTCAACTTAGCTCAATGAGCGGGTCATACAAACTTCTTGGGGTCATCCACAAATTTGGAGACTCCCAAGCAACCTCTATTCGTCAAGTAACACAAGGTTCTAAGAGTAACAAATCCGCACAAGATTCAAGTTTGCGATGAGCTCGAGAGATGAAGAGAAAGGGAGAATCGAGATGAAACCAATAGCGAGTTAGACCGACTTCACCTCACAACAAGGGTCCTTCAATCAATTGAAGGAGATGCGATTTTGGGTGTGAGAGGTGGATTGAATGCTCTTGTTTGAGAGTTGGTCAGCCAAGAAATCATGGAGATGGCAGAAGTGAATGAAGAGAGAGAGAGTGTGTGAGGAGTATATAAAGGAGCCCCCAAAAGCTGGTGGGTATTGGGGAATCCTGACTGAAAGCCGGTTGAACCGTTTCTGAAACCAATTGAACCGGTTTCCACCAGGGTGGATCTCGGTTCACTAGCTGGCTCAGCCGGAGAGTGTACCGGTTCCAAAATCGGTTGAACCGGCCCAAAAACCGGTTGAGCCGGTTTTTCAACAAACTGTGTGAAAGGGAAATGTGCCCTTGGGCCATTTCTAAGTATTTTGGTGATTTAGTGTCCAACACAAGTGCTTAAGTGATAAATGGTGGACAAAGTACAAATCAAGTATAAAGGTATGTTTCTCAGACTTAGTACATTGTTTTAGAGACTAATGTATTGTGTCTAAGTGCTGGAAACAGGAAAAATCAAGTTGAAATTAAAGATGGCTTTGTTCAGCCTAAGTCAGCTCTGTCTGGGTGCACCGGACTGTCCGGTGGTGCACCGGACTGTCCGGTGGTGCACCGGACACTGTCCGGTGCACCAGGCTGGCTCAGGCGAACTTGCTGCTCTCGGGAGGTGATTAACGGCGTACGGCTATAATTCACCGGACTGTCCGGTGTGCACCGGACTGTCCGGTGAGCCAACGGTCGGCCGGGCCAACGGTCGGCCGCGTAATCCGTGCGCGACGCGTGGCCGAGCCAACGGCTAGAAGGGGGCACCAGACTGTCCGATGTGCACCGGACAGTGTCCGGTGCGCCAACGGCTCCCAAGCACCAACGGTCGGCTTCGCCAAAGAAGGAAAGAAATCCGCACCGGACTGTCCGGTGCGCCAGGCGACAGAAGGCAAGAATTGCCTTCCTGGAATGCACTCAATGGCTCCTAGCTGCCTTGGGGCTATAAAAGGGACCCCTAGGCGCATGGAGGAGTACACCAAGCATTCTCTAAGCATTCCTAAGCACCAAGACTTCGATTCCGCGCATTTGATTCTTTGTGATAGCAACTAGAGCTCCATTTGAGTTGTGAACTCGCCGGGTTGTGTTGTGAGCTCTTGTTGTGACTTGTGTGCGTGTTGATACTCTGATTTCGTGTCTTGTGTGCGTTGCTCATCCCTCCCTTACTCTGTGCTTCTTTGTGAACATCAAAGTGTAAGGGCGAGAGGCTCCAAGTTGTGGAGATTCCTCGCAAGCGGGATATAGTAAAGTGAAAGCAAAACACCGTGGTATTCAAGTGGGTCTTTGGACCGCTTGAAAGGGGTTGATTGCAACCCTCGTCCGTTGGGACGCCACAACGTGGAGTAGGCAAGTGTTGTACTTGGCCGAACCATGGGATAAACCACTGTGCCATCTCTGTGTTGATATCTTTGTGGTTATTGTGTTGTGCAAGTTCTCCTCTCTAGCCACTTGGCTTAATTGTGCTAACTCCTAATCAAGTTTTGTGGATTAAGTTTCAAGTTTTTACAGGATCACCTATTCACCCCACCTCTAGGTGCTCTCAATTGGTATCAGAGCCATTCTCTTCAAGAAATGGACTAATCGCCCGAAGAGATGGATCCTAAGGGCAAGGGGATTGTGATCAATGATAAGGAGAAGGAGTCCTTCATCAACGAGCAAAAAGATGACAAGTCTACCGACTCGGGCTCGGGCCACAAATGAAAAGATGGAAAGAAGAAGAAGACGAGGCGCATCAAGGAGATCGTCTACTACGACGATAGCGACGAGTCCTCTTCTTCCCAAAAGGACGACGACAACGACTACGAGAAAAAGAAGACGGTTAACTCAAACTTCTCTTTCAATTACTCTCGTATTCCGCATAGCTCAAATGCACATTTGCTTTCCATTCCTCTTGGCAAACCTCCTCACTTTGATGGAGAGGACTACGGATTTTGGAGTCACAAAATGGGTAGTCACTTGTTCTCTCTCCATCCAAGCATATGGGAGATAGTCGAGAATGGAATGAAATTTGATAGTACTGATAGTCCCATGTTCATTAATGAGCAAATACACAAAAATGCACAAGCTACTACTGTTCTTCTAGCTTCTTTGTGCAGGGACGAATACCATAAGGTGAGCGGCTTGGATAACGCCAAGCAGATCTGGGATACCCTCAAGATCTCACATGAGGGGAATGACGTCACCATGCTCACCAAAATGGAGTTGGTGGAGGGAGAACTTGGGAGATTCGCGATGATAAGGGGGGAGGAGCCAACCCAAACGTACAACAGGCTCAAAACCCTCGTCAACAAGATAAGGAGCTATGGAAGCACGCGATGGACGGACCATGACGTTGTTCGCCTAATGCTAAGGTCCTTTACCGTCCTTGATCCACATCTTGTGAACAATATTCGTGAGAATCCTAGGTACACGAAGATGACGCCCGAGGAGATCCTTGGAAAGTTCGTAAGCGGGCGGATGATGATCAAGGAGGCTAGATATGTCGACGATGCATTAAATGGCCCAATCCAAGAGCCTCAAACTATTGCTCTCAAGGCAACAAGGAGCAAGGAGGCGCTACCTAGCAAGGTGGCGCAAGTTGAGGCGGCCGGGCTTAATGATGAAGAGATGGCCCTCATCATCAAGAGATTCAAGACAGTGCTAAAGGGTCGCAAGGAGCACCCCAACAAGAACAAGACGAAGGGGAAGCGCTCCTGCTTCAAATGTGGTAAGATTGGTCATTTTATCGCTAATTGTCCCGATAATGATAGTGACCAGGAAAAGAAGAATGGGAAGTGGGAAAAGAAGAAGAACTACAAGAAGGCGAAAGGCGAGGCACATCTTGGAAAGGAGTGGGATTCGGACTGCTCCTCGTCCGACTCCGACAACGAAGGACTCGCCGCCACCGCCTTCAACAAGTCATCCCTCTTCCCCAACGAGCATCACACATGCCTCATGGCAAAGGAGAAGAAGGTATGTACTCGAAACAATATTACTTATGCTTCTTCAAGCGAGAATGAGTCTAGTGATGATGATGAAATAGATTATTCATGTTTATTCAAAGGCCTAGATAGAACCAAGGTTGATAAAATTAATGAATTAATTGATGCCTTGAATGATAAGAATAGATTACTAGAAAAACAAGAGGACCTTTTATATGAAGAGCATGATAAATTTGTTAGTGCACAAAATTCTCTTGCTCTAGAAGTTAAAAGGAATGAAATGCTTTCTTGTGAACTATCTACTTGTCATGAAACCATTTCTACTTTAAAAGGTGTTAATGATGATTTAAATGCTAAACTAGTAGTAGCGAATAAATCTAACTCTTGTGAAGAACATGTTATGATTTGCAATAGGTTCAAAGATTTTAATATTGATGCTCGTAGTGAACACCTAGCTTGCATTTCTAAATTAAATGGTGAAGTGGCTAGTCTTAATGCCCAACTTAAGACTAGCAAGAGTGAATTTGACAAGCTAAAATTTGCAAGGGATGCCTACACGATTGGTAGACACCTCTCAATTAAGGATGGTCTTGGCTTCAAGAGGGAAGTCAAGAACTTAACAAGCCATAAGGCTCCCATCTCCGCCAAGGAGAAAGGGAAGGCCCCTATGGCTAGTACCGCTCAAAAGAACCATGCTTTCATATATCATGATAGGAGACATTCTAGAAATGGTTATAGAAGTTATGATACTTTTGATTCTCATGCCATGGTTGCTTCTAGTTCTTCTATTATGCATGATAGAAATTTAGCTAGGAGAAATGTTATTAATCACATGCCTAGAAGGAATGTTGTTCATGTGCCTAGGAAAACAAATAGTGAACCTTCTACAATTTATCATGCTTTAAATGCATCCTTTGCTATTTGTAGAAAGGATAGGAAGATAGTTGCTAGAAAATTAGGGGCAAAATGCAAGGGAGATAAAACTTGCATTTGGGTCCCTAAGGCTATTTGTACTAACCTTGTAGGACCCAACATGAGTTGGGTACCTAAGACCCAAGCCTAAATTTGTCTTGCAGGTTTATGCATCCGGGGGCTCTAGCTGGATTATCGACAGTGGATGCACAAACCACATGACGGGGGAAAAGAGGATGTTCTCTTCCTACGTCAAGAACAAGGATCCCCAAGATTCAATCATATTCGGTGATGGGAACCAAGGCAAGGTGAAAGGGTTAGGAAAAATTGCTATTTCAATCGAGCACTCTATTTCTAATGTTTTCTTAGTTGAGTTGCTTGGATATAACTTGTTGTCTGTGAGTCAACTCTGTAATATGGAATATAACTGTTTATTCACAAACGTAGATGTGTCTGTCTTTAGAAGAAGTGATGGTTCATTAGCGTTTAAGGGTGTATTAGACGGCAAACTTTATTTAGTTGATTTTGCAAAAGAGGAGGTCGGTCTAGATGTATGCTTAATTGCTAAGACTAGCATGGGCTGGTTGTGGCATCGCCGCTTAGCACATGTGGGGATGAAGAACCTTCACAAGCTTCTAAAGGGAGAACACGTGATAGGTCTAACTAATGTTACTTTCGAAAAAGATAGACCTTGTGCAGCTTGTCAAGCAAGGAAACAGGTGGGAAGCTCTCATCACGCCAAAAATGTGATGACAACATCAAGACCCCTGGAGTTACTTCATATGGACCTCTTCGGACCCGTCGCCTATCTAAGCATAGGAGGAAGTAAGTATGGTCTTGTTATAGTTGATGATTTTTCCCGCTTCACTTGGGTATTCTTTTTGCAGGATAAATCTGAAACCCAAGGGACCCTCAAGCGCTTCCTAAGGAGAGCTCAAAACGAGTTTGAGCTCAAGGTGAAGAAGATAAGAAGCGACAACGGGTCTGAGTTCAAGAACCTTCAAGTGGAGGAGTATCTTGAGGAGGAAGGAATCAAGCACGAGTTCTCCGCTCCCTACACACCACAGCAAAATGGTGTTTGGTGTGGTAGAGAGGAAGAACAGGACACTTATAGACATGGCAAGGACGATGCTTGGAGAGTTCAAGACCCCCGAGCGCTTTTGGTCGGAAGCCGTGAACACGGCTTGCCACGCCATCAACCGGGTCTACCTTCATCGCCTCCTTAATAAGACTTCGTATGAGCTACTAACCGGTAACAAACCCAATGTTTCGTATTTCCGGGTTTTTGGGAGTAAATTCTACATTCTAGTGAAGAAGGGTAGGAATTCCAAATTTGCTCCCAAAGCCGTAGAAGGGTTTTTGTTAGGTTATGACTCAAATACAAAGGCGTATAGGGTCTTCAACAAATCATCGGGTTTGGTTGAAGTCTCTAGCGACGTTGTATTTGATGAGACTAATGGCTCTCCAAGAGAGCAAGTTTGTGATCTTGATGATGTAGATGAAGAAGATGTTACAACGGTCGCAATAC
The DNA here is from genome assembly GCF_902167145.1 of Zea mays. NCBI lineage: Eukaryota > Viridiplantae > Streptophyta > Magnoliopsida > Poales > Poaceae > Zea > Zea mays. The sequence goes on along the minus strand of NC_050099.1, from coordinate 35,424,664 downwards.
GTACATGGCGATTGGAGATGTGCGGCCACAGGAACAAAATGAGCGAGATCAACCTTCTTCATCAACAATGGTGCATCCCCCAACTCAAGAAGATGAACAGGTTCATCAAGAGGAGGCGTTTTATCAAGGGGGAGCACAAGATGATCATTTAATGGAGGAAGAAGCGCACCCGGCACCTCCAACCCAAGTTCGAGCAATGATTCAAAGGGATCATCCCGTCGACCAGATTTTGGGTGACATTAGCAAGGGAGTAACTACTCGGTCTCGTTTAGTTAATTTTTGTGAGCATTACTCTTTTGTCTCTTCTATTGAGCCTTTCAGGGTAGAGAAGGCCTTGCTAGATCTAGACTGGGTGTTGGCCATGCAAGAGGAGCTCAACAACTTCAAGAGAAATGAAGTTTGGACACTGGTGCCTCGTCCCAAGCAAAATGTTGTGGGAACCAAGTGGGTGTTCTGCAACAAACAAGACGAGCACGGGGTGGTGACAAGGAACAAGGCACGACTTGTGGCAAAAGGTTATGCCCAAGTCGCAGGTTTGGACTTTGAGGAGACTTTTGCTCCTGTGGCTAGGCTAGAGTCCATTCGTATTTTGCTAGCATATGTCGCTCACCATTCTTTCAGGTTGTTCCAAATGGATGTAAAGAGCGCTTTCCTCAACGGGCCAATCAAGGAGGAGGTGTACGTGGAGCAACCCCCTGGCTTCGAGGATGAACGGTACCCCGACCACGTGTGTAAGCTCTCTAAGGCGCTCTATGGACTTAAGCAAGCCCCAAGAGCATGGTATGAATGCCTTAGAGACTTTTTAATTGCTAATGCTTTTAAGGTTGGGAAAGCCGATCCAACTCTTTTTACTAAGACATGTGATGGTGATCTTTTTGTGTGCCAAATATATGTCGATGACATAATATTTGGTTCTACTAACCAAAAGTCTTGTGAAGAGTTTAGCAGGGTGATGACTCAAAAGTTTGAGATGTCGATGATGGGCGAGTTAAGCTATTTCCTTGGGTTCCAAGTGAGGCAACTCAAGGATGGGACCTTCATCTCCCAAACGAAGTACACGCAAGACTTGATCAAGCGGTTTGGGATGAAGGACGCCAAGCCCGCAAAGACTCCAATGGGAACCGATGGACACACCGACCTCAACAAAGGAGATAAGTCCGTTGATCAAAAGGCATACCGGTCTATGATAGGGTCTTTACTTTATTTATGTGCTAGTAGACCGGATATTATGCTTAGTGTATGCATGTGTGCTAGATTTCAATCCGATCCAAGGGAATGTCACTTAGTGGCGGTGAAGCGAATTCTTAGATATTTAGTCGCTACGCCTTGCTTCGGGATCTGGTATCCAAAGGGGTCTACCTTTGACTTGATTGGATACTCAGACTCCGATTATGCTGGATGTAAGGTCGATAGGAAGAGTATATCGGGGACGTGCCAATTCTTAGGAAGGTCTCTGGTGTCATGGAGTTCCAAGAAACAAACTTCCGTTGCCCTATCCACCGCTGAGGCCGAGTACGTTGCCGCAGGACAATGTTGCGCGCAACTACTTTGGATGAGGCAAACCCTCAGGGACTTTGGCTACAATCTGAGCAAAGTCCCACTCCTATGTGATAATGAGAGTGCTATCCGCATGGCGGATAATCCTGTTGAACACAGCCGCACAAAGCACATAGACATCCGGCATCACTTTTTGAGAGACCACCAGCAAAAGGGAGATATCAAAGTGTTTCATGTTAGCTCCGAAAACCAGCTAGCCGATATCTTTACCAAGCCTTTAGATGAGCAGACCTTTTGCAAGTTGCGTAGTGAGCTAAATGTCTTAGATTCGCGGAACTTGAATTGATTTATAGCATACATGTGTTTATGCCTTTGATCATGTTCTTTATGCATTGTTGTTTATTTATGGTGCTCAAGTTGTACAAACATTCCCTGGACCTCACACGTCCATTTGCAAGTGATGCACATATTTAGGGGGAGATGTGCTACAACTTGACCCTTTGAAAACTAACTGTGTGCTTGAGTTTGATTAATTTAGTCTCAAAGGAGGTTTGAAAGGGAAAAGGTGGACTTGGACCATGCAAGACTTTCACTGCACTCCGATGATAGAGTAACTTATTCCAAGTTCATCTTTGTACTCTTATTGCCTTTTTACTCCTAGTTGAAGATTTTGGTGAGGCAATGGGGTTAAAAGGGCCAAATTGATCCCGTTTTGGTGCTTGATGCTAAAGGGGGAGAAAATAAGGCCAAAGCAAGAAATGGATCAGCTACCACTTGTGAATTTTGAAAATAGTAGAGTAAGAGTTTTTGTTTGTCAAAATACTCCTATTTGTCTCTTATTGTCAAAAGTTGGTCTCTTGTGGGGAGAAGGCTTAATTATGGGAAAAAGGGGGAGTTTTTGAATCCTTGACCAATTTCTCATGAAATATCTCTCTTTATGTTTCAACATGTGTGTTTGACTTAGAGATAGGAAATTGAGTTTGAGTTGCAAAAACAAACCAAGTGGTGGCAAAGAATGATCCATAGATGCCAAATTTCAATCAAAACAATTTTAAGTTCTTGTTTGAATTGATTTTGCACTTGTTCTACTTGCTTTATGTTGTGTTGGCATAAATCACCAAAAAGGGGGAGATTGAAAGGGAAATGTGCCCTTGGGCCATTTCTAAGTATTTTGGTGATTTAGTGTCCAACACAAGTGCCTAAGTGATAAATGGTGGACAAAGTACAAATCAAGTATAAAGGTATGTTTCTCAGACTTAGTACATTGTTTTAGAGACTAATGTATTGTGTCTAAGTGCTGGAAACAGGAAAAATCAAGTTAAAATTAAAGATGGCTTTGTTCAGCCAAAGTCAGCTCTGTCTGGGTGCACCGGACTGTCCGGTGCGCCAGGCTGGCTCAGGCGAACTTGCTGCTCTCGGGAAGTGATTAACGGCGTACGACTATAATTCACCGGACTGTCCGGTGTGCACCGGACTGTCCGGTGAGCCAACGGTCGGCCGGGCCAACGGTCGGCCGGGCCAACGGTCGGCCGCGTAATCCGTGCGCGACGCGTGGCCGAGCCAACGGCTAGAAGGGGGCACCGGACAGTGTCCGGTGTGCCAACGGCTCCCAAGCGCCAACGGTCGGCTTCGCCAAAGAAGGAAAGAAATCCGCACCGGACAGTGTCCGGTGGTGCACCGGACTGTCCGGTGCGCCAGGCGACAGAAGGCAAGAATTGCCTTCCTGGAATGCACTCAACGGCTCCTAGCTGCCTTGGGGCTATAAAAGGGACCCCTAGGCGCATGGAGGAGTACACCAAGCATTCTCTAAGCATTCCTAAGCACCAAGACTTCGATTTCGCGCATTTGATTCTTTGTGATAGCAACTAGAGCTCCATTTGAGTTGTGAACTCGCCGGGTTGTGTTGTGAGCTCTTGTTGTGACTTGTGTGCGTGTTGATACTCTGATTTCGTGTCTTGTGTGCGTTGCTCATCCCTCCCTTACTCTGTGCTTCTTTGTGAACATCAAAGTGTAAGGGCGAGAGGCTCCAAGTTGTGGAGATTCCTCGCAAGCGGGATATAGTAAAGTGAAAGCAAAACACCGTGGTATTCAAGTGGGTCTTTGGACCGCTTGAAAGGGGTTGATTGCAACCCTCGTCCGTTGGGATGCCACAACGTGGAGTAGGCAAGTGTTGTACTTGGCCGAACCACGGGATAAACCACTGTGCCATCTCTGTGTTGATATCTTTGTGGTTATCATGTTGTGCAAGTTCTCCGCTCTAGCCACTTGGCTTAATTGTGCTAACTCCTAATCAAGTTTTGTGGATTAAGTTTCAAGTTTTTACAGGATCACCTATTCACCCCCCCTCTAGGTGCTCTCACTGTGCACGTCTTTTCTGACACGACAGACTTGCAGAGCAGAAAGTGGCAGAGTGAACAGTGCACAAAAACCGGTTGAGTCGGTTTTTAGTCCGATTCAGCCGGTTTTTGAAATAGGCTGAACAGATTTTTAGAAAACTGAAGACAACCATGGGGAAGTCTTAGTGGGAAGTGAAAGTGGTTTTTCTAAGAGCATTCATGATCTAATAAAATGTTTTCTTAGAGGATTTGAAAGAGGTTTGGACTAAGCTCATCGCAGTTACTTACTCAACTATTGTGAATCCCTCTTAATTGAACGACGATTCCTATGACTCAAGAATTGTAAAAAGTAAATTATCATGGTTCACAAGCACTTGAAGCACGCTATATGATGTAGAATTTTAATCCATTGTGCTTTTCCATTTGTGTACATATAGAATATGTGCTCCTCCTGTCTTTAGAATAATTGTATACATACTAGGAGCAAACTTGTTATAAACTGTTTGTTTTGTCATTTAATCACCAAAACCCTCAGTCAGGGTGGATTGCACTTACACCTATGTTGCTCACCATTCCTTTAAGTTGTTCCAAATGGACGTGAAGAGTGCCTTCCTCAATGGACCAATAAAGGAGGAGGTATACGTGGAACAACCCCCTGGCTTTGAGGATGACAGGTATCCCTGAAAGTCGCATAGAGGGGGGGTGAATAGGGCGAAACTGAAATTTACAAAGTTAATCACAACTACAAGCCGTGTTAGCGTTAGAAATATAATCGAGTCCGCGAGAGAGGGTGCAAAACAAATCGCAAGCGAATAAAGAGAGTGACACGCGGATTTGTTTTACCGAGGTTCGGTTCTCGCAAACCTACTCCCCGTTGAGGAGGCCACAAAGGCCGGGTCTTTTTCAACCCCTTTCCTCTCTCAAACGGTCCCTCGGACCGAGTGAGCTTTCTCTTCTCAAATCAACCGGGAACAAAACTTCCCCGCAAGGACCACCACGCATTTGGTGTCTCTTGCCTCGGTTACAAGTGAGTATTGATCTCAAGAAAGAATGAGAAAGAAGAAAGCGATCCAAGTGCAAGAGCTCAAAAGAACACGACAAATCACTCTCACTAGTCACTAATGCTTTTGTGGAATTGGGAGAGGATTTGATCACTTGGGTGTGTCTTGTATTGAATGCCTAGCTCTTGGAAGTAGTTGGAAGGTGGAAAACATGGATGTATTGAATGTGGGGTGGTTGGGGGTATTTATAACCCCAACCACCAAACTAGCCGTTTGGTGGAGGCTGTCTGTCGCATGGTGCACCGGACAGTGTCCGATGCGCCAGCCACGTCACCAGGACGTTGGGTTCCGACCGTTGGAGCTCTGACTGCTGGGCCCGCCTGGATGTCCGGTGGCACACCGGACATGTACTGTAGAGTGTCTGGTGCGCCGTCTCGCGCGTGCCTAACTTCTGCGCGCTCTGGCGCGCATTAAATGACTCTGCAGGTGACCGTTGGCGCAAAGTAGTCGTTGCTTCGTTGGCTCACCAGACAGTCCGGTGTACACCGGACATGTCCGGTGAATTATAGCGGAGCGAATTCCCGAAGCTGGCGAGTTCCAGAGTTGCTCTCCCTTGGGGCACCGGACACTGTCCGGTGTACACCGGACACTGTCCGGTGAATTATAGCGGAGCGCCTCTGGATTTTCCCAAAGGTGAAGAGTTTGGCTTGAAGTCCCCTGGTGCACCGGACACTGTCCGGTGGCACACCAGACAGTCCGGTGCGCCAGACCAGGGCTGGCTTCGGTTATCCCTTGCTCTCTTTGTTGAACCCAATTCTTGGTCTTTTTATTGGCTAAGTGTGATCCTTTGGCACCTGTATAACTTATACACTAGAGCAAAACTAGTTAGTCCAATTATTTGTGTTGGGCAATTCAACCACCAAAATCAATTAGGAACTAGGTGTAAGCCTAATTCCTTTCCAATCTCCCCCTTTTTGGTGATTGATGCCAACACAAACCAAAGCAAGTATGAAATCCATAAATTGAACTAGTTGCAAGATTGTAAGTGCAAAGGTTGCTTGGAATTGAGCTAATATAACTACTTAAGATATGCATGGATTGTTTCTTTATTTAACATTTTGGACCACGCTTGCACCACTTGTTTTGTTTTTGCAAATTCTTTTGTAAATCCTTTTTCAAAGTTCTTTTGCAAATAGTCAAAGGTAAATGAATAAGATTTAGCGAAGCATTTTCAAGATTTGAAATTTTCTTCCCCTGTTTCAAATGCTTTTCCTTTGACTAAACAAAACTCCCCCTAAATGAAATCCTCCTCTTAGTGTTCAAGAGGGTTTTTAAGATATCAATTTCGAAAACACTACTTTCTCCCCTTTTGAACACAATAAGGTACAAATTTGAAATTTACAAATTGAAAATCCTTAGTTTTAAAATTAGGTGGTGGTGCGGTCCTTTTGCTTTGGGCTAATACTCTCTCCCCCTTTGGCATGAATCGCCAAAAACGAAGTCATTAGAGCCCTTTTTAAACTATTTTCTCCCCTTTGGCAAATAAAACATATGAGTGAAGATTATACCAAAGCCGGAGTCCTTTTCTCCCCCAAAGATGGAGAGTTGCTCGGAGCGACGGCGAAGGATGAGTTACGGAGTGGAAGCCTTTGTCTTCGCCGAAGACTCTAATTCCCTTTCAATACACCTATGCTTGGTTTGAAATAGACTTGAAAACACATTAGTCAGAGCATATGAAAGAGACATGATCAAAGGTATATGAATGAGCTATGTGTGCAAATCAACAAAAGAAGTTCCTAGAATCAAGAATATTTAGCTCATGCCTAAGTTTGTTAAAAGTTTGTTCATCTAGTGGCTTGGTAAAGATATCGGCTAATTGATCTTTAGTATTAATGTATGAAATCTCGATATCTCCCTTTTGTTGGTGATCCCTTAGAAAATGATACCGAATGGCTATGTGTTTAGTGCGGCTATGCTCAACGGGATTATCCGCCATGCGGATTGCACTCTCATTATCACATAGAAGAGGGACTTTGGTTAATTTGTAACCGTAGTCCCTAAGGGTTTGCCTCGTCCAAAGTAGTTGCGCGCAACAATGGCCTACGGCAATGTACTCGGCTTCGTCGGTAGAAAGAGCGACGAAATTTTGCTTCTTTGAAGCCCAAGACACCAAGGATCTTCCCAAGAACTGGCAAGTCCCCGATGTGCTCTTTCTATTTATTTTACACCCCGACCAATCGGCATCCGAATAACCAATCAAATCAAAAGTGGATCCCCTAGGATACCAAAGCCCAAACTTAGGAGTATAAACTAAATATCTCAAGATTCGTTTTACGGCCGTAAGGTGAGCTTCCTTAGGGTCGGCTTGGAATCTTGCACACATGCATACGAAAAGCATAATATTTGGTCGAGATGCACATAAATAGAGTAAAGATCCTATCATTGACCGGTATACCTTTTGATCGACGGATTTACCTTCCGTGTCGAGGTCGAGATGCCCATTGGTTCCCATGGGTGTCTTGATGGGTTTGGCATCCTTCATTCCAAACTTGCTTAGAATATCTTGAGTATACTTCGTTTGGCTTAGGAAGGTGCCCTCTTGGAGTTGCTTCACTTGAAATCCTAAGAAATACTTCAACTCCCCCATCATGGACATCTCGAATTTTTGTGTCATGATCCTACTAAACTCTTCACATGTAGATTTGTTAGTAGACCCAAATATGATATCATCAACATAAATTTGGCATACAAACAAAACGTTTTCAAGTGTTTTGGTAAAGAGTGTAGGATCGACCTTTCCAACTTTGAAGCCATTATTGATAAGAAAATCTCTAAGGCATTCATACCATGCTCTTGGGGCTTGCTTGAGCCCATAAAGCGCCTTAGAGAGTTTATAAACATGGTTAGGGTACTCACTATCTTCAAAGCCGGGAGGTTGCTCAACATAGACCTCTTCCTTGATTGGTCCATTGAGGAAGGCACTTTTCACGTCCATTTGATAAAGCTTGAAGCCATGGTAAGTAGCATAGGCTAATAATATACGAATTGACTCAAGCCTAGCTACGGGTGCATAGGTTTCACCGAAATCCAAACCTTCGACTTGGGAGTATCCCTTGGCCACAAGTCGAGCTTTGTTCCTTGTCACCACACCATGCTCATCTTGCTTGTTGCGGAAAACCCACTTGGTTCCTACAACATTTTGATTAGGACGTGGGACCAAATACCATACCTCATTCCTAGTGAAGTTGTTGAGCTCCTCTTGCATCGCCACCACCCAATCCGAATCTTGAAGTGCTTCCTCTACCCTGTGTGGCTCAATAGAGGAAACAAAAGAGTAATGCTCACAAAAATGTGCAACACGAGATCTAGTAGTTACCCCCTTATGAATGTCGCCGAGGATGGTGTCGACAGGGTGATCTCGTTGGATTGCTTGGTGGACTCTTGGGTGTGGCGGCCTTGGGTCTTCATCCTTCTTGTCTTGATCATTTGCATCTCCCCCTTGACCATTGCCGTCATCTTGAGGTGGCTCATTTGCTTGATCTTTTTCTTCATCAACTTGAGCCTCTTCCTCATTTTGAGTTGGTGGGGATGCTTGCGTGGAGGAGGATGGTTGATCTTGTGCACTTAGAGGCTCTTCAGATTCCTTAGGACACACATCCCCAATGGACATGTTCCTTAGCGCGATGCACGGAACCTCTTCGTCACCTATCTCATCAAGATCAACTTGCTCTACTTGAGAGCCATTAGTCTCATCAAACACAACGTCACAAGAAACTTCAACTTGTCCAGAGGACTTGTTAAAGACTCTATATGCCCTTGTGTTTGAATCATGTCCTAGTAAAAAGCCTTCTACAGTCTTAGGAGCAAATTTAGATTTTCTACCTCTTTTAACAAGTATAAAGCATTTGCTACCAAAGACTCTAAAATATGAAATGTTGGGCTTTTTACCGGTTAGGAGTTCGTATGATGTCTTCTTGAGGATTCGGTGTAGATATAACCGGTTGATGGCGTAGCAAGCGGTGTTGACCGCCTCGGCCCAAAACCGATCCGAAGTCTTGTACTCATCAAGCATGGTTCTTGCCATGTCCAATAGAGTTCGATTCTTCCTCTCCACTACACCATTTTGTTGTGGCGTGTAGGGAGAAGAGAACTCATGCTTGATGCCCTCCTCCTCAAGGAAGCCTTCAATTTGAGAGTTCTTGAACTCCGTCCCGTTGTCGCTTCTAATTTTCTTGATCCTTAAGCCGAACTCGTTTTGAGCCCGTCTCAAGAATCCCTTTAAGGTCTCTTGGGTATGAGATTTTTCCTGCAAAAAGAAAACTCAAGTGAAGCGAGAATAATCATCCACAATAACTAGACAGTACTTACTCCCGCCGATGCTTATGTAAGTAATCGGGCCAAATAGATCCATGTGTAGGAGCTCCAGTGGTCTGTCAGTCGTCATGATGTTCTTATGTGGATGATGAGCACCAACTTGCTTCCCTACTTGGCATGCGCTACAAATCCTGTCTTTCTCAAAATGAACATTTGTTAATCCTAAAATGTGCTCTCCCTTTAGAAGCTTATAAAGATTCTTCATCCCAACATGTGCTAGTCGGCGATGCCAGAGCCAGCCCATGTTAGTCTTAGCAATTAAGCACGTGTCGAGTTCAGCTCTATCAAAATCTACTAAGTATAGCTGACCCTCTAACACACCCTTAAATGCTATTGAATCATCACTTCTTCTAAAGACAGTGACACCTACATCAGTAAAAAGACAGTTGTAGCCCATTTTGCATAATTGAGAAACGGAAAGCAAATTGTAATCTAATGAATCTACAAGAAAAACATTGGAAATAGAATGGTCAAGAGATATAGCAATTTTACCCAATCCTTTGACCAAACCTTGATTTCCATCCCTGAATGTGATCGCTCTTTGGGGATCTTGATTTTTCTTGTAGGAGGAGAACATCTTCTTCTCCTCTGTCATGTGGTTTGTGCACCCGCTGTCGATTATCCAACTTGAGCCCCCGGATGCATAAACCTACAAAACATGTTTAGTTCTTGACTTTAGGTACCCAAATGGTTTTGGGTCCTTTGGCATTAGATACAAGAACTTTGGGCATCCAAACACAAGTCTTTGACCCCTTGTGCTTGCCCCCAACATATTTGGCAACTACCTTGCCGGATTTGTTAGTTAAGACATAAGATGCATCAAAAGTTTTAAATAAAATGTCATGATCATTTGATGCACTAGGAGTTTTCTTCTTAGGCAACTTAGCATGGGTTGGTTGCCTAGAACTAGATGTCTCACCCTTATACATAAAAGCATGGTTAGGGCCAGAGTGAGACTTCCTAGAGTGAATTCTCCTAATTTTGCTCTCAGGATAGCCGGCAGGGTACAAAATGTAACCCTCGTTATCCTGAGGCATGGGAGCCTTGCCCTTAACAAAGTTGGACAATTTCTTAGGAGGGGCATTAAGTTTGACATTGTCCCCCTTTTGGAAGCCAATGCCATCCTTGATGCCAGGGCGTCTCCCACTATAAAGCATACTACGAGCAAATTTAAATTTTTCATTTTCAAGTTCATGCTCGGCAATTTTAGCATCTAATTTTGCTATATGATCATTTTGTTGTTTAATTAAAGCCATGTGATCATGAATAGCATTAACATCAACATCTCTACATCTAGTACAAATAGAAGTGTGTTCAACGGTAGATGTAGATGGTTTGCAAGATTTTAATTCTACAACCTTAGCATGCAATATATCATTTTTACTTCTAAGGTCGGAAATGGTAGCATTGCAAACATCAAAATCTTTAGCCTTAGCAAGCAATTTTTCATTTTCATCTCTAAGGCTAGCAAGAGAAATGTTCAATTCTTCAATCTTAGCAAGCAAATCATTATTATCATTTCTAGGATTGGGAATTGAAACATTACAAACATTTGAATCAACCTTAGCTAACAAATTAGCAGTTTCATTTCTAAGGTTGTCAATAGTCTCATGGCATGTGCTTAGCTCACTAGATAGTTTTTCACATTTTTCTACTTCTAGAGCGTAAGCATTCTTAACCTTAACATGCTTTTTGTTTTCTTTAATAAGGAAGTCCTCTTGAGAGTCCAAGAGGTCATCCTTCTCATGGATAGCACTAATCAATTCATTTAATTTTTCTTTTTGTTGCATGTTTAAGTTGGCAAAAAGAGTGCGCAAATTATCTTCCTCATCACTAGCATTATCATCACTAGAGGACTCATATTTAGTGGAGGATTTAGATTTAACCTTCTTCTTTTTGCCGTCCTTTGCCATGAGGCACTTGTGGCCGACGTTGGGGAAGAGAAGTCCCTTGGTGACGGCGATGTTGGCGGCGTCCTCGTCGGAGGAGGAGTCGCTAGAGCTTTCGTCGGAGTCCCACTCGCGACAAACATGGGCATCGCCGCCCTTCTTCTTGTAGTACCTCTTCTTCTCCTTTCTTCTCCCCTTCTTGTCATCGCCCCTGTCACTGTCACTAGAAATAGGACATTTTGCAATAAAGTGACCGGACTTACCACACTTGTAGCAAACCTTCTATGAGTGGGGCTTGTAATCTTTCCCCTCCTTTGCTTGAGGATTTGGCGGAAGCTCTTGATGACGAGCGCCATTTCCTCGTTGTCGAGCTTGGAGGCGTCGATTGGTTGTCTACTCGGTGTAGACTCCTCCTTATTCTCCTCCGTCGCCTTAAATGCGACCGGTTGTGCTTCGGACGTGGAGGGACCGTCAAGCTCGTTGATCTTCCTTGAGCCTTTGATCATAAACTCAAAGCTCACAAAATTCCCGATTACTTCCTCGGGAGTCATTAGTGTATATCTATGATTGCCACGAATTAATTGTACTTGAGTAGGGTTAAGGAAAATGAGTGATCTTAAAATAACCTTAACCACCTCGTGGTCATCCCATTTCTTGCTCCCGAGGTTGCGCACTTGATTCACCAAGGTTTTGAGCCGGTTGTACATGTCTTGTGGCTCCTCCCCTTGGCGAAGACGGAAGCGACCGAGCTCCCCCTCGATCGTTTCCCGCTTGGTGATCTTGGTTAATTCATCACCCTCGTGCGCGGTCTTGAGCACGTCCCAAACTTCCTTAGCGCTCTTTAATCCTTGCACCTTGTTGTACTCCTCCCTACTTAGAGAGGCGAGGAGTATGGTTGTGGCTTGGGAGTTGAAGTGCTCGATTTGGGCCACCTCGTCCTCATCATAGTCCTCATCCCCTACGGATGGTACCTGTGCTCCAAACTCAACAACATTCCATATACTTTTGTGGAGTGAGGTTAGGTGAAATTTCATCAAATCACTCCACCTAGCATAATCTTCACCGTCAAAGGTTGGCGGTTTGCCTAATGGAACGGAAAGTAATGGAGTATGTTTAGGAATGCGAGGGTAGCGTAGGGGGATCTTACTAAACTTCTTGCGCTCATGGCGCTTAGAAGTGACGGACGGCGCGTCGGAGCCGGAGGTAGATGGCGATGAGGTGTCAATCTCATAGTAGACCACATTCCTCATCTTCTTTTGCTTGTCCCCACTCCGATGCGACTTGTGGGAAGATGGTTTCTTCTCCTTCCCCTTCCCTTTGTTGCGGGACTCTTCCGATGAAGCTTTCCCGTGGCTTGTAGCGGGCTTGTCGCCGGTCTCCATCTCCTACTTGGCGTGATCTCCCGACATCACTTCGAGCGGTTAGGCTCTAATGAAGCACCTGGCTCTGATACCAAATGAAAGTCGCCTAGAGGGGGGTGAATAGGGTGAAACTGAAATTTACAAAGTTAATCACAACTACAAGCCAAGTTAGCGTTAGAAATATAATCGAGTCCGCGAGAGAGGGTGCAAAACAAATTGCAAGCGAAAAAAGAGAGTGACACGCGGATTTGTTTTACCGAGGTTCGGTTCTCGCAAACCTACTCCCCGTTGAGGAGGCCACAAAGGCCGGGTCTTTTTCAACCCCTTCCCTCTCTCAAACGGTCCCTCAGACCGAGTGAGCTTTCTCTTCTCAAATCAACCGGGAACAAAACTTCCCCGCAAGGACCACCACACATTTGGTGTCTCTTGCCTCGGTTACAAGTGAGTATTGATCTCAAGAAAGAATGAGAAAGAAGAAAGCGATCCAAGCGCAAGAGCTCAAAAGAACACGACAAATCACTCTCACTAGTCACTAATGCTTTTGTGGAATTGGGAGAGGATTTGATCACTTGGGTGTGTCTTGTATTGAATGCCTAGCTCTTGGAAGTAGTTGGAAGGTGGAAAACTTGGATGTATTGAATGTGGGGTGGTTGGGGGTATTTATAACCCCAACCACCAAACTAGCCATTTGGTGGAGGCTGTCTGTCGCATGGTGCACCGGACAGTCCGGTGCGCCAGCCACGTCACCAGGCCGTTGGGTTCCAACTGTTGGAGCTCTGACTGCTGGGCCCGCCTAGATGTCCGGTGGCACACCGGACATGTACTGTAGAGTGTCCGGTGCGCCGTCTCGCGCGTGCCTGACTTCTGCGCGCTCTGGCGTGCATTAAATGACTCTGCAGGTGACCGTTGGCGCGAAGTAGCCGTTGCTCCGTTGGCTCACCGGAGCAGAGCGAATTCCCGAAGCTGGCGAGTTCCAGAGTTGCTCTCCCTTGGGGCATCAGACACTGTCCGGTGTACACCGGACAGTCCGATGAATTATAGCGGAGCGCCTCTGGATTTTCCCTAAGGTGAAGAGTTTGGCTTGAAGTCCCCTGGTGCACCGGACACTGTCCGGTGGCACACCGGACAGTCCGGTGCGCCAGACCAGGGCTGCCTTCGGTTATCCCTTGCTCTCTTTGTTGAACCCAATTCTTGGTCTTTTTATTGGCTAAGTGTGATCCTTTGGCACCTGTATAACTTATACACTAGAGCAAAACTAGTTAGTCCAATTATTTGTGTTGGGCAATTCAACCACCAAAATCAATTAGGAACTAGGTGTAAGCCTAATTCCCTTTCAATCCCGACAACGTCTACAAGCTCTCTAAGGCGCTCTATGGACTTAAGCAAGCCCCAAGAGCATGGTATGAATGCCTTAGAGATTTTCTTATTGCTAATGCTTTCAAGGTTGGGAAAACTGATCCTACTCTATTCACAAAGACTTGTAATGGTGATCTTTTCGTATGCCAAATATATATCGATGACATTATATTTGGTTCTACTAATCAAAAGTCTTGTCAGGAGTTTAGCAGGGTGATGATGCAAAAGTTCGAGATGTCGATGATGGGCAAGTTGAACTACTTCCTTGGATTTCAAGTGAAGCAACTCAAGGAAGGCACCTTCATCTCCCAAATGAAGTACACTCAAGATCTTCTCAAGAGATTTGGGATGAAGGATGCAAAGCCCGCGAAGACTCCGATGGGAACTGATGGACATCTAGACCTCAACAAAGGAGGTAAGTCCATTGATCAAAAGGCATACCGATCTATGATTGGATCGTTACTTTACCTTTGTGCTAGTAGACCGGACATTATGCTAAGTGTATTCATGTGTGCTAGATTTCAATCCGACCCCAAGGAGTGTCACCTTGTGGTCGTTAAGAGAATTCTTAGATATTTAGTTTCTACGCCTTGCTTCGGGATCTGGTATCCAAAGGGGTCTACCTTTGACTTAATCGGATACTCATATCCCGACTATGCCGGGTGCAAGGTTGATAGGAAGAGCACATCAGGGACTTGCCAGTTTCTGGGAAGGTCCCTGGTGTCTTGAAGCTCTAAGAAACAAACATTCGTTGCCCTATCCACCGCTGAGGCCGAGTATGTTGCCACAGGACAGTGTTGCGCGCAACTGCTTTGGATGAGGCAAACTTTCTGGGACTTTGGCTACAATCTGAGCAAAGTCCCACTCCTATGTGACAATGAGAGTGCAATCCGCTTGGCGGATAATCCTGTTGAACACAGCCGCACTAAACACATAGACATCCGGTATCACTTCCTGAGAGACCACCAGCAAAGGGGAGATATCGATATTTATCACATTAGCACCGAGAACCAGCTAGCCGATATCTTCACCAAGCCTTTAGATAAGAAAAGGTTTTGCATGTTGCATAGTGAGCTAAATGTCCTAGATTCGCGTAACTTGGATTGATCTATAGCATACATGTGTTTTATGCCTTTGATCGTGTTACTTTAAGCTTTATTTTCTCTAATTGCGTATATTTGGTGCTCAAGTTGTACAATTCATCCCCGGACCTCACATGTCCCTATGCAAATGATGCACATGTTTAGGGGGAGATGTGCTATAACTTGACTTCCTTGAGACTAACTTGTTTGTTGAGTATTCTTGAAATAGAATCAAAGGGACATTAAAAAGGGAAATGTGAACTTGGACATAGAAAGAGCTTCCACTGCATTCCAGTAAAATATATCTTGTCCTAAGTTCTTTATTATGTTCTCATTGCCTTTTTCCTTCTATTTGACATTTTGGTGAGGCAATGGGGTTAAAGGGCCAAAAGTTATCCCGTTTTGGTGCTTAATGCCAAAGGGGGAGAAATTAGGGCCAAAGCAAATGGATCAGCCAACCACTTGTGAATTTCAAAATGTAGAGTTAGAATCCTTGTATTTTGTTGTATTTTGTCCAAAATACTCTTATTGCAAAAATTGGTCTCTTACGGGGGAGAATTTTCGCTACGGGAAAAAGGGGGAGTTTTTGGCACTTGATCAAATTTACTCTTGAAATATCTCTCTATTTGTCCAAACAAGTGTGTTTGACTTAGAGATAGGAAAAATAATTTGTTTTATGAAAATAAACCAAGTGGTGGCAAAAGTGATCCAAATATGCCCAATTCTAAGTGAGAAAATTTGGTCTTCAATTTGCACTCTTTGAGAATGATGTTTCACTTTTAGTTGCTTTTTGATGTGTTGGCATAAATCACCAAAAAAGAGGAGATTGAAAGGAAAACGTGCCCTTGGGCCATTTCTATAAATGTTTTGGTGATTAGATGTCCAACACATATTGTTTTGAGGTGATATGTGCCAAATGCTAAAGAAGTGCAAATCAAGAATCAAGATATGTTGCTAGCCTTAGTGAATTGTTTTTGGTACTAACATATTTACCTAAGTGCTAGAAACAGTATCAATGTAAATGAGAATGGAGTGGAGAAGTGGCTGAGTCTAGCCAAATTTGCACCAGCCTTCGGTGCACCGGACTGTCCGGTGAGCCATCAGCGCCCGGGCTCAGTACTCGGCGATGAACTCGTCGTTCTCGGGAATTCACCGATGGCGCCACGACTAAAATTCACTGGACTGTCCGGTGAGCCAACGGCGTCCGCGGCCAACGGTCGGCAACGCGATCAACGGGCGACACGTGGCCCGAGCCAACGGTCACTTGGTCGCACCGGACTGTCCGATGTGCACTGGACAGTGTCCGGTGTGCCAAGAGGACCGAGGGCGCAACGGTCGGCTTCGCCAGAAAAGGAAGGAGATCGGGCACCGGACAGGGATTGTTCATGTCCAATGGTGCACCGGACTGTCCGGTGCGCCACCCGACAGAAGGCAAGAATTGCCTTCCAAATGGATCTCCAACGGCTCCTAGCTGTCTTGGGGCTATAAAAAGACCCCTAGGCGCATGGAGCACTACACCAAGCATTCACAAAACATCCTAAGACGCATAAACTCTGCAAATACGCATTTGGATCATCGTGACTGATATTTGAGCACTAAGCGTGTTGTGAACTTGTGGCATTGTTCTTGTGTGCTCTCTTCTTGACTTGTGTGCGTATTGTTGCTGCGATTCTAGTCTTGTGTGTTTCTTTCCCTCCCTTACTCTCGTGCTTTGTGTTGTGATCAACTTTGTAAGGGTGAGAGGCTCCAACTTGTGGAGATTCCTCACAAACGGAAAAACTAATATAAGGAAGAAACCGTGGTATTCAAGTGGATCATTGGATCACTTGAAAGGGGTTGAGTGCAACCCTCGTCCATTGGGACGCCACAACGTGGAAGTAGGCAAGTGTTATACTTGGCCGAACCACGGGATAAAATCACCGTGTCTCGTGTGTTGCTTTTCTCAGTGATTGATTTCTTCTCAAGAGCTCTCACTACAACAACTTGGTTTAATCTAACTAACATTTTATAAACCGAGTTTGTGCTATTAGTGTTGAAATTTGTAGGATCACCTATTCACCCCCTCTAGGTGCTCTCAAATTCCCAAGGGCAAAAGGGGCCTTGGGAACAAATTATTCCAATTTATGTTGTTCTAGGGCACTAGCCCCCCCCTCTATTCTTAGAGCACTCTTGGGCTCAGGAGGATCTCATGGTGTTTTATTTTTGGGACTTAGTGGTGAAGTTATTCTTCAGGATGCTCCAACAAGTTATTTGGTGTTTGGCCCCATCCTGGTTGAGGTCGTGATTTAACATTGTTCGTGAGTTGAGTTTGCGAGCATTGTATGAGTTTCATCCATTGCAGACATTTGTTATTTATTTTGTGAGGGCAGTTTGTCTAATATGTAAAAATCACAACTAATGAATTTATCACCCTAAAAGAAAAATATATTCAACATCTGTTTTTCGTATTTTGTTTACACTCTAAAGAGCTATTGTCTTTTTTTGCTAGTGAGAAATATAAAATAGAAGTTAATATATTTCGATAACCATTGAAGAAGTCACCGGAGGATATTTCTTTTATTAAAATATCTATTCCTACCAATAAAAAACGATATATAGGGTCTCATATAGTTGTACCGACAATAAATGCACAATGCACATCTCTATCTCTACCATATTAAAACATCAGTTTCGTACGTCATGTATTATGCGTGAAGCGTGTAGGTCTGTTTCTCTTCCCCGCTTTTCGTCTAACAATAGGACGTTACACCACAAATAGACCTTGAGAAACCACCACCCAACATTATAGGAAGTCATACGCAGTGCAACATTCCCACGTAGTATTATTTTGTGAGGGGATTGATACAGATTGAAAGATATTTTAATTTACTAGAGATTGAAACTCCCTCAATCTCTCTTAATTTATATAGATTGAGGTACAGCTGAATATGACCTTAAATGTTAGTGACCACGAAGTTTGGTTTGCTCACGAGGAGAGATACCGATCCCAGGTGTATGATTTTGATTGTCTGGGGCTGAGATCACTTGCCTGGCAGGCAAGTGCGCCTGGGAGGGCCAAACAGGCCCTAAAAACAATGGCCCTGTTTGGATCCTTCAAGTCCGGCTAGAGCTAGAGCTAGTTTCTAGCTCTAACTCTAGCCCAAACTAGCTCTAGCCCTCTACGTGTTTGGATCCAAGGACTAGTTTACAATAAATACTATTTTATAATCATTTGTCTCATTTAAACCTTTCCTTATCCGGATTTAGTGTGACAAACTCTTGTGTGGCTTCTCTCACACATAAATAACACAAATAAATTTATTTTCACAAATCAAACATCCAAATCACAATAAGTTTAATTTCTGCATACAAATGCGATGTCCCATACGAACATACAAGTCCTTAATCAATATTAAAAAATACACTCCATGAATTCTCGATCTATGGCAATGGTGAGGCTGCATATGCAGTAACAAAATGAGCCAATCACACTAGATAAATTAGTAAATTACAATAGTCGAAAATGCATTCAATAAGAAATTAGTCAAAACAAATCTGTTGTTTTCCTGTTCTTTCCAATGTGGCCAGCCGTGCCCCTCCACTACCTTTCCATGGATCAAGAAAAGAGGGAGGAGGAGGCTAAGGGAACGGAGGGAGGCGACAACTGACCTGCTCGAGGACGGCGGCGTTTCTTCGGTTCGAGGACGGCGGCGCCGGTCCTTCCCTGCGTATCGAAGAAAAGAAACGGACCCAGGAACGTGCGGATCTCGTGCGGAAGGATAAGAGAGAAAAAAGGATTTTGGTGGGCCTTCCAACAAACTAGCCCCAATAATCACCCCTTGGTGGGGAGAGCTTTTTGGGGTGGGCTAGTTGCAAAAAACTGGCTCTAGCCCTCCTGTTTGGCTACTTTTGGGCTAGTTTGACACAAACTAGCTCAAACTAGCTCTAGCCCTTGGATCCAAACAGGGCCAATGTATAGCAGCTGATAAATACAACACGGAATCCACGGCCGCACTTTCAAATTCCGAACACGTAATTTTTGTATGATGGAGAAACGTAATCTACAAATCTTTCCACGCAAACCCGCTCCCCACCTGGGCCACCTCGCCTCACCGTAACCGCGGGCCTCTGCCGGGCGAGGCGGCCCGGGCTCCGGCCCGCCAAACAGCTCACGAGCCGCGCGCCAGCCCGCCACACAACGCGCACGCCACCTGCGTGTCCCTGCGCGTGGGGCACACGTTAACCTATACCAGCAGCAGCAGTATATCCTCCCACCGCCCAGCTCACTGAAAGCGGGCCCAGCTCACCACCCTAAGCCTGTCAGTCTCGCCTCTCTCACCGTGGTGTCGTGGTGTCCTGCGTGATAGTGCGGGTCGGAACAAATGACCCAGCGAAAAAACCCCAACCCCGAAGGCAAGGGGTGGGAAAAAACACGAGGCGGGGGTGGGGGATAGAAATACGAGAGCGAGCGAGCGAGCGAGCGAGCCTGCAGCAGCGAGAGGGACGAGAGGCGAGAGAGATAAGCAAGCGGCGCGCGTTAACCCTAGCCCCCGTCTCCGCTCCGCTCCGCTCCGCTAGCGCTCCCGCCCGCCGCCTCGCTCGCCGGAGGATTCGTACGCGCGCCGGGCCCGACGACCTGCCGCGCCACCTTCGCGCCGCCGCCGCCGCGCGCGGGCGCGCCTCGGTCGGTGCGTCCCCCGGAACTTCTCGCTCCATCTCCGTTCGTTTCCTGCCCCCCGCCGCGTGTGGTCGCGCGCGGGGTCGGGGTGCCGTGTCTGGGATTGGTGTCGGGTGGGAGGACGACGACGGGGTCGCGGCCACTGGATCGGCTGCGGGTTCCGCCCTTCCGATAGGGTCGCGTCGTCATTGGGGGAGGCGTGGGGGGCGATCTGGAGGGGGAGGTGCGGGGACCGTCGGATGCGTTGCTCCCGTGTGTTGCTGACTTAATCTGGCGTCAGCCGCTCGGCGAAGGATGCTTCCCAATCCAGAATTGGCTGGGTGCAACTCGATTGTGCTAGCGTCTGTCCTGATTCAGTGAGATGTGGGGTGTGGTGGAGTCTCCGATGAGTAGATGTTCGATTCGTGGATAGGCTGCTCAGCTTGTGACTATCTGAATTTCCTATGCTGCTCTTCCATGCATGTGTTTTGCTTACGCGAACATGTGTTTGTACTCTTTTCTTGCAGTTGCAGTTGTCCTTCACCACAGCGGAGTGATGGCTGTTGTCAACCCAACCAACCTTGCTATTGACGACGATGACGACGATACTCCCATTTCATTCAAGAGGACGAGTAACTCTACGAAGACTGCCAGGCCCACCCCTTCCAAGCATGAGGGGTCGTCAGGAGGTAATGGTGCACCTGTTAGGATCCCCAAACCTGTGTCTCCCAATCCGCAGAAGAACGGAGCCACCGGGGCTTCAAGGCCGTTGCATATGAAGCCACCGTCATCCAGTCCAAACCATCGTCCTTCTGGATCTGGCCAGCCAAACAGTTTGGCACAACATAGTTCAAAGGCTAATAGCATTGACATGAGTAAACTGAAAAGACCTCTCGTCAAAGATGAGAGATCTGATGACTCAGATGACGAGGTGCCGATTGGGTTAAGGAGAAAGGTTGAGGAGAAGAAGTTGAAGGGAGTTGATACTCGGGTTCAGAAGACAGATGACTCAGATGACGATGATAAGCCATTGGGTCTCAAGATCAACTCATCCAGAATGTCTTCCAACAGAGTGAATAAGCCTGTTCTGCAGAGAACTGTACCAAAGGTTGAGCAGCCTGATGAAGATTCAGATGATGATAAACCATTGGCAAGCAGGTTGCCCAGTAATGCCGGTCCAAAAAGTGGAGGTGATGTCTCTGAGGATTCAGAGGATGAGAAGCCACTGGCTGCCAGATTTTCAAAAGTTGCTGGTAGTGGAAACCCAAAAATAGCTTCTTCCAGCAAAGGGTTAACCAGTGATACAAATGGCCAACAAAGTTTGGGTAAAAGGCCTCTAGACAATAGTAATCAAACAAGTTCAGCTCTTAAGAAGGCTAAACCTTCAAACGTTTCAGCTTCTGCAATCGTTAGAAGAGAAATCAAGACAGATGACAACACACCTCTTGCACAAAGGCTGAAAATGGGAGAGTCTTCGAAAGGCAAGTCATCTGCAAAGAGTGTCTTTAAGAAGAGTCCTGCTTCTGTGAAGAAGGACATCAAGAAAATGAAAGGGAAAGGGAAATTAAAGAAGAACATGAAAAATTCTCAGTTCTCAAAGATAATGAAGGTCCCCCCTGGATCTGGTGGAGGAAAGAAATGGACTACCTTGGAGCACAATGGTGTTATTTTCCCTCCCCCATACAAGCCTCATGGTGTCAAAATGCTTTACAATGGGAAACCTATCGATCTGACACCAGAACAAGAGGAGGTGATATTCACGTTCTTTGTTGCTTTGTTTCCAACTTTTGATATGTAGCAGCAAGGATGAAGTAGTCATAAATAAAATAGGTCCGAAATCCAAACAATGCTTCATATAATTAATAATTTCCTGCCCTGTTAATTCTTTGTGTTGCAGGTTGCAACAATGTTTGCTGTTATGAAAGACACAGACTATGCGGCCAAGCCAACATTCATTGATAACTTTTTCACTGATTGGAGAAAAGTTCTTGGTAAAAATCATATTATTAAGAACTTCGAGCTTTGTGATTTCACACCAATATATGAATGGCACCTCAGAGAGAAGGAGAGGAAGAAGCAGATGACAACAGAGGCAAGTGTTTGTCGAAACAAAGCTTCATGTCAGAGTTATATTGCAGAATGTCCTCTCATTGTGATTAAATTGCTGTTATTTACAGGAGAAAAAAACATTGCGGGAAGACAAATTGAAACAAGAGGAGAAGTACATGTGGGCTGTTGTAGATGGTGTTAAAGAAAAGGTAAATTTTATATGCTGACAGATTGATAATATGTGAGTTTGATAATGTGTGCCTTGATTTATAGATAGTTCTCTTGGTTCCTTTTCTGCTGTTGTACTAGATCGAACTTGCTTTTACAAACCAGGAATTATTGTTTGGCCATGTTAAGATTCTTGCACCAGGTGCGAAGACTGTTGTGATGATGTAGGATAAACGTTTCATCAGTAACAAATAACTGTTCACATGGCCTCATTGTTGTACTAGCATATAAGCTTCTATTTCCGTGCTCTACTATTTCAATATCGTTTTTGCCTACATTTCAACTTGATTTAATTCTTTATTTGTTCCAGGTCGGAAATTTCAGAGTAGAACCGCCTGGCTTGTTCAGGGGACGTGGAGAACATCCAAAGGTGCAAATTTAATATCATGTAAAATAAACATGATTTTTAGTTTCAAGTGAATGCCCTCCTTTTAGGATTTTTGCTACATTGTTTTAGATGGGGAAACTTAAGCGCCGCATTCTACCAAGTGATATTACAATAAATATTGGAAAAGGAGCTCCAGTCCCTGAGTGCCCGATACCTGGAGAAAGGTACCATTTTCCCTGATCTGTTGCGTATAAACTATGTTTACAAATAATAGCATGCAGCAGTGTTTGATTATTCATGTGTCCTGCAGTTGGAAAGAAGTCAAACATGACAATACTGTTACATGGTTGGCCTTTTGGAACGATCCAATTAACCCAAAGGATTTCAAGTATGTTTTCCTGGCAGCAAGCAGCTCACTGAAGGGGCAAAGTGACAAAGAGAAGTATGAGAAGTCCAGAAAATTGAAGGTGATTGGGAAAGTTCGGTTTGTATATATGGCAATTTTAGTATGCATGTAAATGATTTTTTATGCCTGTCATTGGCAGGGTCATATACAAAGAATTCGTGAGAATTATACAAAAGATTTCAAAAACAAAGATGTGACGAGGAGGCAAATAGCTGTGGCAACATACCTTATCGATAAACTAGCCCTTAGGGCTGGCAATGAAAAGGTACATCCAACTGGGATATGTTTGATGGCTATGAGTGATGCTCCAATTTATTATACAGTGTTTGAATACATTTCTGATGTCTCTGTTGGCAATTTGGTTTCCTACTTGTGGAAGCTTCTTTCATGCAAGACTGAACTTGTATGCTTGCTTTTATACGATTTATTTTGCATTGGCACGAGCAACACTAGAATTATTAAAAACATTGTTGCACCAAGACCATTATAGGAAGGGTTAGCTGAGGCACTGGTCTCTACAATTTTACATGATCAGTTACTTTCTGAAGAAAATGTTTTCTGATAGCATATAGTCATCATGTAATTTTTTAAATTACTTTTTTTTTGGCTTTGAGCTTCCTTGGAATATGCCATCATGACTTATTCCTGGTTGTTATCTTAAACAATTTTAAGGACGACGATGAAGCTGATACTGTTGGTTGCTGTACGCTGAAGGTTGATAATGTTACATGTATGCCTCCAAATCAGATTCAGGTATTGATTTTCTACATCTATTTGTCATATTCACTCAATATGACTAGAATTCTGAGTATATGAATTTTAATCAACTTTGTAGTTTGACTTTCTGGGTAAAGATTCAATAAGATACTTTAACACCGTAGAGGTTGAAGAGCTTGTGTACAAGGCAATTGAGGGTTTCCGTGCTGGTATCTCTCTCACATAATCACATTTTTTCCTTTTGTTTTGAATCTCTTCTATCTCTTCCCTAATCATTCATGCCTGGTCTTATAGGAAAGAAGCCAGGACAAGATCTATTTGACAAGATTGATACATCTAGGCTAAATGCTCACTTGAAGGATCTAATGCCTGGGCTCACTGCAAAAGTGTTCCGTACATATAATGCTTCCATAACATTGGACGGAATCGTGAGTTGAAAAGAATCTTGTCTTACTGGGTTTCATTTGTCCATTCTTTCGAACTTCTTAGGTTTGCATGGACACTTAGAGCTGTTGATGTAGATGTATTGTTTTCTTCTGGTATTTTAATGTTTATAAATGTTACTTGTTCTACAGCTCAACTTAATGCAAATAAGTAATTGGTCAATGTTACACAGTTTGTCATATCTTCATTTTTTGCACCTCTGATTTTTTACTTTCTGATAGCATGTAAGCATGCTATTGACTTATTACGCATGTTCATGTGACTATCCTGTTAGAATGGTCTAAGTGTATATATACTTGTGCTGATATTACAGTTGCATGAAGAAACAGAAGATGGAACTGTTTTAGAAAAAATCGCTGTCTATCAGCGGGCAAACAAAGAGGTATTATCTTTTACTATAGGGGAAAATCAACTACTTGTATCATCATTCATCCTTACTCTGGGCTGCCCTTTCTCATATACTCAGGTTGCCATCATCTGTAACCATCAGCGTAGTGTCTCGAAATCACATGAGTCCCAGATGACTAGAATGAACGAAAAGATTGATGAGTTGAAGGTTTGGTTTATGCTGCAAGTTATCAGCTCAAACTTCTGCCATAGCTTTGGGATTTCTTGAACTGTCTGACACACTTGCCTTTTCTTCTCCAGTCCCAGATGGAGGAGCTGAAAGCAGACTTGAACAAAGCAAAGAAAGGGAAGCCTCTAGGCTATGATTCAGAGGGGAAGCCAAAGAGGAACTTGGCTCCTGAAGCGTAACACATCTCAACCACCAATACATTTTGTTGTATTTTGTTTTTGTGTGTTAGAACAAAGAGTAGGGTAGGCAACCTGACAAAACCTACTTGCAGGATTCAAAAGAAGGTTGCAACACTTGAAGGCAAGATAGAGAAGATGGAGATGGATAAGAGGATAAAAGAGGATCTGAAGACAGTTGCGCTTGGAACGTCAAAGATCAACTATCTTGATCCTAGAATAACCGTGGCATGGTGCAAACGCCATGAAGTCCCTATTGAGAAGGTACGCAATTTCTGGTTCTAGACCGCATTTGTTTTTTCTCCAAATTTTCCCTGTTGCAAAGGCCTGCAGTTATTGAACCTGCTGTGCTGCTGACAGATTTTCAACAAATCTCTCCTCGCGAAATTTGTATGGGCAATGGACGTTGACCCGGAATTCAGATTCTAGGAGACCATTGGCTACCATGTGCCAGCCAGTTTGGTCCAGTTTCCAGCCCTTCTCCCTGGACACTAATTGCAGCTAGGAAAGGAAAGAGCTCGGTGTTTGTTTTTTCAAAGTCCCCACCCCCCCTGCTCGTGGAACGAAGGAAAGCACCCGTCATTCTCTTTGTAGGCCCTTCTTTTTTTTTTCTTTTGGTTCAATTGCGCTAAGTTCAATATGTATTCTGCTGAGAAATCTGAGCTCGTTTGAGAACGGTTGGACATTGAATTCATAGTGAGTTTTAATCTTGAATATAGATGACTTGTTGAGGGATGATCCCGTGGTCGTTTGTGTGTTTTGTCGACTAGTGAGCTTGCCTTGTCCACCAAAGTCAGCTGGTATATAGTAGTAGAGAATAAATGCTTGGCGAAACGATGGCCATCAGGATGGATTATCACTTTGTCAGTGTAGATGAGGAGACCCCTCTCTTCGCCACTCCTCAGACCCTATAAATAGATGACTCATACCCTATAATGAACAGCTGTAGAGGTCGTTCATTCGAAAATATTGCGCGTTGCCTTGTTGCATCCTTACCTCCAGAGCTTCTGAAGTTATAAAAACGTCGAAGCTTGAGCATTAAGAATTTCCTTTAATGTTCATGCATACATCATCTTTGATTGCTTGTACAAGATCATGTGAGCTTGTTGTTCTTCTATAATTTCAACAGATCCATAACACGCGTGAAGAAAAAAAAGCAGCGAAGTAATATTTGGAACTTTTAACGCTAACATTAGAGCATCTCCGATAGTTCTCAAAACGCACCTCTGATTTTGACGTTTTTGGCAGGATTAAAAAATGACATCTCTCCAACAACTGTTGATCCCACTTTTGAATCTTCTTACATTAAAAAAATTGATCGATATGTGTGATATGATACGGCTTAGGGTAAGTAACAATACATGCAGAAAGAAGTCGCCGCCACTATGTCTTTGCCACAGTGCCTTCTATGCACATGCGCTAGAAAACTCTGACCATACTGGCTACACCGCTCTCGAAGATGGGGGCGGCAATCGCTACTGGTCTAGCCTTGACTGGTTGTTGTTGGCTACCAATGGCTGGCGTACTCAGGCTCACTCCAACAGAGCAGCCATCCGGCCAGGTAAAGCTAAAATAGATGTCCTGAAGCAACTGTAGGAGTGCAATATTTCTTCCAAGGAAGCAGCTAAATGAGTTAGGCAAAATGAAAGGCAGGAGAGAAAAACCATATTGGTTGGTACTGTGACCGACAACTAAATTCTTTATTCTTGACTGACCACTGGGCCCCAGTGTCTACTCCATTCCAGCTAAACGTATGGATGACTGTGCTGTTGGAAAGATCTAGCGTATGACTGGACAGGTAAACTACAGACACCAGCCAAAAGTATATATGGCGGCCCGATTTGCATGCCTCCTGTTGGAGTGAGCCTTAGAGGGTGTAGTGTAGGGGATTGTTGGGGGTGCATAAACCTTCACAAAGGACCATTTTTATTTTTTTATGAGTAAGATGTTAGAAATGGTTAGAGGAGGCTAATAAATATATTTTGATGTTTTAACGACTTGAAGAACACATTGATTTATATTTTTGTTTTTTGAACTATTAAAGAAAGCAAATTGATTTGTAAAGGGACTATTATATAAAGCGAATTGATTTGTAAAAAGGGACCGGGAAAAAACTAGTACTTTTGGGCCGTTCGCAGGCTCCCATCTTCTCCCGCATAATCTTCCTCCCGCACATCCCGATCCTCCAGCTGTGGCATGGGTCTTGTGCAGTGTTGGTGGGCTGACCAGTTGGGCTATGGCCTGCTCGCATAATCTTCCTCCCGCACATCCCGATCCTTCTCTCGGCGGCCCGTTGGTCACGTGACTCATCCCCCTGTGCTCTCCTCTCGTGGCCTTGTTTCCTGGCGGCGACGGCTGGTCGAGCGGCGCCGCCCTTGGCTAGGTCTTCGCTGGGTCCTTCCCCGGCGACGAGCGTCCATCTGGTACGCCTCTTCCTTTCTGTCCGCTTCCATTGAGTTCCCATCCCTTCACTCTCTGCGAAACCGAGCACGCCAAGCCCTAGAGTGAGCTATTTGAGTTCCGATCTGAACCAATCTACATGTACATAATATGTACTGTACCCACCAACTTCGATTTTTTTTGCGAAGAAAAATATCGCGTGTACGCATGTTCTATAGCGGATCCGTGCGCACCTGTCGTCTAGTTGAGCGAACGAGGGGGAGCAGACTTGTGCCCCTGTCCTGAATTTGGGTGCTAATTTGTTTGTGCTGATTTTCAGGGGTCGACTGAACTGAGCAGGCAGTAGGAAGAGACACTATGGTATCCCCCCCCCTCTTGTACTGGTGATTTGTTTCTTGCTAGGCCTGTGCCAGAGTTGTATTGATGCACCTTTCTTCTCGTGCAGTTGTTCTTCTCCTACTTCAAGGAGCTGGTGGGGAAGGAGGTGACAGTGGAGCTCAAGAATGACTTGGCGATCCGCGGGACGCTCCACTCGGTTGACCAGTACCTCAACATCAAGCTCGAGAACACCCGCGTAGTCGACCAGGACAAGTATCCCCACATGGTATGCCTGCTGTTGTGTCGTGTTGTTGTGCTGCAGAATTATGCCCTTCAGCTTAATCCTACCAGTTAGAGTTTGTAGCCTATTAGATTGTTGCTCCTTGGTCGTTTAACATGCACCCTTGTTTGATGCCGACTTGGTGGAACTGGGAACTGCAGGGAAAGGCCATAGCAGTAGTCGTTTCTCCCCTTTTACGACATCTTTGGTTGTGTGGGACGGTTCCTATGTTATACAAATAAAGGCCATAAGGGATGTGTGTAGGCATTCTTGTGGCAGACCTTACACTAATTGCATAATTGTGCACTTGATTTCTAGCGGACTTACCTTAAGATTGACTGTCAGAACTTAGTGTTTGGGTGATTTGATGCTACCCATGTTCACACGTGCTGAACAGCAGCACAAGTTTGTTGTCGCAAGCTTACTCTAATTGCATACCTGTGCTGTTGACTTGTAGTATATTTACCATAATGCTGGCTGTCAGAACACGGTGCTTGGGTAATTCGATGGTGTTCAGTGACCATGAATACAGAACGACCCCACAGATTTATCCTTGAAGCATTCATTTTTGCATTGTGCACTAGACTTCCAGATTCTCGTAAGTTGATTGAATGTGTCTTAATGAGCCTCTTTATCATGTGCCTGGTGTGCTTTCTCGTTAATATTGTATTGTACTGTAAATTGATGAAACTCTGTTAGTTTGAGAATGAAATTTCTGTTCCTAAATCATGGCCCAGAAGTTGCATAAGTTAAATATAATACATTTGTTCGCTGCCTCCATTCCTACTTATGGTGAACTCAGTTCCATAGAAAGATGCTTTAGATATACAGATGGAAGGTTGTGGGGGCACACCCTTGTGTCAGTTTCTCATCTAGTTCTGGTTGTCTAAACTTCTGAATTCATTGTCGATTTACAAAGGATGTTAACCTGATTATGAACATATTGATCATTGATCAATGAAGCCTTCATTAATAGACGTTCAAATTTGCTGATATGTTCTTGGAAATTTTACTGATGCCTGCACATGAAAATTTGAAACCTTTTAATTCCCTGCCAAGATATAGATAGGCAAGTCACCAGTGCAAGATAGGCTTCCTTCCTATTGTTCTAGATAATGGAAGTAATCTGATAGTCTCAAGTAAAGAAGGAAAAAGGTAAAAAGATTGATATTTTACACTAGGAAGTTGACACATCTGGATTTTCCTTCTCACACGACTTATGGGTCGATCTAATCAATCTGCATAGATCTACCATTCATTTGGCTGCCTTGCACTATAGTTGTGCTCTTGCATCTGTAGCAGTAAAATTTCTGTTGGAACTCGATGCATGGTGGTGTCCACACTCCACACATACCGAATAGAGAATCAATAGAACCATAGATGTAGCAAATGAAAGAAGCGAACATTCATATCCACTTGACTGGAGTTGTCTATGAACTATTAAACTCAACACATCGAATTGAGTAACCATGAAGTCAAACGAGCCCCTCTGGCATGGCACTTATGTGCTTGGTTCGTGATTAATGTTGTACTTCAAATCATTAGATATTTTCAGGCCGGTGCATATATATGTCAGTTATATTCAGAATGCTCACTTTTTCTACTCTTTCACATCATGATAGTTCAGGTCTTCTTAGTGCTTGCGCCGCACTTGATGGCTTTTTATCAGCCAGTTATTTCCTCCACAGGCTGCTAATGGAACTACATTTTGTTACTCCACTGTTCCCAAATGTAGGCCGTTACAGATTTGTCCTGAATCAAACATTGTTTTAACTTTGACCGCCAATATCTAAAAATCTAAATAGATTTCCAATATAAGCTTCATGCTACTAGATTCACCATGGAAATTAATTCCATAATGTATATTTTTTTTGTAAAATTCTATTTTCTACGAACTTTATTGTCAAAAAGTTTCACTTTGTAAACGTGTCTATGTCCAAAATGACTTGCATTTGACATATATATGAGAACCAACCATGCTGATGTGGGTAGCTGCTCAATCAGCTTGTGGTTGCTAAACAAACACTCTGAAGTTGATACATGTGCCAGATTCTCCCTTTGACACGCTGCTTATGGGTGTGTGTGGTTTTTTTGGGACCTTATTAATTAGTGCTGTTGGCAGGTAGGGTGCTGATATCTAGTTTTAGTTGGCATTTATTTTAGTTAGCCTTTTGTTTTGGGCTACTGAAGCTGATTGGATTATATTCGTTCAGGTGGGTGGTGGGTGTTGGAACAGTACTGTTTTGTCATAAGTACATACTATGCAGTGTATTGCCAAAGCGTGGTTGATGCTTGAAGTATTCTCAAAGCACAGCATATATATTCAATTATTCATATTTTGTAGGTAGCATAGCTGTCTGTTGTCTGGCATATAAGCATATCCCCCCCACCCCCCTTTTTTTTGTCTGCTTGGTGCATGCACTGTAATGCTTGTTAGGCCCTTTTTACATTAGTGCTGCATTCTTTTGTGAGTAGGGTATTGAAAGCACCCCATCCATTACATTTCTTTTTTTTCAAGACAAGGAAAAAAAAACTAGACGCACTAATTAACCTAGCGGTAGGTAGTAATAGTGAATTATTGGCTGTTAACACTCAAATCATTTTGCTGTGGCAGCTTTCAGTGCGGAACTGCTTCATCAGGGGCTCGGTGGTGCGGTACGTGCTGCTCCCGCAGGACGGCGTGGACATCGACATCCTCCACGACGCCACCAGGAGGGAGGCGCGCGGAGGCTGATCCTGATGCGCACCCGCTCCCTCACCTGCTGGCTGCTGCTTCATCCCCGATTGTACGAAGCATGCATGTACGGTGTGTGGTAGACAGATGCCCCAGTTTAGTTCTTTGGTGCTTGCCTTGACATAGATATTCCAGGTTGGATGATGACCTGAATCACCTGATATATTATTGTCATATCATATGCAATGTTCTTGCATGGGGTTGCTATATTATTACCATATCGTATTATCACATCATAGACACTTAAACTTATTAGCACGTGAGCAGCACTGCTGTGCTCCCCGGCACTGCTAAACTTATTAAACACAATATGGCTTAATTTTGTTCGGTGAAAATAAGATCACAAAACTAAACACGATATGATTCAAATTCTGTCCAGTGAAAATTAGATTGAACAAATCTGTAGCCTTTTTTGATGGGAATGTGTCAGGTGCATGCAAAACAATCGTGCATCAACTTTCAAAATGATGAATCTTGTTGGGGTGTTTGGTTGAGGAATCACTCCATCTAAAATGAAGTGTATTATGAGTCTATTCTTTAAATTTGGTGGGATAACCTCATTCGTTATCTTAATACTAACTAATTAACTATGATGAAATGGGGTGAAAATGAGTCTATTCCTCAAATTTGGGGGAATAACTCCATTCGTTATCTTAGTACTAACTAATTAACTATGATTCTTAGTACTAACTAATTAACTATAATGAATGAGATGATGATGGATTAACTCATTTCATTCTATAAACTGAACAAAAAATGAGGAGTGAGAAGATGATTGACTAGCTTATTTCTCAAACCAATCACGTTACAAATTTGGTGAAATGATCCATTACTTATGTTAGTACTAACTAATTAATTATGATGAATAAGGTGATGATGGATTAATTCATTTTATTTCATAAATTAAACAAAAAATAAGAAATAAGAAGATGATGGACTAACTTATTTCTCGAACCAAACACTCTATATATCTTCCATCTTCATCTAGTTGATTTGCATGCCGCCAAATTGTAGCGTCAAACTATCTCCAACAGGCTTTTTATCCTATTTTTTATTTTAAACTATACTCTATTAACAGTATAATTTATAATGTAAAAAAATGATAGTGTAGAGCCTGTTAGTCGTAGGAGAGAGCGAATAGAAAATGGGCCTAGGAAAGTGGCTTGATGGTCAGGCGGGGCCACGCCGCACACCAGACACGCGCTAGTGGACCTGACGTTTTGATTTGACCAATTAAAAGCGAGAAGGTACCTTCGAAGCAAAACTAAGAAGCCTTCATTTTGTAAGAACTCCCAACAGGCCAACAGGGACTAACTAGAAAATGAGTGGTGCTTGTTCCTTTATTACGTTTTTGTTATGTCAACGACCTTCAAAAGTTGAGATTTGTCTTTAAAGGAAGCACAACTACATATATTATATAGAAACATATCCGGTATACATTAATCTTTATTATGCATAGATTGTACATAAACTAACAAAGTTCATAAAAAACTCTAAAAAAATTCATACAAATTCTTTCCACCCTACTCCAATTATATATAAAATTTTAAGTTTATTTTTTTATTAATAAAAAGATAAAATTTCTGACAAGTTTAAATTAGAAAATCGGCTCAAATGTTCTCTTTTTATAACAACTAAACTATAACGAATTTGACCTTCAAATTTTATATATAATTAGAGTAGGCTAAAAAGAATATGTATGATTTTTTCAGAACTTTTTGTGAACTTCGTTAGCTCATATGCAAACTATGTGCACTAAATGCTCGTGTGCACCGGATATATTCCCTATTAACATATAGATGGAGGGAAATCTGGTCTTGATTTAACATAGGTGTTGGGACTATGCTTCGTCGCCGAAGGTCTTGTAGGGAGAAACAGTTTCGGCTGAAGCTGTTCGCATGTGATGACCGAAGGTTCCTCAGTATGAAGCTTCGGAATTACAAACCGACTTAAGAGTAGAATGACCTTATGGTCCATAAATGTTTGAGTCGCTGTTGTAATTCCTTATAAGGGACATAATTGTAATTCCTCACAGGCTGTGTCCCGTGCCTATAAATAGTGAACAGTATTCCTTTACTGTTCACGCATTCCTGTAATTGCAATCGCATCATTCGGGAATCAATCTTTGTCAAGGCAAAGGTATAATTGTATTCAATGTTTAAGTACATTAAATCGATATAATATGAAAGTAATATTATTCATTTATAATTTGTTTACCTTTGACGCTTCGTATTTTACTTCATATAATCTATTATAATTCGATTACGAAGATTTAACCTTCGTAATCGTATTGTCTTTAACCTTCGTCCAAAGTTCATTAATCCTTAAGGGAATAATGTTTCGTTGGGCGAAGGGCATTAACATTTAACATTTTTTATGTTGCCTTGTTCTTAATTCATAGCATTTGAGAACAAGTCCCCAACATTGGTGCCCACCTCCGGTCAACTCACTTCCACTTTTTGAGCTGATGGCTTCGATTAGCAATCAAGCTGGAGTTGCTTCGGCCCCGAAGCTGGTGCTCCCGATAACAGGTGGTTCATGCTCAGAGCCGATCAACAAAAAGCAGAAGAAAGAGGCGCAGAGAAGGGTACAACATGTTGGAGTGCAGGGACCCTTCATCAAGTCAAGATGATCCCACATTCCAATCACCTTCTCCTAAGAGGATCTTCAACTCAAGGATTTTCCTCACAACGATGCTATGGTTATTTCTTGCGTCATCAAAGGGTTTCTGGTCCACAATGTTTTAGTTGATACAGGCAGTGCAGCTGATATTATATTTGCTAAGGCCTTCAGACAAATGCAAGAGCCAGAAGATAAGATCCATGATGCTACACACCCTCTCTGTGGCTTCGGAGGAAGACAGATTGTAGCACTAGGCAAGATCACCATGCCAGTGACCTTCAGATTCATCAACAACACCAGAACTGAGCAAGTTGTGTTTGACATTGTTGACATGGAATACCCTTACAATGCAATTATTGGTCGTGGCACCCTCAATGCTTTCGAAGCAATTCTTCATCCTGCTTATCTTTGCATGAAGATACCTTCGGATCAAGGACCCATTGCTATTCATGGAAGTCAGGAAGCTGCCAGAAGGGCCGAAGGAAACTGGACTGACTCAAAAGCAATCCATAATATAGATGGAGCTGAAGCTTGTGAACAGTACAAATTCAGAAGAGAGAAAGCAGCTTCGGCAGATCAGCCGAAGCCCATGCTCTTATGTGAGGACATAGCAGAGCAGAAGGTGTTGTTGGGCTCCCAATTATCCGAAGAACAGGAGAAAACCTTGATAAGGTTTTTGTTCAACAACAAAGATGTTTTTGCATGGTCAGCTAATGATCTTTGCGGAGTTAACAGGGATGTTATTGAACACTCGCTCAATGTTGACCCATCCTTCAGACCCAGAAAGCAGAGGCTTCGGAAAATGTCTGATGACAAGGCCAAAGGAGCTCAGAATGAAGTCAAAAGACTCCTCAGTGCAGGAGTTATCAGAGAAGTAAAGTACCCAGAATGGCTAGCTAACACTGTTATGGTAAAAAAGGCCAATGGCAAATGGCGAATGTGTATCGATTTTACGGATCTCAACAAGGCCTGTCCGAAGGACGAATTCCCATTGCCAAGGATAGACTCCTTAGTTGATGCAGCAGCTTCGTCAGAGCTTATGAGTCTTTTAGACTGTTATTCAGGCTATCATCAAATTTGGATGAAGAAGAAGGATGAGCCGAAGACCAGTTTCATAACCCCTAGTGGAACATATTGTTACCTTCGGATGCCTGAGGGGCTCACAAACGCTGGAGGAAGTTTCAGCAGAATGACTTCGAAGGTTCTTCAGTGTCAGATAGGCAGAAATGTGCTAACTTATGTTGATGATATCATTGTAAAAAGCACGAAACAAGAAAATCACATTGCTGATTTGCAGGAGACCTTCGCTAGTTTTAGACAAGCTGGTCTAAAGCTGAATCCAGAAAAATGTGTCTTCGGAGTAAAGAAGGGGAAATTTCTTGGATTCTTGGTTTCAACAAAGGGAATTGAAGCTAATCCAAGCAAAATTGAAGCTATACTTCGAATGGAGCCACCAAATACAAAAAAGGGGGCCCAAAGATTGACGGGGAGGCTGGCATCTCTCAATAGATTCATATCCAGATCAGCAGAGAGAAATTTACCATTCTTCGAAGTGCTGAAATCAGCCGAAGTCTTTCAATGGGGACCAAGCCAACAAAAAGCCTTCGAGGAACTGAAGCAATATTTGATGGATCTAACAACATTAACTCCACCAACACCAGAGGCTCCTTTGTTATTATATGTGGCAGCTTCGCACTCAGTGGTAAGTGCAGCACTTGTCCAGGAGAAGCTTGATGGCCAAGTCAAGAAGCAGGTCCCAGTATATTTTGTATCTGAGGTTCTTAGTGTATCAAAGAAAAACTATACAGAATTGGAAAAGGTGTTATATGCTGTTTTGATGGCATCCAGAAAGCTTCGGCATTACTTTCAAGCATACAATATTGTTGTTCCTTCTTCGCAACCGTTGAAGGATATTATGAGAAATAGAGAAGCTACTGGACGGATTGGAAAATGGGCTGCAGAGCTCAATGAATTTTGCATTGATTATGTGCATAGATCTTCGATCCAGTCTCAAGCGCTGGCAGATTTCATTGCCGACTGGACGCCAGGGGCTCAGGATGAAGAAACAAATAACGATGCCGAAGTATGGACAATGTTTTGCGATGGGTCTTGGGGAACCTTCGGAGCAGGAGCAGCTGCTGTGTTGGTCTCACCATCCAAAGTTAAAACTTGTTATGCGGCAAGACTTGATTTTAGTTGCACAAACAATATTACTGAGTACGAAGCCCTGCTTTTGGGTCTTCGGAAGTTAAAAGCAATGGGAATCAGAAGGGCCATTCTTAAAACTGATTCCCAGGTAGTTTCGGGTCATATTGACAAGAGTTGTAAGGCTAAAGATCCGAAGCTCGAAAAATATCTAGACACGGTCCGAAGGATTGAAGCCTCCTTCGAAGGATTTTCTGTCAAAAATATTCCTCGAGGAGAAAATGAGCATGCTGATTTGCTAGCTAAGTCAGCGGCACAGGGGCTGCCCTTACCTTCGGATGTGTTCTTCGAAACAGTAAAAGCACCTTCAGTGGAGCTTCTTGAAAGAGCAGTCGTCAATATATCTCCTGTTTATAGTGAAGATTGGAGAACTGAGATCATCTCTTACCTTCAGGGTAACTTCCTTTCAGATGACGAAACTTATAATAGGAGGGTAGAGGCAAGAGCTCGTCCATATGTCATGATAAAAGGGGAGTTGTACAAGCATGGAGTTTGTGCTCCATTACTCAAGTGTTTGTCCAGAGCCGAAGGCATAGAATTGATGAAAGAAATACATGCAGGCCTGTGTGGATCTCACATTGGATCTAGGCCGTTACTTGGAAAAGTTTTTCGTCAAGGGTTTTATTGGCCGAAGGCAGCTTCGGATGCAGCGGAATTAGTTCAAAAATGCGAAGGTTGTCAGAAATGTGCAAGAGATCAAAAACAACCTTCGTCTCTAACTCAGCTGATACAACCCATCTGGCCATTGCAAAGGTGGGGCCTTGACTTGTTAGGTCCGTTACCACCGACCCAAGGAAACTTAAGATATGTTGTAGTGGCCGTGGAATATTTTTCTAAATGGATTGAGGCAAAGCCTTTAGCCACAATAACTTCGGCCACCATTCAAAAGTTTTTTTGGCAGAATATTGTTTGTCGTTTCGGAGTACCAAAGGCCATCACTGTAGATAATGGAACACAGTTCGACTCCGAAGATTTCAGACAATTTTGTGATCAAATTGGCACGAAGATCCATTTCGCATCAGTTAGACATCCGGAGTCAAATGGACTTGTTGAAAGAGCTAATGGCATCATAATGACAGGAATAATGAAGTTAATCTTCAATCAACCCAGGGGAAAATGGCCAGATCAATTAATCAAAGTGGTGTGGAGCCACAATACAACAACATCAAGGTCAACAGGCTTTACTCCATTCAAATTATTGTTTGGTGACGAAGCAATAACTCCGGAGGAAGCTAAAACTGGATCAATAAGAGTAGTAGCTTCGACAGAATCAGATTCCAAAGCTGATCATTCTGTGGAAAAAGATGCTATAGAAGGGATCAGGCTTCAAGCTGTGGAGAACATCAATAAATATCAAGCCGAAACAATCAAATGGCGAGATAGAAAGGTTCGGCTAAAGAATATTGAGCCAGGACATTTGGTGCTTCGGAGAGTGGCTAACCCAGATACAGTGGGCAAGTTGCAGTTGAAATGGGAGGGACCTTTTTTGGTAGTATCTTCGTCAAGACCCGGTTCATACAGATTGAAGGATATGGACGGCAACGACATTCCTAGATCTTGGAATGCGGATGAGCTTCGGCGATATTATGTATAACTTGATGTAATTTTTTATATTTTATATTTTTCTTTTATGGCACCCTTTTCCTTTCTGAAGGGGGAGAAAGGTTTTTAATGGGGCCATCACATGTAATTTCTTTTTATTTCAGTTCTATAAGAGCAAAATCCCCCAGAGATGTAAATGTAAAAACTAAGAACGCACCATCGAGTGCCGAAAAGAAAAAAGAAACAGGGAAGAAGCTCGAAAGCCGTCCCTAAGGGGATGAGGAGTACGACGAAACTACTAAAGAAGTCGCTCCAAAGGGGGCGCAATGTAAGTTTTCTGCTCAAAAGTCGTTCCAAAGGGAATGCAGAGCTTACAGCGAAAAGTCAACGCTGGTACCGCCGAAAGTAAAAGGCGAAGAAGCTCCTAAGGGAGGCTTACAGCGAAAAGTCAACGCTGATACCGCCGAAAGTAAAAGGCGAAGAAGCTCCTAAGGGAGGCTTACAGCGAAAAGTCAACGCTGATATGTGATTGTTTCTAAGGAAATAACGGTTGTGATTACGGCTTCGGATATGTGTTTGGACATTCATTTGCACACCACATTACATCATAACATTTGCATTCATAAACATTCATCCAGGCATATGTAGGATAACCATCATCATAGCATAAGTGGTTGCTTCGGCAAAAAGGAAAAAACTGTCTTTTGTACTTTGTCGTATATGAAAAGAAGAGCTTCGGCAGAAAGGAAAAGCTGTTTTTTATGCTTCGCTGTGTACGAAAAGAAGGGAAGGTGTTTTTTCGCCTTAGGCTCAAAAAGATAATTTCGTCCACATCAAAGCACCCATGCGGAAGGGTAAGAGCATATTACAAGGTATGAACAAAATTCATTAAGAACAGTTTAGCCATATTTACAAAAGTTATTTCAAAAGTTTCTTGAGTTTTTCTACAGTCTACTCCTACTGATCTTCATGGGGCTTCAGCTTCGACGTCATACTCTTTAAGCATCGGTCTCGGCTTCGTCACCCTAAATGAATTAAGTTGTTGTGAGTCAAAACCAAGTTTGAAGGAAAAGGTAAACACAAGGTATGATTTCTTACTGGTTCAAGATGACTCCGAGCTTCGTCTCCAGCCTTTTCTCGCCCGCCTTTTGTCCATATCATCTTTACAAATCTATTAGAAATGCTTCGGGCGAGGTCAGGAATGTCATCTAAAATTGATGGTGATAGAGTGAAATTGGGCCTATTAACAATTTTTCCATGGTCGCAGCCAGCTTTCAGAAAAGCTGCAGCGGTGCCCCGAGAAGCTACCCAGGCACAGAAGTCACCATGCCCGGCTATAACTTCGTCAAGCTCATCAATTTCACCCTCAATATGTTCGAAGGTCTTTTGTAAATCTTCAGTTGACGGGGTGAATTTCTCACTGCTAGCCCCAACTGAGTGGAATATCTTTCTCAGTCGTTGAATACATTTATTGCTAAACTCCAAACATTTGTCTTGAAGGCTTGCCAATAATTTTTTCAAATCTGAATTTTGTTGGACTTCGGCTTCAAGTTTCGCATTAAGTTCTTGCTTTTCTTGTTCAAACTGTTCAGATTGGCAGAGAAGCTTCGTATTCAATTCTGCTATTTTAGCTTCAGCTTCTGCCAATAAGCCTTCAGTTGTCTGAAACTCGAAGTTTTTCTTTTCAATAGTAGCTGATTGCTCTTTTATTTTGCTCTCTAAATTTCCAATTATAACCTCGTGTTTTTTGTCTTCCAGATCCTGCTGCATTTTCAAAGCCTTACTCAACAGCATACTCTGCGCATAAACAACCTTCGTTAGAAATGTCTTCATTATTAAAAACAATAAAAGACAAGGGAAAAGTAGTTCACCTTGAAATTGGAATAAAATAAACTACCAACGATATGTTGTCGTCGGTAGCGGCTAATATCCGTTTCCAGCTTCGGAAAACCGATACTCTTTGATAGAGTACCGATAATCTTAGCTCCAGTTTGATCCCGGATACAGCCCAATGTTTCATCGTCAATACCCCCGAAGAGGAGTGCTCCTGGTTTATATCCGCACGATTTGGCATATTGTTTAAGCTCTTCTATTTTGGTTTTTGACAATTCTTGTCCAACTAAATTTTGAAACATGAAGGTTTCGTCCTCCGAAGTATCGTCAGCTATTCCCTTTCCTTTCCCAGACACTGCGGCCATGGTCTCTTTGGCGGCAGTAGTAGCTTCTTCTGTGGCCATGTCTAGCAGTATTTTGTCGATATGTTCGATTGTGGTTTCCAAGTTCAAATCTTCGGCTGAGGTAGCTTCGGTAGCCGCAATTGCCGAAGGTGCGATTTCAACATTTGATATTTCCTCAGCCGATGGTGTCTTCCGAGCTGAAGCTCTCGGTGGTGTCTTGTCAATGACTTCGGTCACTGCGATGATTCTTTGTCTCTTTGTTTTAGTTGTTTTCTTCGTTTTTTCGGGCTCCTTTTCCTTCTGAAAAAACTTCGTCAGTCGAGGCCCTAATGGACTTAGCTTCACAGGCAGGGATTCAGTCATTACCTTTAAAATCTCTTCCACGTCAGTGGCAGAGCGTGATGCGGGAGTCTCTTCTTCGTCAGATACTTTTCGCTTCGGAGATGATATTTTTCTCTTCTTCAGAATATTCTTCTCTTTTGGTGGTTCTTTCTCATCTTCATTTAAAGCTTCGGCTACCCTTTTCCTTTTCCGGCCTTCGACAATTTTATTCAGTTGTTCGTAGTCAGGGTATTCAAAACCCAAGGCGTCCAACACTCGATTCAGTCTTCGCTTCGGACGGGTACCGAAGGCCGCAGTCATCAACTGATCTTCTTTTTTGGAGTAATTACCGAGTATTTCATTGCACATTATTTCAATTGTTTCCAGCCACTCTTGGCAAGGTGTTTTAAAGTATTTCTTAAACTTGTAATAGTAAGGTAACCGTACAAGTTCCCCTTCTTTCTTCTCCCCCTCTAGCTCCGACATTTCCCATTCTTTTAAAGTAGGAAAAACCCTGAAGGCCAAAAACTCTTGAACCAGGTCCCTAGTGCTGATATGTTCTGAAACAATTTTAAACTCAGCCAGTGCAGCCCAAGTGGGACCTTCTAATGACATTTGGCATCGTGGTCTTGTTTCTCTGAAGATCAATTCAAGAGGGCTTTGTACCAGCTTCTCTTTGTCTTCGTCAACTTTCACATAAAACCATTCTGACTTCCAGCCTGCCGGCCATTTGCTTCGGTAGCTGATTACAGGAAACTTTGTGGTTTTCCGATAGGCAAAATTATAGCAACCAAAGTTATCATGCAACCCATCTTTTCTAGCCTTCGTCTGGTAATGCAGCTCATGAACTCGACAAAAGCTGTCGGCAAACGGCTCCACCGCCTGGCTTCGGAGGGCCCAGATGTAAACACTAAGCCTAACGATAGCGTTAGGAGTCAGCTGATGAAAGTAGATCCCAAACTTCTTCAATACATCTGCAATAATCCTATGAAGGGGGAACCTCAACCCAGCCTTTAGAAAGCTCTTGAAAATGACTATTTCATCCTTCTCTGGCTTCGGGGTAGTTTCTTCCCCCCTGAAGCGAAGTAGCTTCTTCTGACTCTCACTGAAATAACCCGACTTCACCATCTTGGAGAGATCAGCCTTAGAGACAGTTGACTTTCCGAAGTCCAAGTGGCTGGGCTTACTTGGCATGGCAATATGATAATCATCTTCGGAATCAGTTTCCTCAATATTTCCTTCTTCCGCGTCGGCAGCAACTTCGGAGATGGGGACAGTCTGCTCTGTCTCAGCGGTACGGATTCCTTCCGAGGTTACCAGTCCGGATCGTTGCATCGCTTCGGAGATGGGAACAGTCTCCGATCCTTCAGCTTCGCCTCCTTCACGCTCAACCCTAGCGGTAGAGCGCACTCTGGCCATTTAATTCTGAATCTTTTGGGAACTAAGTACTTTTTCTTCCGAAGCTTTTTCTTCTGACGAAGTAGGCTTCAAACTGGAGCTTCGTTTGATTCCGAGAGTCAAGCTTCGGCTATGGTTAAAAATTTTGGCAGCAAAACAGTGCAAATAGCAATGAATGCTGTGGTAACTTCACACCTATTCCTCTGTTTATATAGTGATGCAGGTAAGAAGATGAATCGCCAGGATTTTTACACCAGGCGAACAGCTGCTTGCACCCGCTGCAAGGTGGGACCGCTACGCGCTCGGAAACTAAATCGTTTCTCGGCAACGAGCTCAGGGAAGGTGTTTTTGGACCTTCGGCTTCCCGAAGCCTAAAAGACTTTTTTCACGGATCAAGCTCGTTACGAAAAACGATCTAGCACCGTGAAGGGGCTACTGTTGGGACTATGCTTCGTCGCCGAAGGTCTTGTAGGGAGAAACAGTTTCGGCTAAAGCTGTCCGCATGTGATGACCGAAGGTTCCTCAGTATGAAGCTTCGGAATTACAAACCGACTTAAGAGTAGAATGACCTTATGGTCCATAAATGTTTGAGTCGCTGTTGTAATTCCTTATAAGGGACATAATTGTAATTCCTCACAGGCTGTGTC
Organism: Zea mays; assembly: GCF_902167145.1. Classification (NCBI taxonomy): domain Eukaryota; kingdom Viridiplantae; phylum Streptophyta; class Magnoliopsida; order Poales; family Poaceae; genus Zea; species Zea mays. Next base: position 35,383,563 of record NC_050099.1, on the reverse strand, counting down.
CCGTGCCTATAAATAGTGAACAGTATTCCTTTACTGTTCACGCATTCCTGTAATTGCAATCGCATCATTCGGGAATCAATCTTTGTCAAGGCAAAGGTATAATTGTATTCAATGTTTAAGTACATTAAATCGATATAATATGAAAGTAATATTATTCATTTATAATTTGTTTACCTTTGACGCTTCGTATTTTACTTCATATAATCTATTATAATTCGATTACGAAGATTTAACCTTCGTAATCGTATTGTCTTTAACCTTCGTCCAAAGTTCATTAATCCTTAAGGGAATACTGTTTCGTTGGGCGAAGGGCATTAACATTTAACATTTTTATGTTGCTTTGTTCTTAATTCATAGCATTTGAGAACAAGTCCCCAACAATAGGTTTCGACAAAGCTTCATATCCGAGATATCCAAGCTTTGATCCCTGATGTCGACTAAAGCATGTTTGCTTACCCTCTAAATTATATAATCAAGCTTTAATAAGTTAATAGACAAACAAACAACACAAATTATTAGATGAATTATATAGTCTAGATACCTAGATTATAATAATTTATAAATAGGTTATTAGGTGCTAATATAATCTAGAAGCTAGATTATATAATTATGTAAGAAAACAAACATGGCCTAAGCCGTTAGCCGAAGGACCAAGATTCCCAATCAAAAAATCATGGGTTTAGGCACATAAATCGAGAAAATTGGATTTATGCCATTATCAAACTACGGATTCGCTCGAATGTCATTATGAGAACACGCTTCGTTATTACGCCATTTTCAAACACTGGATTACAGATAAAATGCCATTTAGGGGGTTATTTGACAAAGTATCAACTGATTGGACTATTTTACCCCTAAACTAAAACAGCTCCTCTCTGTCTCTCGCTGTTTCTCTCGCTCGTTCTCTAGCTGCTCGCGTTTTCTGTCTCCTCTCCTCCTCTCTGCTCCTCCTCTCCCACGACGAGCACCAGGCAAGCTCCAGCACGCACCAGGCCGCCCGGGCTCCCCATGGCTCCCCACGGCTTGCTCCAGCACGCCGCCTGGGCTCCCCACGGCGAGCTCCACCACGTCGCAAGGGCTCCCCACGGCGAGCTCCCCTCGGTGGCCTGTTCCTCTCGGTGACGGTCGGTTCCCCTCGGCTAGCTACAGCGGCGGTGGCCGGTTCCCCTCAGCTAACCTCGACGAGCTCCAGGTATGCATATGGGTTTTAGGGTTTTAGGGTTTTAGGCTTTAGGATTTAGGCTTTAGACTTTAGGGTTTGTTCTGATTTGAGTTAGCAGCAGCGGAGATCTCACATTATTGGTCACCAACAGTTGGCTAGATGGATTACAGCTGGAATGATTCTATGTACGAGTATGATTCTACATTTAGTAACTTTTATAGAAATCGAATGAAGTAGTATGATTGTACATTTTTATTTTTATTTTCAGTTTTGACGATGAGTTTCCGCCTAGCTTAGCATTGGTAGTACATCCTAGTGGTCACCCAAAGGTTGGTATTGACTGGGACGCACTTCAAATTGTTGAGAGGCAAGATGAGGAAGGTAGGATAGAAATTGTTGACGATGACAGAATGTATGAGTTGATTGGTTTGAGAGCTGAGGATGAAGCTGCTGAGAAGGCTGGTGAAGCTTTCAAGATGCAAGAGGGTGATGTCAATAGAAGTTATAGTGAGAATGAAACTATTGATGCAGCCATCCCCGTTGATGATGAAATTCCAGATGAGAGAGTGATGTTGCATGACCCAGACAAGCCTTGTATGGATATTGGAACAGTGTACCCCAGCATGCGTGACTTCAGGCTAGCTGTCAGACAGTTTGCGATCAATGAAGAGTTTGAGCTAGAAATATATAAAACTGATCCAAGTCGATTTATTGGTAATTGCAAAGGAGAAGGTTGCCCTTGGCATATTGTGGGACGTAGGCAACAATCTGGGAATAGTGTTATGGTATAGACTTGTTCTTACTAATCTATGTTGTGCCCTTGCCATCTTTGTTGTTACTAACTGAGGTTTATTATTGCAGGTCACTGTCTTAATTGAGGAACACACTTGTACTTCCAGTGCTAGAAGGAAAACCACGACCCCTACTAGCGCTTGGGTAGCATCAAAGGTTATCCATCTCCTCAAGAAGGAGTCTAACATGGGTCCGAAGGAGCTGCGGAAAAGGTTGGAAGAAAAATATAAGTGTGAAATTCATTATGACACGGTTTGGAAGGGGAGGCAATTGGCGATAAAAGAGTTACATGGCAGTTGGGAAGAGAGTTTTCAAATGCTTTTCAATTGGAGGGCAGAGGTGTTACACCAACAAGGGAGTCTATTTTACAGGACATCCCAATCAGAGTCACTAGGAGGTAAACATATCATTACGATTATGTTGCATCAAGTCGTTGTTGTCTCATTAAATTATTGGTCTTTATTTTTTTCAGTCGGCTTGCTATGCTACTGGGAGATGGACAGATTGATATCCAGTCACCTCCCAAGAATACAACTCCTAAGAAGATGCTAGTGAAGAAGCTCACACCAAGGAAGCTGAAGAAAATGTGATAAGATTGTAATAAGCTGCTGATTTCTGTGTTATCTAAGATTTTAGTAAGCTAGTGTTAGAAGTGAACCTTGTTATGCTATCAGATGAACTATATTTGGATGGATATCGTAGTTATTTTGAACCTTGTTATGCTATCAGATAAATTGTGTTCTTTCTGAAACTGTGTTCATTCAGTTAAGAATGGGAAACTGTGTTCTGAATTTGTTTTCTGAAACTGTGTTCATTCAGTTAGTAAGCTGTTCGTTTTTCCCTGCCAGCCATTCGTTTTTTCCCTGCCAGCAGCTGATCGTTTTTTCCCTGCCAGCTGATCTATTCTGGCACCAGGTGGCCTCGTGCGTGCTGGAGCTCGCCTGGTGCTCGCCATGGGAGAGGAGAGGAGGAGGAGAGAGGAGGAGAGGAGCAGAGAGGAGACAGAAAACGCGAGCAGCCAGAGAACAAGCGAGAGAAACAGCGAGAGACAGAGTTTAGGGGTAAAATAGTCCAATCAGTTGACACTTTGTTAAATAACCCCCTAAATGGCATTTTGTCTGTAATCCAGTGTTTAAAAATGACGTAATAACGAAGCATGTTCTTATAATGGCATTCGAGCGAATCCGTAGTTTGATAATGGCATAAATCCAATTTTCTCCACATAAATCTAAGTTGGTCTAAAATCATGGTACGGGAAAAGGTGCCACGTCTGTCTGTCTAATGAGGCATGAGATGTTATCGTCATTCCTTCAGATATGACAGAAAATTTGCGATTGATTGTCGTGCGGCTGATTGACCAAGGGAAATTACTCCTTCCTTAACTACATAATAAAGAGACAAACGAGGATAGAAAGCCCTACCAAGGGACATGAGCAGCAATCACCACACACAAAACTGTTTTTTTTTCTCCTCCATATTTGTTGATTCTGAACTCCATATTTGTTAGAGCTCACATATATTGCATTGCATGGTTTAGAGCGAGGCCATTATCTTTCTTGCAAGCACAAAACAAACCCAAGGCGCCAGTGGAAGCTGCTCTCACCACTAGCGACTAGTCCACTGCCTGGTTAGTACACCCTTACTCTTTTGAAAATGGTAGCTGGTAGTCTCTATCTCTATCTTTCCGCGTCATATTTTTACAAATAATCTCTCATATCTATTTCAAATTAACCTGCTGCACGTCCTTTTCCTCCATGCAACCCTACACGGGCCCGCTAGGCTCGATGCCCACGGGCCACAGCTCCGACCCAGGCACGGCACACCGGCTTGTTGACCGTGCCAGGCCGACCCATTAGCCCGTCGGGTCATTTGGTTAAATCAGCATAAAATATTAAAAAGCGATGTAGGAGGTGGGGTTCAAACCCATACCCCGATGGAAGAAGACGTCCTGACGAAAGAAGGGTGGGAGACACTGGGTGAAGCTGGCTAACCAGTAGAACATCATGTCGGGCCACCCCATTCTCGGCACAGGGCGTGGGAGTAGGCGCCTCCTCCCCGTATTTGTCTGACACCAGCCCCAACACCGAACGTGTAGTGGCTATTGCACGTCCACGAGGACGTTTCACATCACACATGCACCATCATTTTCACTGTCGTCGGATGTCCCGTTCGTCTTCTCGGTCTTCACCATATTCTTCCTCCCTAACCTGCTGCCCCCGCACCACGGTCGCAGCTGTGAGCCGACCGACGCTCGTCGACGCGGGTACAGGGCGAGTCGGTCTTGCTCCTGACCTTTCTCCGTGCGTGCCGTCGAGGAGGACACGGTGGCGCCTGTCACGCTTAGGTTTTCTTAGCGATGAGGAGTCTAGGTCTGAGATATTGGACAATCAAGGCATGTAGCGCGACATCAGTCAACATATGCTACGGAGTTGGTGGTGGTGTTGTGTCGCCTCGGCGGGTCCAGGGCTAGGAAGGCACTCACATTCTCTCACCCTTCTCGGACTGACGCCTGGTGCGGGTTGAAGCGTCCCAATCCTCTGGGACTCAAATGTGATACAATTACTAGTTCCAGGAGGCTAGTAAACACATTTATACATCAGATGGTTCCAGGTCTGCTTAAACGAGACAAACCTATAAATGTGGCGATCAACTTTAAGAGTTGGTCCACAACTCGGGACATATCATCTGAGTGGGACTGAAGCAGCCCGATATACACAGCGAAGCAAATCAGCGGTCCAACAGCCACATGCATGGTTGGGAACATGCATAATGAAAGTCGCCTAGAGGGGGTGAATAGACGAAACCTGAAATTTACAAACTTTAAACACTCACTATGCTCGGGGTTAGTGTTATAAATAATTCAGAGTGTGGAAGAGAGTTCTCCTTGCTATGAGTTGCTCAATTAATGCGGATAACTTTGGGAGCAAATTCAAATCAATATGAGCAAGGGAACTTTTAGAGAGAGGAAAGAAAGGGAAACAAATCAAGTGCAGATCAACATAAATGAACACGAGATTTGTTTACCGAGGTTCGGTTCCAAAAAACCTAGTCCCCGTTGAGGAGGCCACAAAGGCCGGGTCTATCCAACCCTTTCCCTCTCTCAATCGGTCACACAGACCGGTCGAGGCTTCTCCTTAATCACTTGGGTTAATAAGACCCCGCAAGGATCACCACACACTTAGGTGTCTCTTGCTAGCTTTACAAAGCACTTAGAAGAATAAGAATAAGAAGGAGAAAGCAATCCAAGCAACAAGAGCAACAAAAGAACACAAATGATCCTCTCTCAAGTCTCTAAGCAATTGAGTTGATTTTTGGAGCTTGAAGTGGATTGAATGCTTGATTGTGTCTTTGGAGTGTTTGCCTTTGCTCTTGTATTGAATGAGAAGTGTAGGAGGCTTGGATGGCTTGAATGGTGGTGGTTGGGGGGTATTTATAGCCCTAACCACTATTCCAGCCGTTGCTGTCGATGGGCACACCGGACAGTCCGGTGGTACACCAGACAGGGCACTGTTTACTGTCTGGTGCTTGCCATGTCAGCAGACCGTTGGGGTTTGGAGCAGTTAACCATTGAGGTCCCTTGTCTTCTTGCGACACTGGACAGTCCGGTGCCACACCGGACAGTCCGGTGCGTTCTGACTTTGCTGCTCTGCTTTCTGACTTGCGTAATGTTCACCGCAGTCGACCGTTGGCACATCCAACCTTGCTCTGTTGGCTCATCGGACATGTCCGGTGCACACCGAATAGTCCGGTGAATTATAGCGAAGCGTCTCTCAGAAAAACCCGAGAGTGGCCAATTCACGAGGTGCTTGGCCTGGGCACCGGACAGTGTCCGGTGCGCCACTGGCAGCACCATTGCTAGTCTTTGCTCCAAACTTGGTTGAGTCCCCAACTTAATTTCTTTCTTGGTTTATGTTGAACTTTATGCACCTGATATAAATGACAACTAGGCAAACTAATTAGTCCACGTGGTTTGTGATGGACGTCAAACACCAAAATCGATTATAGGAAATGATTAAGCCCATTTCCCTTTCAATCTCCCCCTTTTTGGTGATTGATGCCAACACAAAACAAAGCAAATATAAAGTGAGAAATGTAACTAGTTTGCAATTTTGATAGAACTGCATAAGTTACTTTGAGTTAAACCAATTGAAAGTTTGTCTAAGTATATATATGATTGCTTTCTTCCATTTAACATTTTGGACCACATTTGCACCACTTGCTTGTTTTTGCAAATCTTTTGGAAAGTCTTTTTAAATTCTTTTGCAAGTAGCCAATGGTATAAGAATATGATTTCAAAAAAAAGTATTTTCAAGAATTTGAATAATTCCCCCCTATTTCAAATGCTTTTCCTTTAGCTAAATAAAAAGCTCCCTCTGAAGAAGTTCTCCTCTTAGCTGTCAAGTGGGTTTTTGCAATGAAAATGATTTCTTCCCCTTTTGTGAAACAAATACCATTTGAAATAATTTATTCCTTTTTGTGAAATAGTTTTAAATTTGAAAATGGTGGTGCGGTCCTTTTGCTTTGGGCCTATAAATTCTCACCCTTTGGCATGAATAACCAAAAACGAAGAATCTTGAGAGGCCTTTAAATTCTCCTCGTTGGGGGCCTATTTTCTCCCCCTTAGGTAAAAGGATATGAGTGAAAGCTTATAAGGAGGGCAAAGGATAAATCATACCGATATAGTTGAGTGGAAGCCTTGCCTTTGCCGAATACTCCATTTCCCTTTCAATCTAAGACTAATCATAGAGATACTCATGGAAGCACATTAGTCTTAGCCTTGGCACAAGAAGAATAATAAATATGCATTTATACCAAATGAAAGAGACATGATCAAAGATATATAAATTGGCAATATGTGCAATGTTTCAATCAAAGTTCCAGGAATCGAGAATATTTAGCTCATTACTAAGTTTGCTAAAAGTCTTTTCATCTAGGGGCTTGGTAAAGATATCGACTAATTGGTTGTGTGTGCTAACATAAGCAATTTAGATATCCCCTTTTGTTGGTGATCTCTCAAAAAGTGATACCGAATGTCTATGTGCTTAGTGTGGATGTGTTCAACGGGATTATCTGCCATGCGGATTGCACTCTCATTATCACATAGGAGATGGACTTTGCTCAATTTGTAGCCATAGTCCCTAAGTGTTTGCCTCATCCAAAGTAATTGTGGGCAACAATGCCCTGCAACAATATACTCGGCTTCGGCGGTGGATAGAGCTACTGAGTTTTTGTTTCTTTGAAGCCCAAGACACTAGGGATCTTCCCAGAAATTGACAAGTCTCTGATGTGCTCTTCCCATCAATTTTACATCGAGCATAATCGGCATCGAAATACCCAATTAAATCAAAGGTAGATCCCTTGGCGTACCAAAGCCCAAACTTAGGAGTGTAAACTAAATATCTCATGATTCTTTTCACGGCCCTAAGGTGAACTTCCTTAGTATTTGCCTGGAACTTGCACACATGCATACATAAAGCATAATATCCGGTCGTAAAGCACATAAATAGAGTAAAGAACCTATCATCAATCGGTATACCTTTTGATCTATGGATTTACCTCTCGTGTCGAGGTCGAGATGCCCATTGGTTCCCATGGGTGTCTTGATGGGTTTAGCATTATTCATCCCAAACTTCTTGAGTATGCTTGAATGTACTTAGTTTGGCAGATGAAGGTGCCCTCTTGGAGTTGCTTGATTTGAAATCCAAGGAAATACTTCAACTCCCCCATCATTGACATCTCGAATTTTTGTATCATAATCCTACTAAACTCTTCACAAGAGGACTTGTTATTAGACCCAAATATAATATCATCAACATAAATTTGGCATATAAACAAATCTTTAGCAATTGTTTTAGTGAAGAGAGTAGGGTCAGCTTTACCAACTTTGAAGCCATTGGTGTTAAGAAAGTCTCGTAGGCATTCATACCATGCTCTTGGGGCTTGCCTGAGCCCATAAAGCGCCTCTGAGAGCTTATAAACATGAGAAGGATACTCACTATCTTCAAAGCCGGGAGGTTGCTCAACATATACCTCTTCCTTGATAGGGCCATTGAGGAAGGAACTCTTCAAGTCCATTTGATATAACTTGAAGCCATGGTAAGTAGCATAGGCAAGTAATATATGAATTGACTCAGGCCTAGCTACGGGTGCATAGGTTTCATCGAAATCCAAACCTTCGACTTGTGAATAACCTTTTGCAACAAGTCAGGCTTTGTTCCTAGTCACCACACCATGCTCATCTTGCTTGTTGCGGAATACCCACTTGGTACCTACAACATTTTGGTTTGGACGTGGAACTAAATGCCATACCTCATTCCTCCTGAAGTTGTTGAGCTCCTCTTGCATTGCCACCACCCAATCTGGACCTCTAAGTGCATCCTCTATCCTGTACGGCTCAATAGAAGACACAAAAGCAAAAATGAGCAACTCGAGATCTAGTGGTTACCCCCTTTTGGATGTCACCAAGTATGGAGTTGATGGGGTGATCTCATTGAATTGCTTGGTGGACTCTTGGGTGCGGTGGTCTTTGGTCTTGATCATCTTCCTTGTCTTAATCATCTTCATCTCCCCCTTTATAAATGTCCTTCTCTTGGGGTGGCTCATTGTCTTGATCTTGATCCTCGTCCTCTTAAGCCATTTCCTCATCTTGAGTTGGTGGAGATGCTTGTATGGAAGATGATGGTTGATCTTGTGCTTGTGGAGGCTCTTCAGATTCCTTTGGACACACATCCCCATTGGACATGTTCCTTAGCGCGACGCATGGAGCCTCTTCATCATCTAATTCATCAAGAACAACTTGCTCCATTTGGGAGCCATTAGTCTCATCAAACACAATGTCACAAGAAATTTCAACTAATCCAGTGGACTTGTTGAAGACTCTATATGCCCTTGTATTTTAGTCATAACCAAGTAAAAAACTTCTACTGCTTTAGGAGCAAATTTAGAGTTTCTACCTCTCTTAAGAGAGAAATAAAGCATTTGCTCCCAAAAACTCTAAAATAAGAAACATTGGGCTTTTTACCGGTGAGGAGTTCATATGATGTTTTCTTGAGGATTCGATGAAGGTAGAGTCGGTTGATGGAGTAGCAAGCGGTGTTAATCGCCTCTGCCCAAAACCGATCTGGTGTCTTGTACTCATCAAGCATGGTTCTTGCCATATCCAAAAGAGTTCAATTCTTCCTCTCTACTACACCATTTTGTTGAGGTGTGTAGGGAGAAGAGAACTCATGCTTGATGCCCTCCTCCTCAAGAAATCCTTGAATTTGAGAGTTCTTGAACTCTGTTCTATTGTCGCTTCTAATCTTTTTGATTCTCAATCCGAACTCATTTTGAGCTCGTCTTAAGAATCTCTTTAAGGTCTCTTGGGTTTGAGATTTTTCCTGCAAAAAGAATAGCCAAGTGAAGCGAGAATAATCATCCACAATTACGAGACAATACTTACTCATGTCGATACTTATATAAGCGATCGGGCCGAATAGATCCATGTGGAGTAGCTCAAGCGGCCTATCAGTCGTCATGATGTTCTTGTGTGGATGATGAACTCCAACTTGCTTCCCTGGTTGACATGCGCTACAAATCCTGTATTTCTCAAAATAAACATTTCTTAGTCCTAAAATGTGCTCTCCCTTTAGAAGTTTGTGAAGATTCTTCATCCCAACATAGGCAAGTCGACGATGCCAGAGCCAACCCATATTAGTCTTAGCAATTAAGCAAGTGTCTAGTTCAGCATTGTTATCATTAAAATCAACTAAGTATAGCTGACCATCTAACACTCCCTTAAAAGCTATTGAATCATCACTTCTTCTAAAGACAGTAACACCAACAACAGTAAAGAGACAGTTGTAGCCCATTTTACATAATTGAAAAACTGAAAGCAAGTTGTAATCTAAAAAATCTACAAGAAAAACATTGGAAATGGAATGATCAGGAGATATAGCAATTTTACACAAACCTTTGACCAAACCTTGATTTCCATCCTCGAATGTGATCGCTCTTTGGGAATCTTCATTTTTCTCATATGAGGAGAACATCCATTTCTCCCCTGTCATGTGGTTTGTGCACCCGCTATCGATTATCCAACTTGATCCACCGGATGCATAAACCTACAAAACAAATTTAGGCCTTGTTCTTAGGTACCCAAACGGTCTTGGGTCCTTTGACATTAGAAACAAACACCTTGGGTACCCAAACATAGGTCTTGGGACTCTTGTGTTTGCCCCCAACATATTTGGCAACTACCTTGCTTGATTTGTTAGTTAGCATATAATATGCATCAAAAGTTTTAAATGAAATGTTATGCTCATTTGATGCATTTGCAATTTTCCTTTTAGGCATTTTGATATGAGTTGAATGCCTAGAGCTAGATGCCTCATTACTATACATAAAAGCATGATGAGAAACAGAATGAGGTTTTCTAGCATGAATTCTCCTAATCTTATCCTCAGGATAGTTTTTAGGATATAAAATGTAACCCTCTCTATCCTGAACCATGTGAGCCTTACCCTTAACAAAATTAGATAGTTTGTTCTTGGGGGAATTAAGCTTGATGTTGGTTTGGCTCCCTTGTTGGAAGCCAATGCCATCCTTAATGCGAGGGCGTCTCCCATTATAAAGCATGCTTCGAGCCAATTTAAAATTTTCATTCTCTAATTCATGCTCGGCAATTTTAGCATTTAATTTAGCTATGTGATCATTTTTTTCTTTAATCATAGTGTTGTGATCATTCATAGCATCAACATTAACATCTCTACATCTAGTGCAAATGGTGACATGATTAACAGTAGATGTAGAAATATTGCAAACACTCAATTCTTCTATCTTAGCATTTAAACTAGCATTCTCATTTATAAGACAGGAAATTGAATCATTGCAAATGTTAAGCTCCTTAGATAAATTTTCACATTTTTCTACTTCTAGAGCATAATCATTTTTCAACTTAACAATTTTTTTATTTTCCTTAACGAGCAAATCCTCTTGGCATTCTAAGAGATCATCCTTCTCGTTAATGGTTTCTATCAATTAATTTATTTTCTTCTTTTGATCCTTAGTAAGGTTAGCAAAAAGAGAAGTTAAATCATCATTATCATCACTAGAGCTACCCTCATCATTAGAGGTAGTGTATTCGGGAGTATCTCTAGAATGTACTTTCTTCTTCTTGCCGTCCTTAGCCATTAGGCATTTGTGGCCGACGCTGGGGAAGAGGAGGCCCTTGTTGATGGCAATGTTGGCGGCGTCCTCGTCGGAGGAGGAGTTGGTGGAGCTCTCGTCAGAGTCCCATTCTCGCCCCATGTGTGCCTCGCCACCCTTCTTCTTGTAATATCTCTTCTTCTTCCCTTTCTTATCGTCGTCCCTGTTACTGTCACTTGTTGAAAGGGAAATAGGGCTAACCTTTTCCTATAATTAATTTTGGTAGTTGAATGCCCAACACAAATAATGGACTAACTAGTTTGCTCTAGAGTATATGATCTATAGGTGCATAAAGGTTCAACACAAACCAATAAAAGATTGAAGATAGGGTTCAAATACAAAGGAGCAAAGAAACCGAGTGTGCCCTGGTCTGGCGCACCGGACAGTGTCCGGTGCACCAGGACCGTACAAGGCTGAACTAGCCACTCTCGGGTTTCTTCATATGCTCTCCTCTATAATTCACCGGACTATCCGAAGTGCCACCGGACTGTCCAGTGCACCAGCGGAGTAACGACTATCCAGCGCAACGTTCGACTGCAACGGCTCACTGCAACGCTACAGTGCGCAACAGTGCGCGACAGAGTCAGAGGACAGAGTTAGAGGGGCACCAGACAATGAACAGTGGATGTCCAGTGTGGCACCGGACTGTCCTGTGCCACTAGAGGACAAAGCCTCCAACGGTCAAAAGCTCCAGAACCCTAACGGTTGGGTGACGTGGCTGGCGCACCGGACATCCATCGACAGCAGCCACCCCCAACGGTTGTTTGGTGGTTGAGGGCTATAAATACCCCCAACCACCTCCACTCCAAGCATCCAAGTTTTTCAAGGTTCTCATTCAATACAAGAGCTAGTGCATTCACTCCTAAACACAAATCAAAAGAATTAAAGCCTCTCCAAGTGCCAAATCCACTCCAACCACTTAGTGACTTGAGAGAGAGTTTGTTCGTGTGCTCCTTGTGTTCTTGGCTCTTGCATGCATTAGGTCGTTTCTGAGACCACATTGGCGTAATGGACTCCATGGTGTTTGAGGCTGCTGAATTGGATGGAGCAGCAATGATTTGTCACGCTAACCGTAAAAAGAAATGTTATTTGTTGGTTTTAAACGTTAGTAATTGCTACGAAGTACCATAATTTGTATGGAGCGCACTTAATTTCTATCGATGCGTGACTTTAGCAATCACTCCATATTTTGATCTATCTTTTTTGTAAGTTTGAGTTTGAAAGGATCACGATGCCCAAGAGGGGGGGGTGAATTGGGCTTTTCTAAAAATCAACACTAATTAAAACCTAAGCAAGAGCTAAGCAAGAGCCCAACTTCACCCCAACAATTAGCACTAAGATAATAATATTAGAAATGCAACAATGCTAAGACAATACTTCAAATACTTGCTAAACAAATACACAATGTAAAGTGCTTGAATTAAGTGCGGAATGTAAAGCAAGGTTTAGAAGACTCCTCCAATTTTTCCCGAGGTATCGAAGAGTCGACACTCTCCACTAGTCCTCGTTGGAGCACCCGCACAAGGGTATTGCTCCCCCTTGGTCCTCGCAAGAACCAAGTGCTCACTACGAGATGATCCTTTGCCACTCCGGCGCGGTGGATCCCTCGAGACCGCTTACAAACTGGAGTCGGGTCACCAACAAGATCTTCAAGGTGATCACTGAGCTCCCAACGCCACCAAGCCGTCTAGGTGATGCCGATCACCAAGAGTAACAAGTCGTAGACTTTCGCTTGACCAAGAGAAGCCTAATGCAAGTGGTGTGTGCTCTAGGTGGCTCTCGCTAGCGCTAATGAGGAACAAATGCGGGATTAAGATTCTCTAATCTCCTCACTAGGCTTTTGGTGCTTGCAATGCTCTAGCAATGTGCTGGAATTAATGTGGGCAGCAAGACATTGAATATGGTGGGCGGAGGGGGTATAAATAGCCCTCACCCACCAACTAGCCGTTACCAGCACTTTTCTACGCACGGGCGCACCGGACAGTCCGGTGCGCCACCGGTCGACTCCAACGGCTAGTTCTGACAGCTAGCCGTTGGGCTGATGGCACACCGGACAGTGAACAGTCAATGTCCGGTGCACACCGGACAGTCCGGTGCACTGTCCGGTGCGCCACTAAAATTCATTTCTGAAACTGGCGCTCTCGGGTTTCTTTGAGGAAAACTCTTCCCTAGGGCCAGCTTGGCCCCACCCAGCAGATGGTGCACCGGACAGTCCGGTGCCCCTCGGCCAGAACCCTATTTTCTTTTATATGTTGTTTTTCAAATCAGTTTTCGTTCTAACTTGAGTGTATGTTCTAGAGTGTCACCTAGCACTATATGTGAGTGTGAATGTGCACCAACACTACAATAGAACTCTCTTGGTCAAACTACTCATCGACAACCACTCTTTATAGTATGGCTAAAAGAGAATAAAAGACCTAACTAAATCACGAGTGTCCACCTCTCCTTGACACTCGGACTCCGTAGTCCTTCACCTTTTGTTTCGTCATTTTAGCCGTCGCTTCGAGTTCTTATCTCCGGGAATTTTTTCACCATTGTAGTACTTCTACCTATAATGCGACCTAACTTACCATTTGTCTCTGCAAAACACACGTTAGTCACATTAACATTACGTTGTCATTAATCACTAAAACCAACCAGGGGCCTAGATGCTTTCAATTTCCCACTTTTTGGTGATTGATGACAACCCTACAAGATTTGTGAGAGTAGTTTGTTTTGAAATTTCTGTCAATAGAGAAGATGGTTAGTTATACTCAGTAATCTTTGACAGAAAGAATGTGTACCATAATAATAAGAATGAGCGCATACACAACGTGAGTTTCTTGTTCATATAAAAGTGAAATCAAATCGATGAACAAGAACTAAAAGACTGGTGATAACATATAAGGTGAAAACATAATACACACACAGTCAACATAAGCATCGAGAGTATATATAGAGTTTGTGAGCCAAAAGCACCAAGCTAGTACAGAGAGTTACAAGCACATATATTACATCAAAATGACTCTCTACTAACTAACTAACTCCCCCTAGCTCTCACAACTCATATCTCTCCTCCTTTGGCGTCAAACACCAAAAGGGTACCCGAACCTACACATCAGAAGAGGGAGGAGGCGGGGGGGGGGGGGGGCGCATCCGGTCGTGGTCGAGGCAGTAGAGCGAACGCCAGCTGGGGGTCAGAGTCAGTCTCGGATCCAGGATCTGCTGTAGAAGCTGGAGCTGGTACTGACTCAGACTGAGGCTGCGCTGCAGGGGCTGCCGGATCTAAAGTGGTCACAGACACCGCCACAGCAGTAGTGGGAACAACAGAAGCTGGTGGCACTGACGGCTGAGGGCAGACGGAGCTGAAGACCGATGACGTGAAAGCCAGGGTGACCGGCCGGAGCGGAGAGGAAGAAGAACCAACTGTAGGAAGAGGGGTCCTGGCTGAATCGCTGGCACAACAGGAGCCTGAAGAGGTGGTGGCGGTACTGACTGAACCAGGGGAATCGATATACCAGAATGCTGTAGCATAAGAGTCATGAATGCCCTGCTCTCAGCCCGGTCCTGAAGAAGCTGCTGCTGTAGAGAATCATGCCTGTCCTGAATTGTCTGAAACATCGAGAGCATTCTCTCGGACAACTGCTGGTGGGCTACTGCCTGACGGGTGTGCTCGGCTGCCAAGTGAGCCTGCTGCTGAGTAAGTGTCTAGAGGATCGAAGCAAGAGCAGGGTCAATGGCAGGAGGGGCAGCAGGGGTAGCATGAGAACTCCCAGCCTCATGATCATGTGAGCGTGGAGGCATAGGAGGCGGAGACGGAGGTGGAATCCCAAAATCATCATCATCATCATCATCATCAACTACTGCGTCCTGAGCTTCGAACTTATGAAGAGCAGTATCCTCAGCCTGAGTGTAAAATACTGGAGCAGGTGCTGGCACAGGATCCTCAGGCGCTGGACGGTAGTACCCAAAGACGTGGCGTGAGGCCTCGAGTGTGCCCTGGAACTGTGGAGGCCGAATCAGCTGAGCAAAAATGTGACACAGATAGTGAGCATACGACAGCTGTCGACGAGCACGCAGACCATCCAGAACGGTGTCCTCGATCTCACAAATAAGGAAATCCACAACATCAAACTCTGAGTGAGAGACCAGGGCACCAAGGAGCCATAGCTAGATATGAGTGGTGGCCTCCCTGTACCCCATCCGCGGCAGAAGTGTCCATCTCATAAGCTGATATAGAAATTTTGCTGCGATGGTGAAGTCTGCCGGAGAGCGTCGCGACCCATCTAAGAAGGGCAGTCGGAACAGAGCCACGACGTGAGCTGTACCAGGAGCAACACCATCGTGAGGGCGACGAGGAGGGTCAGAGGTGCCATAGCATAAGCTGTGAAGACGAGTCGATGACTCGTGAAATCCAAATAGCTGGCGAATCTGGCTGACATGAATAGTGACATCCTCGCGCTCAAAACGGAATCTCATCCAATGATGATCAGGGTCAATCCATACAGTAGCGTAGAAAACTCGGACCCATTCCTCAACATATCTGCCGCTAGTAGTCAAAAGAGTGAGAAGACCAGACAGATAAGAGAGGTGTACCTCAGAGTCAGCACCAGCGGCAAGCAGAAATGCAGGAAGGTCTAGAAGCCGGTGCACTCGTAGAGCAATCTGTGTAGACATCTGAGCTCTGGAAAAGGACTCCTGAATACGGGTGCTGAAGAGGTCAACTTCAGCAGGGTCCCTCTGAGCCGGTAACCAAGACTCCACGGGTACGTATCTGAACCGACGTACCCGTGCCGCTGTAGCACGCTGAAGGTCAAACAACCTAGAATCTGCAGCCAGAGGTCGCACCTCAGTCTCATCACGCTCCCGGAAGCGAGCGGGTGGGATAGGTGGAGCGAAAACGGGAGCGGGAGGAGGAGCAGTGGAAGCTGGTGTAGTGGAGGTGGTGGATGGCGCAGCAGGGGTGACGGGAGCAGGCAAAGTGGGTGGTGGAGTGGAAGCAGTGGTGGGAGTGGAGGAGCGAGGCCGGGAGGCGAGGCGATGAACTCGGTACGCAATCTGATCTAAAGGAGTCTGAGGCTGATCTCCTAGCTCAGCCTGCTCAGCGGCTGCTGCTGCTGCCGCTGCTCGGGCTGCCCTGTCCATATGTCGCTTCTTGCGGCCTTCCTGCTGCTCCAAGTATACGGTCTTTCCCTTGACCTGCCTGAAGGGGCGACGAGGATCCTCATCATCGCCTCCCCCTGGCGCCGACACATTCTTCGTGCACGGCATCCTGACCTGACGACTGCAAATGAGAGAGAGAGAGGCTAAGCACAAGTCCATAATAGCCGATAGAATATCAAAAGAGGAGATGTCTACCTGGAAAGCTCACACGAGAGGTGAAAATCCAGGCAGGACATGAGACGGCACACGGGCAGTCAAGGTCACTGAAATGACAGAAGAGGTGAGCACGTATTAGTCACATAGTCATAAGTATATGAAATGTGAATAAATACATACACAGAGAGTTATGGCATAGAAAATGAGAGATATGGCAATCGAGAGGTCAAACGACGCGAAAACGGCGTTTGAACGAGAAATAGTGCCATAGGAGGTTTGGAATTCGAATTGAGGCACGAAATGACGAGGAATTGAGCCGATACTTCACGAATAGGTTTATATGGGTGAATATGAGTGAAGTGTGTGCTTGGTTTGAATTTAGGCGAAGAAAATGGAATCTGGGCACTCGGCTCGGAAACGATCGCTCAAAACGGGGATTTGAGTGAAATTCAAGCCAGGTATATCGGATTGGCGCGAAATTTGGTGAATATGTTACTGGAGATGTTGTGAAGGTGCCTGAAAAATTTGGGTTCAATCGGAGCATTTTTGGCTGGTTTGGGATGTTCACCGAGCATGTGGTGTGCGAGGATTTAGGGTTTCGGTGAAACAGCTATTTAAGGCTGTGAAACCCTCCCTAAGGAGCTGAGAACCAGCAGGAGATTCAATGGAGCATATAGGAACACATTGCACCACTTGGATTCACTAGAATTGACAAGAATTTGAATTTGGCACAAAAGGGTGGAAAAAGGGGTGCACTGCTCAATGGAACAGAGAGGGAGAAAAGACAGAGGGAGAAAGGGGCTGCTCACCGAGCGAGGGCAGGAGATGGAGCACTGGGTCGCCGGAGCACGGTGGTCATCGGTGAGGGGAGGTCGCCGGCGAGGGAGTGGAAATCGCCAGAGAGGCAGAGAGGAGCTGAGGAAATGTTCTCTGCCCCGGGCTCGGGCGGGGAAAGGTTTTTTTAAAACCGAATATGGGCGCACCGGACAGTCTACAGTAGCTGTCCGGTGAACCACCGGACGGCGCACAGGAAAGGGAGTTCTTGCGCGCGCGCGGCCGGTGCACCGGACAGTGCACAGTGCAGTGTCCGGTGAGCCCAGACAGAGGGAAGTTCTGAAATTTTTGAATTTTTCTATCTAGTTTTCAACCAAACCAAATCCCAACTTATAATCACACAAAATAACACTTGTTGGGACAGGTATTGGCACCCTCATATATTTTCTCATAATTTTCAAAATATTTTGCCACAGGCTAGATAATTTTTAGAGAAAATAGGCAAATGGTGAAATTTGCATTTTGGCCTTGCACTAGGGGTTTTCATGAGTGATTTGAGTTTTGAATACTCCCCCTAAGTGCAGAACCTCATGCATATTTCAAGAACCAACAATTGCATAAAAAGTAAGAATTTAAGTGCTAAAAGCTTAAAACTAAGACTTGTCAAGTTTGATCCGAGTTAAGCTTTTTCACTCGCTTTGTTGGCGGTTATCTCAACTAGGTTAGACAAGCCCTATATGCAATACAAGAAATTTAAATATGCAATGCAAGCTTGACAACACCATTTGACATCTTAAATAAAATTTCTGAGATCAAGTATATTTAATTCATTCCTCAACATGCAAAAGCGGGTCTTATCAAGTGGCTTAGTGAAAATATCCGCTAATTGATCTTCCGACCTCACTCCTTCTAAAATGATATCTCCTTTAGCAACATGATCTCTAAGGAAGTGATGACGGATATCAATGTGCTTGGTGCGAGAGTGTAGTACAGGATTATTAGCAATTTTAACAGCACTCTCATTATCACACAACAAAGGTACCTTTTCTAGAACTACGCCATAGTCTAGAAGAGTTTGTTTCATATATAAAATTTGTGTGCAACAAGCACCCGCGGCAATGTATTCCGCTTCGGCAGTTGACAAGGCAACACTATTTTGCTTTTTGGATGTCCATGAAACTAGTGATCTACCAAGCAGATGGCATCCCCCAGAAGTACTTTTCCTATCAATTTTGCAACCGGCATAATCCGAATTGGAATAGCCAATTAAATCAAAAGTAGCTCCTTTGGGATACCACAGACCAACACTTATGGTGTGCCTGAGATACCTAAGAATTCTTTTAACAGCGCGAAGATGAGCTTTCTTAGGATTAGATTGAAATCTAGCACACATGCAGACACTAAATATGATATTGGGCCTAGATGCGGTAAGGTACAATAAACTACCAATCATAGAACGGTAGAGAGTTTGATTAACCGGGTTACCTCCCTCATCTAGGTCGATATGTCCATTTGTTGGCATAGGTGTCTTGATTGGTTTGCACTTCTCCATGTTGAACCTTTTCAACAAGTCTTTGGTATACTTCTCTTGTGAGAGAAAGTTACCATCTTTCATTTGCTTGACTTGAAAGCCGAGGAAGTACGTCAGCTCACCAATCATTAACATCTCGAACTCCTTCGACATCAACTCACCAAATTCCTTGCAATGATAGTCATTTGTCGAGCCAAAGATTATATCATCAACATATACTTGACAAATGAAAATATCACCGTTATGTTTCTTTGTGAATAGAGTTGTGTCGACGGTCCCGATCTTGAAGCCCTTTTCGATGAGGAAGTCGCGAAGACGCTCATACCAAGCCCTTGGAGCTTGCTTTAGCCCATATAGCGCCTTGGACAACCTGTAAGCATGGTTAGGATATCTAGGGTCTTCAAATCTAGGTGGTTGCTCAACATATACAAGTTCATTTATGAAGCCATTTAAAAATGCACTTTTTACATCCATTTGATAAAGTTTTATATCATAGCATGATGCATATGCTAGTAGGATACGAATGGCTTCCAGTCGAGCAACCGGTGCAAAGGTCTCTCCAAAATCTAAGCCTTCAACTTGAGAGAATCCTTTTGCAACAAGTCTTGCCTTGTTCCTTACAATCACACCTTGATCATCTTGTTTGTTTCTGAACACCCACTTTGTTCCAATGATTCTTGCATCTTGTGGGGGCTTCTCCAGGGTCCAAACTTGGTTACAGGTGAAGTTGTTAAGTTCTTCATGCATGGCGTTCACCCAGTCCGGATCCTGTAGCGCCTCATCTATACAAGTAGGCTCAACACAAGAAACAAAAGAGTGATGTTCAATAAAAGAAGCATGTCTATGTGATTGAGTAATAACCCCTTGTGAAGGACTCCGAATGATTTGGTTTTGAGGATGAGCTTGAAGTAGTGATGAGTTTCTCCTGTCAACCACTTGGGAAGAAGATCCTGGAGCATCAACATCTTTGGCTTGTACCCTTGCTTGTTCATGAGAGACAAATGTATCTTCATTTGCATGCCTCTCATCTTTTTCATCATCTTGTGGTACATTTGATGAAGAAGGCATGTCAATGTTTTGCACCTCTTCTTCATCTTCTTTTGGGTTGATAGCTCCAATAGGTATGTTCTTCATTGCTTCCATAAGTGGCTCATCACCTACATCATCAAGATTTTCAAGTGCTCCTTGGGAGCCATTAGTCTCATCAAATTCCACATCATATGTTTCTTCTACCACGCCAGTGGCATGGTTGAATACTCGATATGCTTTGGACTTTAATGAATAACCCAAAAGAAAACCAATATCACAACGTCTTTGAAACTTCCCTAGGTGATAGTGTTCTTGTAGATGTAGCATTTGCATCCAAACACCTGGAAGGAGACGTCTGGCTTTTTCCCATTTAGCAGTTCATAGGGAGTCTTCGCAAGTAGCCGGTGAGGAAATAGCCTATTTGATGCATAACACGCAGTGTTGACAGCTTCGGCCCAAAACCTCTCCGGTGTGTTATACTCATCAATCATTGTTCTTGCAAGAGTGATCAAGGTCCTGTTTTTCCTTTCAACAACTCCATTTTGTTGAGGTGTATATGTTGCAGAAACTTCATGCTTGATCCCAATTTCATCACAGTACTCATGAATGTTGGTGTTGTCAAATTCTTTGCCATTATCACTTCTAATCTTTTTGATCTTGCAATCAAATTCATTTTGTGCTTTCTTGGCAAACTTCTTGAATATAGATGCACTTCAGATTTGTCATGGAGAAAGAACACCCAAGTGTATCTTGAGAAATCACCAACAATCACTAGACAGTAGAGGTTGCCACCAGCACTTACATAATTTGTAGGTCCAAATAAATCCATATGAAGTAGTTCCAGTGGCCTTGATGTTGACATGAAAGCTTTAGTAGGATGTGTATTAGCAACTTGCTTCCCAGCTTGACATGCACTACAAGGCTTGTCCTTTTCAAATACCACAACCTTTAATCCTCTAACCATGTCCTTCTTTAATACCTTCTTGAGTGTGCTCATCCCAACATGTTCAAGCCTCCTATGCCAAAGCCATCCAAGTGAAGCTTTGGTGAAGAGGCAAGTTCTTAAGTCTGCATCTTCTGAAGTGAAATCCACTAAGTAGAGATTGTTGTATATAAATCCCTTGAACACCATTGATTCATCATCCATCTTTGATACAATAACCTCTGTTGGAGTGAATAAGCATTGAAGTCCAAGATCACAGAGTTGACCCACTGATAATAAATTGAAGCTCAAAGGTGCAACCAAGAGAACATTTGAAATTGATAAATCATTTGAAATCGCCACCTTGCCAAGTCCTTGCACTTTCCCTTTTGAATTGTCTCCAAATGTGATTTTGTCTTGTCCATCAACATTCTCATCAAGTGAGGTGAACTTCCATGGGTTGCCTGTCATATGTTGTTTGCATCCACTGTCAATAACCCAATGGCTCCCACCGGTCTTGTAGTTCACCTACATCCACAGACAAATCAAGCTTGAGTTTTCAGGGCCCTATATTGCATAGGACCAGTGACTCTCTCAATCAAGGACTTTGCAACCCAAATTTTTCTAGGTCTACTCTTGTTTGGTGGACCTAGGAATGTAACTTTGACCTTTCCATTTGCAACTTTTCTTAGTACATAATGAACATTGAAAGCAAATGGTCTTGAGTGCTTAGGCAAGGGAGTTGGTGGTTTGGCTTTGCAGTTGTGGGCAAAGTGACCTTCTTTTCCACACTCAAAGCATTTGATAGGCTTGTGAGTCTGCTTTGGCTTGTATTGAGTAGTAGCTTTCTTTTGCACAAAAGCATTGTATCCAATACCACTCTTGTTGTTTTTCATGACAGTGTTCATAAGCAACTCATTTTGGAGGTATTGGCCCTTGTTGAACTTTTGCACACTTGTTGCAAGATGTTCATTTTCACTCTTAAGTTTCTTGACCTCATTTTTAAGCCTTTCATTATCCACTGCCAACTCTTTGTTGAAATCATTGTTCTCAATAGCAACCTTTCCTCTAGTAGTTGCATCAGTCAAGTATCTCTTCAATTTTTGGTTGTCTAAAGTCAAGACTTCAACTTTTTCGGTCAGTTCATCATGTAGACTAGTTTGCTCTCCTTGACTCAAATCATCACATGAAGTTGCTACATCAATCTTAACAACAGGGTTAATAGCCTCATGTGTTTTGCAAGATAAAAGTTCATTTTCAACAAGAAGATTATCATGATCAAATTTAATCTTAGTATAGTCTTCCTTGATTTTTACTAGTCTATCTTGCAACTCCCTATTAGCTTCATTTAACTTGTCACATTTATCCTTAGCATCTTTTAGGGAAGTTGTGAGCTCATTTACAGTGGATGACATAGTTTTGTTCTCTTCTTTCATTTCATCACTAGCTTTCATAACTATGTCATATTTGGCATTTAAAGATTCATTTTCATTTTTCAACCTATCACATTTAGCTTTTGACTTCCTAATGATTTGAGTATATTCTTTAAGCAAGTCAGCTAGTTCATCATATGAAGGTGAAGCAAATTCCTCATCACTATCACTATCACTATCATCAGTAATATCAATATCATTTTGTACCTTCCGTTCACCTCTAGCCATGAGGCATAGGTGAGAAGTCGATGATGGCGATGGTGGTGGTGAAGAGAAGTCCCCGGCGATGGCGGCAACTTTTTCATCATTCTCTTCTTCACTTGAAGAAGATCCACTTGATGACTCAATGTCAGTGAGCCAGTCACCAATAATATATGCCTTTCCATTTTTCTTTTTATGGAACCTCTTTTGCTTCCCATCCTTCCTCTTGAAGAATCTCTTTTCCTACTTCTCATCATCGCTGTCATATTCTTTCTTGCCCTTGAACTTGTTCTTCTTGGGCTTGTTACATTGATGAGCAAGATGACCAAGCTCTCCACAGTTGTAGCAATCCATCTCAGAAATGGGCTTTCTTTTGTTGGAAAAGAATTTCTTCTTTCTTGAATCAAATTTGATGCCTTCTCTGTTGAGCTTCTTTAACATCTTGGTGGTCTTCCTTACCATCAAGGCAATGTTAGCATCAAGGTCATCATCACTTGAGGATTCTTCCTCAATTTGTATTTTAGCTTTTCCTTTTCTTTCTTGATTTGCTTTGAGAGCCAAATCTTTTCTCTTGGAAGATGACTCATCTTTGTCATTGATGTGCATGTACATCTCATGAGCATTGATCTTTCCCAATATCTGTGTAGGTGTGGTAACTGAAAGATCCATTTGATGTAGAACAGTGACAATGTGTCCATATTTGTCTATTGGGAGGACACTGAGAATCTTCCTCACAACATCCGGTTGTGAGATTTGAGTAAGCCCCAATCCATTTACTTCATCTACAAGAATATTGAGACGTGAGTATATAGCATTGGCATTTTCATTAGCAAGCATTTCAAAAGAATTTAACTTTCTCATAGCAATGTGATATCTCTCCTCACGCTCACTTCTAGTTCCTTCATGTAGAGCACAAATGTCCATCCACAAATCATGAGCATTTTTATGATTTCTAACTCTATTGAACACATCTTTGCAAAGGCCTCTAAAAAGGGTGTTTTTGGTCTTAGCATTCCATTTCTTATAATTAAACTCATCACCTACAAGATTTGTGCGATCTCTAGGTTCGGTGAATCCTTGTGTGGCAGCTTTATAGACACCATTGTCTATAGCCTCTAAATATGCTTCCATACGAATTTTCCAATATGGAAAATCGTCACCATCAAAAACGGGAGGAGGTCCATCCCCACCGGACATCGTAACTCTAGCGGTTAAGCTAATCTAAGAGCAACAAGGCTCTGATACCAATTGAAAGGATCACGATGCCCAAGAGGGGGGTGAATTGGGCTTTTCTAAAAATCAACACTAATTAAAACCTAAGCAAGAGCTAAGCAAGAGCCCAACTTCACCCCAACAATTAGCACTAAGATAATAATACTAGAAATGCAACAATGCTAAGACAATACTTCAAATACTTGCTAAACAAATACACAATGTAAAGTGCTTGAATTAAGTGCGGAATGTAAAGCAAGGTTTAGAAGACTCCTCCAATTTTTCTCGAGGTATCGAAGAGTCGGCACTCTCCACTAGTCCTCGTTGGAACACCCGCGCAAGGGTATCGCTCACCCTTGGTCCTCTCAAGAACCAAGTGCTCACTACGAGATGATCCTTTGCCACTCCGGCGCGGTGGATCCCTTGAGACCACTTACAAACTTGAGTCGGGTCACCAACAAGATTGTCGGGTACCGTAATTAGGGGTACCCCCAACACTCCTAAACACGGCTGGTAACCACCATCAGCACAAACCGCAAAGACTGATGGGCGCGGTTCAGGTCAAGGCCTCGTCTACCGAGGGACGTGATCTCGCCTCGCCCGAGCCTGGCCTTGGGCGGGAACAGTAGTCCCGGACGAATTCACGCCTCGCCCGAGGGCCCCCTCAAGCGACGGGCGCACCCTCGACTCGCCCGAAGCAACCTTGGGCAGGCTTCGTCGAGAAGCAACCTTGGCCAAATCGCCTCTCCAACCGACCGTATCGCAGGCGCATTCAATGCGAGGATCGCCTGACACCTTATCCTGACACGCGTGCCTCAGTCGGCAAGGTCGAAGTGACCGCAGTCACTTCGCCCTTTCACTGACCGACCTGACAGGAAAACAGCGCCGCTCGCCCCACTCCGACTGCTGTGCCACCCACCAAGGTGAGGCTGACAACAGCCAAGTTTAGCCTCAGGCGCAATAGGAAGCTCCGCCTCGCCCGACCTTAGGCCTCGGCCTTGGAAGGAGGTCTCCGCCTCGCCCGACCCCAGGGCTCGGCCTCAACCTCGGCCTCGGAAGGTGGTCTCCGCCTCGCCCGACCCCAGGGCTCGGCCTCAACCTTGACCTCGGGAGGAATCGCGTCCTCGCCCGACCCTGGCCTCGGCCTCAGGAGGAGTCTCTGCCTCGCCTGACCTTGGGCTCGGACCGACCACACCACGAGGGATACATCATTACCCTACCCCTAGCTAGCTCAGGCTACGAGGGAACAAGACCGGCGTCCCATCTGGCTCGCCCCGGTAACAAGTAATGATGTCTCCCCGCGTGCGTCCATGACGACGGTGGTTCTCAGCCCCCTACGGAAGCAAGGAGACGTCAGCAAGATCCCAGCAGCACCGACAGCTGTGCTTCTACAGGGCTCAGGCACTCCTCCGACGGCCACGATACCGCGTACACAGGGCTCTAGCACCTCTCCGACAGCCACGTTGGCATGTACACAGGGCTCAGGCACCTCTCTGCTAAACATGTTAGCGCCTAGCTACACCCCACATTGTACACCTGGACCCTCTCCTTGCATCTATAAAAGGGAGGTCCAGGGCCTTCATGCGAGGGGGTCGCGCGGGGGAACGAGATGACGAACATGCTCACTCTCTCTCTCGCGCACACCCCCTGGTGCGAGATAACACGAGCCACGCTTTCCCCCTTGTGTTCCATCTTGCGCCAACCCATCTGGGCTGGGACACGCAGCGACAAATTTACTCGTCGGTCCAGGGACCCCCCGGGTCGAAACGCCGACAGTTGGCGCGCCAGGTAGGGGCCTGCTGCGTGTTAACGAACAACTTCTCGTTGAGTTCCAGATGGGTAGTCTTCAGCAACCTCTTCAGCTCGGGACGGTGCCCCGCTTCGGGAGTCTCGAGTTCATGTCCCTCGACGGTAGCTACGACATGGTACTCCTCCCCCCGCAGCGTGACAGCAACAACGACGACCGTCAGCTCGCCCGGCGGCGGCGAACTCGACGACGTCTTCCCCCCGTGGCGGAAGAGCAGCATCCGGGTTTGTCCCGCCACCCTCCTCGCCGCAGGAGGAGGAGACGGGGCAACCATGGCCAGGCAGGAGGCAACATCTCGTCGGCTGTCGAGCGAGTCGATGACGCCGGCACCCCAGCGGGGGACATGTCGGGCGTTGTCCTCGCGCCTGAGACAACGACGAGTGTCGTTTCCCCGCAACATGCCAACCCCAAGCGGACAGATGACGCCAGCACACTCGCGAAGGGCTTGCTGGGCATTAGCCTCGTACTGAGATAACGGTGCAGTCCGTCCCCGACGCGACTTCGTCACCGTCCATCGATCATGAGGTACCGTCCGTTTTCCACCCTGTGCCTTTTAGATTCAGCTTCGATCCACCAAGCGACCCTGCTTCGGTGAGCGCTTTCATAAAGGCATATCCTAACCTTCCGGGGTACCATATGTGGTCATCTTGGGACCGACTAACGGTCGTCTCAACCTACGGGCCCCCTGGTTCCGAGGAAGAGGATGGTCCCGACTCCGGTTGGGATTTCTCCGGGCTCCGCGATCCCAGTGCCATGCGAGACTTCATGAACGCATGTGACTACTGCCTCTCCGATTGCTCCGATGATGGCCACAGCCTTGACGACGAGGGTTGTGGCCCAAGTCGCGAATGTTTCCACGTCGATCTAGGGGGTCACGACAAAGGCAACCACCTCGGTATGCCGGAGGATGACGATCCCCCTGGGCCTGCGCCTCGCGTTGACATCCTGCGGGAGCTAGCTGTGGTCCCAGTCCCTGCGGGGGGTCAGGACACACAGCTCGAGCAAATCCACGAGATGCAGGCCAAGCTCGACGAGGAAGCAAGGTAACTTGTGCAGCTCCGGCAAAACATCGAGCAGGAGTGGGCAGACCGAGCACTCGCCGGAGAAGCGCGTCATCAGGCCCGGGACGTCCAGCGTCGTATCGTTGACAATGCCAGGGCAAGGCTGCCCCCAGCCTCCAGCGGGGTCGGCCAGAATCTAGCAGCAGCAGCAATACTACTTCGAGCGATGCCGGAGCCATCCACCACCGAGGGGCGGCGTATCCAGGGAGAACTCAAGAATCTCCTGGAGGATGCCACGGTCCGACGGGTCGAAAGCTCTGCCTCCCGAAGGCAAGGGTACCCCCCGGAGCATCGCGCAGCGACTTCCTGACTCATGTGGGAGGCCTCGGTCCACACTGGGCGCACGCGGGACACGACGCCTGCAGCCCCGGATCGCCTCGGCAACGAGCGCCACCACCGCGACCGTCGAGCCCGCCTCGACGGGCAGGTGCGCCGAAGCTACCACCCCATGCGTGGGGGAAGCTACGACAGTGAGGAGGATCGGAGCCCCTCACCCAAACCACTGGGTCCGCAAGCCTTCAGCCGGGCCATACGACGGGCGCCGTTCCCGACCTGGTTCCGGGCCCCGACTACCATCGCCAAGTACTCGGGGGAAACAAGGCCGGAGTTGTGGCTTGCAGACTACTGGCTGGCCTGCCAGCTGGGTGGAACGGACGATGACAACCTCATCATCCGCAATCTCCCCCTGTTCCTCTCCGACACCGCCCGAGCCTGGCTGGAACATCTACCTCCTGCACAGATCTCCAACTGGGACGACCTGGTCAAGGCCTTCGCTGGAAACTTCCAGGGCACATACGTGCGCCCTGGGAACTCTTGGGATCTTCGAAGCTGCCGCCAGCAGCCAGGGGAATCCCTGTGAGAGTACATCCGGCGGTTTTCGAAGCAGCGCACCGAACTACCCAACATCACCGACTCGGATGTCATCGGGGCGTTCCTCGCCAGCAGTCCAGCACCACTTGCCGCGACCTGGTGAGCAAACTGGGCCGCAAGACTCCCACCAAGGTGAATGAGTTGATGGACATCGCCACCAAGTTCGCCTCTGGTCAGGAGGCGGTCGAAGCCATCTTCCGGAAGGACAAGCAGCCTCAAGGACGGCAGCAGGAAGACGTCCCCGAGGCGTCCGCCCAGCGTGGCACGAAGAAGAAGGCGAAAAATAAGTCGCAAGCGAAGCGCGACGCCGCCGACACAGATCTTGTCGCTGTCGCCGAGCACAGGAACCCTCAAAAGCCTCTCGGAGGGGCCAACCTGTTCGACAAGATGCTCAAGGAGTCGTGCCCCTATCACCAGGGCCCCGTCAAGCACACCCTTGAGGAATGCGTCATGCTTCGGCGCTACTTCCATAAGGCCGGGCCCCCGGCGGAAGGTGGCAAAGGCCAAGACAACGACAAGAAGGAGGGCGACAAGGCAAAGGAGTTCCCCGAGGTCCACGGCTGTTTCATGATCTACGGTGGGCAAGTGGCGAATGCCTCGGCTCGGCACCTCAAGCAGGAGCGCCGGGAGGTCTGCTCGGTAAAGGTGGCGGCACCAGTCTACCTAGACTGGTCCGACAAGCCCATCACCTTCGACCGAGGCGACCACCCCGACTGCATGCTAAGCCCAGGAAAGTACCCGCTCGTCGTTGACCCCGTCGTCGGCAACGCTAGGCTCACCAAGGTCCTCATGGACGGAGGCAGCAGCCTCAACATCATCTACACCGAGACCCTCGGGCTCTTGGAGATCGATCTATCCATGATCCGAGCTGGTGCGGCGCCCTTTCACGGGATCATCCCCGGGAAGCGCGTCCTGCCTCTTGGACAACTCGATCTGCCTGTCTGCTTCGGAACTCCCTCCAACTTCCGAAAGGAAACCCTCACGTTCGAGGTGGTCGGGTTACGAGGAACCTACCACGCGGTGCTGGGGAGACTGTGCTACGCCAAGTTCATGGCCGTCCCCAACTACACGTACCTCAAGCTCAAGATGCCAGACCCCAACGGGGTCATCACCGTCGGATCCACGTATCGACACGCGTACGAATGCGACGTGGAGTGCGTGGAGTACGCTGAGGCCCTCGCCGAGTCCGAGGCCCTCATCGCCGACCTGGAGTGCCTCTCCAAGGAGGTGCCTGATGCGAAGCGCCACGCCGCTAACTTCCAACCAGCTGAGGCGGTTAAGTCCGTCCCTCTCGACCCCAGCAACGATGCCTGCAAGCAAGTCTGGATCGGCTCCGAGCTCGACCCCAAATAGGAAGCAGTGCTCGTCGACTTTCTCCGCGCAAATGCCGAATTTTTTGCGTGGAGTCCCTCGGACATGCCGGGCATACCGAGGGATGTTGCCGAGCACTCGCTGGATATCCGAGCTGGGGCCCGACCCGTGAAGCAGCACCTGCGCCGCTTTGACGAAGAGAAGCACAGAGCCATAGGCGAGGAGGTCCACAAGCTGATGGCTGCAGGGTTCATCAAAGAGGTATTCCATCCCAAATGGTTAACTAACCCTGTGCTTGTGAAAAAAAAGGTGGGAAGTGGAGGATGTGCGTAGACTACACTAGTCTAAACAAGGCATGTCCAAAGGTTCCCTACCCTCTGCCTCGCATCGATCAAATTGTGGACTCCACTGCTGGGTGCGAAACCCTGTCATTCCTCGACGCCTATTCAGGTTATCACCAAATCAAGATGAAAGAGTCCGACCAGCTCGCGACTTCTTTCATCACACTTTTTGGCATGTACTGTTATACTACTATGCCATTTGGCTTGAGGAATGCAGGTGCAACATACCAAAGGTGCATAAACCACGTGTTCGGAGAGCACATCGGCCGAACGATCGAGGCTTACGTCGATGACATCGTTGTCAAGATGAGGAAAGCCTCCGACCTCCTCTCCGACCTTGAAACGACATTCAAGTGTCTGAGAGCGAAGGGCGTGAAGCTCAATCCCGAGAAGTGTGTCTTCGGAGTCCCCCGAGGCATGCTCCTGGGGTTCATCGTCTCCGAGCGGGGCATCAAGGCCAACCCGAAGAAAATCACGGCCCTCACCAACATGGGGCCTATCTAAGATTTGAAAGGAGTACAAAGGGTCATGGGATGCCTTGTGGCTCTGAGCCGCTTCATCTCACGCCTTGGCGAAAAAGGCCTACCCTTGTACCGCCTCTTAAGGAAGGCCGAGCGCTTCACTTGGACCCCCGAGGCCGAGGAAGCCCTCGGAAACTTAAAGGCGCTCCTTACAAACGCGCCCATCTTGGTGCCCCCCGCTGCAGGAGAAGCCCTCTTGATCTACGTAGCCGCAACCACTCAGGTGGTCAGCGTCACGATCGTAGTCGAGAGACGAGAAGAAGGGCATGCACTACTCGTCTAGAGGCCAGTCTATTTCATCAGTGAAGTGCTATCCGAGACCAAGATCCACTACCTGCAAATTCAGAAGCTACTGTACGCAGTAATTCTGACACGGCGAAAGTTGCGACACTACTTCGAGTCTCATCCGGTGACTGTGATGTCATCCTTCCCCCTGGGGGAGATCATCCAGTGCCGAGAGGCCTCAGGTAGGATAGCAAAGTGGGCAGTGGAGCTCATGGGCGAAACACTCTCATTCGTCCCTCAGAAGGCCATAAAATCCCAAGTCTTGGCGGATTTCCTGGCGGAATGGGTCGACACCCAATTGCCAACAGCTCCGATCCAACCGGAACTCTGGACCATGTACTTCGATGGGTCGCTGATGAAAACAGGAGCAGGTGCTGGCCTGCTCTTCATCTCACCCCTCAGGAAACACCTCCGCTACGTGCTGCATCTCCATTTCCCAGCGTCAAACAACGTGGCCGAGTACGAGGCTCTGGTTAACGGGTTGCACATCGCCATCGAGCTAGGGGTTCGGCGCCTCGACGCTCGTGGCGACTCGCAACTTGTCATTGACCAAGTCATGAAGAACTCTCACTGCCGCGACCAGAAGATGGAGGCCTACTGCGACGAAGTTTGGCGCCTGGAAGACAAGTTCTACGGGCTGGAACTCAACCATATCGCTCGACGGTAGCAACGAGACTACGGATGAGCTGGCTAAAATAGCCTCGGGGCGGACAACGGTTCCCCCAGACGTCTTCTCCAGAGACATACATCAACCCTCCGTCAAGATCGACGACATGCCCGAGCCCGAGGAGGCCTCGGCCCAGCCCGAGGTATCCTCGGCCGCCGAGGGTAAGGCCCTGCGCGTCGAGGGAGAGCGGAATAGGGTTGCGCCAAACCGAAACTGGCAGAGCCCGTACCTGCAATATCTCCTCCGAGGAGAGCTACCCCTCGACAAGGCCGAAGCTCGGCGACTGGCGCGGCGCGCCAAGTCGTTCGTCTTACTTGGTGATGAAAAGGAGCTCTACCACCGCAGCCCCTCAGGCATTCTCCAATGATGCATATCCGTCGCCGAAGGACAGGAGCTATTGCAAGAAATACACTCGGGGCCTTGCGGTCACCATGCAGCACCTCGAGCCCTCGTGGGGAACGCCTTCTGACAAGGCTTCTACTGGCCGACCGCGGTGGCCGACGCCACTAGGATTGTACGCTCCTGCCAAGGGTGTCAATTCTACGCGAGACAGATGTACCTGCCCGCTCAGGCCCTGCAGACAATACCCATCACCTGACCATTTGCTGTGTGGGGTCTGGACCTCGTTGGTCCCTTGCAGAAGGCACCCGGGGGCTTCTCGCACCTGCTGGTCGCCATCGACAAATTCTCCAAGTGGATCGAGGTCCGACCCCTAACCAGCATCAGGTCCGAGCAGGCGGTGGCGTTCTTCACGAACATCATCCATCGCTTTGGGGTCCCGAACTCCATCATCACCGACAATGGCACATAGTTCACTAGGAAGAAGTTCCTGGACTTCTGCGAGGACCACCACATCCGTGTGGACTGGGCCGCCGTAGCTCACCCCATGACGAATGGGCAGGTGGAGCGTGCCAACGGTATGATTTTGCAGGGACTTAAACCGAGGATCTACAATAACCTCAACAAGTTTGGCAAGCGATGGATGAAAGATCTACCCTCAAGAGTCTGGAGTCTGAGGACGACGCCGAGCCGAGCCACGGGTTTCTCGCCGTTCTTTCTAGTCTATGGGGCCGAGGCTATCTTACCCACAGACTTAGAATACGGTTTCCCGAGGACAAAGGCGTACGACGACTGAAGCAACCAGGCTAGCCGAGAAGACTCACTGGACCAGCTCGAAGAGGCTCGGGACGTGGCCTTACTACACTCGGCGCGGTATCAGCAGTCTCTGCGATGCTACCACGCCCGAGGGGTTCGGCCCCGAGGCTTCCAGGTGGGAGACTTGGTACTTCGGCTGTGGCAGGACGCCTGAGGACGCCACAAGCTTACTCCTCCCTGGGAGGGGCCGTTCATCATCACCAAGATTTTGAAGCCCGGGACATACAAGCTGGCCAACGATCAAGGCGAGGTCTACAGCAACGCTTGTAACATCCAACAGCTACGTCGCTTCTACCCTTAAGATGTTTCGAGTTGTTCATATACCTCGTTCTCTTAACATACATAAATAAAGTCTAACCGTCAAGGAAGGGTCAGCCTTGCCTCGGCAAAGCCCAACCCTCCCTCGGGGGCTAGAAGGGGGGAACCCCCTCTGCGTCAAAATTTTCCTCAGAAAAAGTCTTTTGCCAGAACGTCTTTCGCGCTTTTCGACTGCTTCGATAGCAGGATCCTAAAAACGACGAGAGTACATGTAAGCGGCAAGGCCGACCGAGCCGAGGGACTCCTACGCCTCCAAGATACGGATACCTCACTCATCACCTTCCGTGATAAGTAACTCATGCTCGGATAAGCGATTCTGCTACCGAACAAGTCCTAACGCTCGAAAACTTTTCTGCCAGAACGACTTTCGTGCCTTCTCGACTATATCGATAACAGAATCCTGCAAACGAGTAAGAGTGCACGTAAGCAGCAAGGCCGACCGAGCTGAGGGACTCCTATGCCTCCGGGATACAGATACCTCACTCATCACCTTCTGCGAAAAGTAACTCTCGCTCGGATAAGCGATTCTGCTACCGACGAACAAGTCCTGATACTCGAAACAAGAGGAAAGGAAGCACAACTTTATAATACGACAATAAGATGTTTAGGCCTCGGCGACCGCAAAAACATACGCATACTACAAACAAATTGTTCCTGCAGGTTCAGACATCGGCAGAGGGAGCAGCAGCACCCTCGGCGTCGTTTCCACCTTCAGCGGAATCTGGCCCGGCCTCGAATGGTGACACGGGCGGAAGGATCTCCACCTCGAAGGAGGACGCTAGCACCGCGCTTGGGCCATCGCAGCCCGGGTTTCCGCCAGGGCCCCGGCCCGAGCAGACACCTCGGCTGGCCGCTCCGTAGCCTCAGCCAGCTGTCCCCCGAGGACCTCAGCCCAGCTCACGACCATGGCAGCATGACTCCGAGGTTGGTCCTGCTCGCGGATGACCTGGCCAAGCTCCAGCCACCGCTGCTGCACCTCCTCGGCCTGGGAAGCCACCTGCTCCTGGGCCGACGAAGCCTCTTTTCGAGCCGACTCCGCCTCTGTCCATGCCGACACCGCTGCCTCCGGCTCTAGCTCATCGCAGAGCAGCCAAAGGTTCTAAAACTGAGCAAGAGAGGCCTTGAGTGGCAAGGCCGACCGAGCCGAGGGACTCCTACGCCTCCGGGATACAGATACCTCACTCGTCACCTTCCACGCAAGGCAACTCACGCTCGGTTAAGCGGTTCCGCTAGCCGACAGGCAAGTCCTAGTGCTCGAAATGAGGAAGAAACACGACTTCACGCCCAAATACCCAGATGTTCAGGCCTCGATAGCCACAATGAACAAACACCCATACTCAGGGTGCCATTACAAACGGAACTCCGGTTCCACTCCCGCAGGTATGAACAACCTCCACACCATAGGGCCTGCGGGACAACAAACTCCAAGTGGCTCGCCGGTGACCACTGCAACAGCAGTGACAACGACCTCCGCTTCAGGCGACTAAACAGCAGCAGCGATGACCTCAGGGCAGACGTTGCTGTGACAAGGCCCTCGCCCACGTCCCCACATGAGGGGCGAGGACAAGCCGTCAAAGCCGAAGAGCCGGAGGTCTGACCGCAGGTGGCGCCGACGGTCTCGTCGGCGGAGAAACCTTCTCTGGCTGCCACCACCTTAGCACCGACGACAGCAGCCACCTGCCCACCAACACCGCACCAGCGAGTGGTGGCCGCCCCAAAGCGCACCGGTAGGTCCTCACACCCGTTCTCGCCACGAGAACGAGAACAGGACCATCCCAGAACACGAGTACCGCCCTCGCTGCGTACGACGTGTTGTGCAGCCGACGGCGCAGGGAGGACCTGGACGTGGTCGGCCCGCACACGGCACGACCGCCGCCTGGGGTGGAGGACGGATAGTTGCACCCTGTCCAAGTAGCAGCAGTTCGCCTTCCCACGCATGGCTGGAGGACGCCTCCTCCGCACTGCTGGAGGATGCCCCTCTCCCCCGAGCACCGGAGGAAGAAGCGGGTCGCCAGCCCACGTGGAGGTAGGCCCCAACTCGCCCCGCCCTCCTTCCCAGCACGGATGATGAAGATCCTTGAAGCTGAGGGCGGGGCAGAGGCCGCAGCCCGGCTTGCTTCTCCCCACCACCAAACTAGTGGTCATCATCCTGGATGACCATTGGTGAGGGAATGCAGCCGGACTGCATGATGAAAATCCTTGAAGCCGAGCGATGGCTGAAGGGCGCCAACCCCCGCGAGGTCGTGCTCCTCCAACAGCAGCAAGACGAAGGCAACATGGGTGCTCCCCATCTAGGGGCTCGGAAGATGGAAGAGCGCGATGCATGAGGGGAGTGCGAAGGCATGGCTACCGCCCGGGGGATCGATCCCTTTTTAAAGGCGGCTCTCCCCACTCGCATCCTCAAGCGTCATGGGCAAAGTCTTCACCGACGTGCTCCAGGGTCCTCCCCCTACGACACGGGGGCTGGGTCCCACACTTCATGCAAGCTAACCCGAAATAGAAGAAGCCAAACCGCCGCACGCGGAGCATGTAACCGCCCCGCGGTTACAAGCACTCCTCCATCCTCGCCGAAACTAGCGGTCGAAAGGGCGGACCGCCATGCAGGTGGCGTGCAACCGCACCGCGGAGGCGCACCCCTTCGGCTTCGTCGCATCCAGCATGGAGGCTCAGGCCCACACGTCATGTAACCGGCACGCCGGTTACTACGTGCAAAAAACCGCACCGCCACTTGCGCCAATACCGCGCCTTCTCGACTGCGGAACCGGTGTCACGACTCGAGGCAACCCTGTGCATGGCCCAACAGTGCCAATCGAGCACAACGATCATGGGTCAGTCAGCCACGGGAGGAGGCGCGGCGATTGATATGGCTAAAAGTGGACCGGCAGTAATGGCGGCAGCAGACGAGCGGAAGCAGCGGTCAAATCGCATGCAAGCCCGCATCCCCTCCTGAAGGGGCAGGGGAGCCCTCTCCCACGGCGTGAAGACGACGCGCCCGTGTTCCGTTCCTCGAATGACTCATGCACGCGGCCGTCCCGCGAACCGCCCGTCCCGTCGCATTAACTCCTCGGTAGGGCAAGCGACACCTTTGGCAGGCGAAGCGGGCGTCGTTTCACCTCCGCCATAATGACCGCGTCAAAAAAGGTGCGCCACACCATTTAAATTCATATCCTTTTCCTCTTCCCCTTTCTCTCTCTTTCTACAGGAACCGGGAAAGGGGATATTTCGAAAGGGATCCTTCTCCGTGAAGGAAGCGGGCCCCGAGCCCTCCTACTGATCAGGGGTTCGAAGACTGGCCCCTCGGAAGGGTTCGACAGCCACCCCAGAGCACTCGGGCTTCAAGCTCATTACTGATCAGGGGTTCGAAGGCTAGCCCCTCGGAAGGGTTCGACAGCCGCCCCAGAGCACTCGGGCTCCGCGCCCACTACAGATCAGGGGTTCGAAGGCTGGCCCCTCGGAAGGGTTCGACAGCCGCCCTAGAGCACGCAGAGCGAGGGATGACTCTGGGTACGTCCGTTACATGGCCGAGGCTCGGGCTACGCTCCCGAGGTACCCTAGGACATTTCCGAGAGAAGCAGGAGCGATTTTGTAACGGAATCCCATCAGAGGGAGGCATCGAGCCCTCGGACCCTATCAAACGGGTCCGGGTCCGGCAAATCACCTGCAGGTACTTTTGGAGCACGCCTCTGGGCCAGTAGCCGACCCTTATCGAACAGGGCACGGGCGTCCACTCGAATCACCCGTTAGCAACTCACTGGAGACACCATGTTCGGCGCCCTCCGAGGGCAACATGGCGCTTTCTGAAAGGGAATTAGGCTTACACCTATTTCCAAATTGATTTTGGTGGTTGAATTGCCCAACACAAATAATTGGACTAACTAGTTTGCTCTAGTCTATAAGTTCTACAGGTGCCAAAGGTTCACAATAAGCCAATAAAAGGACCAAGAAAAGGGTTCAAAAAAGAGAGCAAGGGATAACCGAAGTGTGCCCTGGTCTGGCGCACCGGACTGTCCGGTGCGCCACCGGACAGTGTCCGGTGCGCCACCGGACACCAAGCTAAACTCCTCACCTTCGGGAATTCTCAGAGGTGCCCCGCTATAATTCACTGGACTGTCCGGTGCACCACCGGACAGTGTCCGGTGCCCCAAGGGAGAGCGACTTTGAACTCGCCAGCTTCGAGAATCCGCTCCGCTAAAATTCACCGGACTGTCCGGTGAGTCATCGGACAGTGTCCGGTGCACACCGGACTGTCCGGTGTGACAGCGGAGCAACGGCTACTTCGCGCGCAACGGTCGACTGCAACGCATTAAATGCGCGCCTGCGCGCGCAGAGGAGCAGAGCACGCGCGGGTGGCACACCGGACAGCCTACAGGGCCTGTCCGGTGCACCACCGGACAGCCAGGCGGGCCCACAAGACAGAGCTCCAACGGTTGAACCCCAACGGTCTGCTGACGTGGCTGGCGCACCGGACAGTGTCCGGTGGCGCACCGGACTGTCCGGTGCGCCATGCGACTGCAGCCTTCCAACAACCATATTTTGGTGGTTGGGGCTATAAATACCCCAACCACCCCACATTCAATGGCATCCAAGTTTTCCACCTTCCAACTACTTACAAGAGCTCTAGCATTCAATTCTAGACAACCAAATAGATCAAATCCTCTCCCAACTCCACACAAAGCTCTAGTGATTAGAGAGAGATTTGTTGTGTTCTTTTGAGCTCTTACGCTTGGATTGCTTCGTTCTCTCATTCTTTCTTGCGATCAACTCAATTGTAACCGAGGCAAGAGACACCAATCGTGTGGTGGTCCTTGCGGGAACTTCGTGTTCCGTTTGATTGAGAAGAGAAGCTCACTCGGTCTAAGTGACCGTTTGAGAGAGGGAAAGGGTTGAAAGAGACCCGGTCTTTGTGACCACCTCAACGGGGAGTAGGTTTGCGAGAACCGAACCTCGGTGAAACAAATCCTTGTGTGTCACTTCTTATTCGCCTACGATTTGTTTTTGCGCCCTCTCTCGGACTTGTTTCTATTTCTAACGCTAACCCGGCTTGTAGTTGTGCTTAAGTTGTTAAATTTCAGATTCGCCCTATTCACCCCCCCCTCTAGGCAACTTTCAATTGGTATTAGAGCTCGGTGCTTCATTAGAGCCTAACCGCTCGAAGTGATGTCAGGAGATCACGCCAAGAAGGAGATGGTGACCGGCGAGAAGCCCGCTACAAGCCACGGGAAAGCTCCATCGGGAGAGTCCCGCAACAAGGGGAAGGAAAAGGAATCCCCTTCACACAAGTCGCGTCGGAGAGGTGACAAGAAAAAGAAGATGAGGAAGGTGGTCTTCTATGAGACCGACTCCTCGTCGCCATCCACCTCCGGCTCCGACACGCCATCCATAACTTCTAAGCGCCATGAGCGCAAGAAGTTTAGTAAGATCCCCCTACGCTATCCTTGCATTCCTAAACATACACCTTTACTTTCCATCCCATTAGGCAAACCACCAACGTTTGATGGTGAAGATTATGCTAGGTGGAGTGATTTGATGCGATATCACCTAACCTCACTCCACAAATGTATATGGGCTGTTATTGAGCTTGGTGTACAGGTACCATCCGTAGGGGATGAAGATTATGATGAGGATGAAGTGGCCCAAATCCAACACTTCAACTCCCAAGCCACAACTATACTCCTTGTCTCTCTAAGTCGAGAGGAGTATAATAAGGTGCAAGGGTTGAAAA
The DNA here is from genome assembly GCF_902167145.1 of Zea mays. Classification (NCBI taxonomy): domain Eukaryota; kingdom Viridiplantae; phylum Streptophyta; class Magnoliopsida; order Poales; family Poaceae; genus Zea; species Zea mays. The sequence continues at coordinate 35,345,965 of NC_050099.1, read as the reverse complement.
GTGCTAAGGAGATTTGGGACACGCTAAAGACCGCGCACGAAGGAGACGAGGTGACCAAAATCACCAAGCGGGAAACGATCGAGGGGGAGCTCGGTCGCTTCCGACTTCGCCAAGGGGAGGAGCCACAAGACATGTACAACCGGCTCAAGACCTTGGTGAACCAAGTGCGCAACCTCGGGAGCAAAAAATGGGATGACCACGAAATGGTTAAGGTTATTCTAAGATCACTTGTTTTCCTTAACCCTACTCAAGTTCAATTAATTCGTGGCAATCCTAGATATACACTAATGACTCCCGAGGAAGTAATCGGGAATTTTGTGAGCTTTGAATTGATGATCAAAGGCTCAAAGAAAATCAACGAGCTTGATGGCACCTCCACGTCCGAAGCACAACCGGTTGCATTCAAAGCGACGGAGGAGAAGAAGGAGGAGTCTACATCAAGTAGACAACCAATCGACGCCTCAAAGCTCGACAATGAGGAGATGGCGCTCATCATCAAGAGCTTCCGTCAAATCCTCAAGCAAAGGAGGGGGAAGGATTACAAACCCCGCTCCAAGAAAGTTTGCTACAAGTGTGGTAAGCCCGGTCATTTTATTGCAAAATGTCCTATTTCTAGTGACAGTGACAGGGGCGAAGACAAGAAGGAGGATGAAGAACCAAGGCCGCCACACCCAAGAGTCCACCAAGCAATCCAATGAGATCACCCCGTCGACACCATCCTCGGCGACATTCATAAGGGGGTAACCACTAGATCTCGTGTTGCACATTTTTGTGAGCATTACTCTTTTGTTTCCTCTATTGAGCCGCACAGGGTAGAGGAAGCACTACAAGATTTGGATTGGGTGGTGGCGATGCAAGAGGAGATCAACAACTTCACTAGAAACGAGGTATGGCATTTAGTTCCACGTCCTAATCAAAATGTTGTAGGAACCAAGTGGGTATTCCGCAACAAGCAAGACGAGCATGGTGTGGTGACAAGGAACAAAGTCGACTTGTGGCCAAGGGATAGTCCCAAGTCAAAGGTTTGGATTTCGGTGAAACCTATGCACCCGTAGCTAGGCTTGAGTCAATTCGTATATTATTAGCCTATGCTACTTACCATGGCTTCAAGCTTTACCAAATGGACGTGAAAAGTGCCTTCCTCAATGGACCAATCAAGGAAGAGGTCTATGTTGAGCAACCTCCCGGCTTTGAAGATAGTGAGTATCCTAACCATGTTTACAAACTCTCTAAGGCGCTTTATGGGCTCAAGCAAGCCCCAAAAGCATGGTATGAATGCCTAAGAGATTTTCTTATCACTAATGGCTTCAAAGTCGGAAAAGCCGATCCTACTCTATTCACTAAAACTCTTGACAATGATTTGTTTGTATGCCAAATTTATGTTGATGACATTATATTTGGGTCTACTAACGAATCTACATGTGAGGAATTTAGTAGGATCATGACAAAGAAATTCGAGATGTCGATGATGGGGGAGTTGAAGTACTTCTTAGGATTTCAAGTGAAGCAACTCCAAGAGGGCACCTTCATTAGCCAAACGAAGTATATTCAAGACATTCTAAACAAGTTTGGGATGAAGGATGCCAAGCCCATCAAGACACCCATGGGAACCAATGGGCATCTCGACCTCGACACGGGAGGTAAATCCGTCGATCAAAAGGTATACCGGTCGATGATAGTGAAAGTCGCCTAGAGGGGGGGGGGTGAATAGGGCGAAACTGAAATTTACAAAATTAATCACAACTACAAGTCGGATTAGCGTTAGAAATATAATCGAGTCCGAGAGAGAGGGAGCAAAACAAATCGCAAGCGAATAAAGAGTGTGACACGCGGATTTGTTTTACCGAGGTTCGGTTCTTGCAAACCTACTCCCCGTTGAGGTGGTCACAAAGACCGGGTCTCTTTCAACCCTTTCCCTCTCTCAAACGGTCCCTCGGACCGAGTGAGCTTTTCTTCTCAATCACTTTGGAACACAAAGTTCCCACAAGGACCACCACACAATTGGTGTCTCTTGCCTCAATTACAAGTGAGTTTGATCTCAAGAAAGAATGAGAAAGAAAAGCAATCCAAGCGCAAGAGCTCAAAAGAACACAACAAATCACTCTCACTTAACACCAAAGCTTTTGTGGAATTGGGAGAGGATTTGATCACTTGGGTGTGTCTTGTATTGAATGCCTAGATCTTGTAAGTAGTTGGAAGGTGGAAAACTTGGATGACTTGAATGTGGGGTGGTTGGGGGTATTTATAACCCCAACCACCAAACTAGCCGTTTGGTGGAGGCTGCTGTCGCATGGCGCACCGGACAGTCCGGTGCGCCACCGGACACTGTCCGGTGCGTCAGCCACGTCACCAGGCCGTTGGGTTCCGACCGTTGGAGCGCTGACTGGTGGGCCCGCCTGGCTGTCCGGTGGTGCACCGGACAAGTCCTGTAGAGTGTCCGGTGTGCCACCCGCGTGTGCTCTGCTCCTCTGCGCGCGCTGGCGCGCATGTAATGCGTTGCAGTCGACCGTTGGAGCAAAGTAGTTGTTGCTCCGCTGGCTCACCGGATAGTCCGGTGTGCACCGGACATGTCCGGTGAATTATAGCGGAGCGGGAATCCGAAGCTGGCGAGTTCAGAGTCGCTCTCCTCTGGAGCACCGGACACTGTCCGGTATGCACCGGACATGTCCGGTGAATTATAGCGAAGCGCCTCTGAAAATTCCCGAAGATGCGAAGTTTGGCTTGGAGTCCCCTGGTGCACCGGACACTGTCCGGTGGTGCACCAGACAGTCCAGTGAGCCAGACCAGGGCAGCCTTCGGTTGTCCCTTGCTCTTTTGGTTGAACCCATTTCTTGGTCTTTTTATTGGCTAAGAGTGATCCTTTGGCACCTGTAGAACTAATAGACTAGAGCAAACTAGTTAGTCCAATTATTTGTGTTGGGCAATTCAACCACCAAAATCATTTAGGAAATAGGTGTAAGCCTAATTCCCTTTCAATCCCCCCCTTTTTGGTGATTGATGCCAACACAAACCAAAGCAAATATAGAAGTGCATAATTGAACTAGTTTGCATAATGTAAGTGCAAAGGTTACTTGGAATTGAGCCAATGTAAATACTTATAAGATATGCATGGATTGTTTCTTTATTTTTTAACATTTTGGACCACGCTTGTACCACATGTTTTGTTTTTGCAAATTCTTTTGTAAATCCTTTTCAAATTTCTTTTGCAAATAGTCAAAGGTAAACGAATAAGATTTTGCGAAGCATTTTCAAGATTTGAAATTTCCTCCCCCTGTTTCAAATGCTTTTCCTTTGACTAAACAAAACTCCCTCTTGATAAATTCCTCCTCTTAGTGTTCAAGAGGGTTTTTAAGATACTGATTTTGAAATTACTATTCTCTCCCCCTTTTGAACACAATGAGATACCAATTTGAAAAATCATACCAATTGAAAAAAAAAATTAATTGGTGGTGGTGCGGTCCTTTTGCTTTGGGCTCATGCTCTCTCCCCCTTTGGCATAAATCGCCAAAAACGAAATCATTAGAGCCCTTTAAATAACTTTCTCCCCCTTTGGTAAAAGACATATGAGTTAAGATTATACCAAGAGACGGAGAGATGCTCGGAGCAACGGCGAAGGACGAGTTATGGAGCGGAGTGGAAGCCTTTGTCTTTGCCGAAGACTCCAATTCCCTTTCAATACATCTATGACTTGTTTTGAAATTCACTTGAAAACACATTAGTCATAGCACACGAAAGAGACATGATCAAAGGTATATGAATGAGCTATGAGTGCAAATCAACAAAAGAAGTTCCTAGAATCAAGAATATTTAGCTCATGCCTAAGTTTGTTAAAAGTTTGTTCATCAAGTGGCTTGGTAAAGATATCGGCTAATTGATCTTTAGTGTTAATATAAGCAATCTCGATATCTCCCTTTTGTTGGTGATCCCTTAGAAAATGATACCGAATGGCTATGTGTTTAGTGCGGCTATGCTCAACGGGATTATCCGCCATGCGGATTGCACTCTCATTATCACATAGAAGAGGAACTTTGGTTAATTTGTAACCGTAGTCCCTAAGGGTTTGCCTCATCCAAAGTAGTTGCGCGCAACAATGGCCTGCGGCAATGTATTCGGCTTCGGTGGTAGAAAGAGCTACGGAATTTTGCTTCTTTGAAGCCCAAGACACCAAGGATCTTTCCAAGAACTGGCAAGTCCCCGATGTGCTCTTTCTATTAATTTTACACCCCGCCCAATCGGTATCCGAATAACCAATCAAATCAAAAATGGATCCCCTAGGATACCAAAGCCCAAACTTAGGAGTATAAACTAAATATCTCAAGATTCGTTTTACAGCCGTAAGGTGAGCTTCCTTAGGGTCGGCTTGGAATCTTGCACACATGCATACGGAAAGCATAATATCCGGTCGAGATGCACATAAATAGAGTAAAGAACCTATCATCGACCGGTATACCTTTTGATCCACGGACTTACCTTCCGTGTCAAGGTCGAGATACCCATTGGTTCCCATGGGTGTCTTGATGGGTTTGGCATCCTTCATCCCAAACTTGCTTAGGATATCTTGAGTATACTTTGTTTGGCTAATGAAGGTGCCCTCTTGGAGTTGCTTTACTTGAAATCCTAAGAAATACTTCAACTCCCCCATCATAGACATCTCGAATTTTTGTGTCACGATCCTACTAAATTCTTCACATGTAGATTCGTTAGTAGACCCAAATATAATATCATCAACATAAATTTGGCATACAAACAAATCATTGTCAAGAGTTTTAGTGAATAGAGTAGGATCGGCCTTTCCGACTTTGAAGCCATTAGAAATAAGGAAATCTCTTAGGCATTCATACCATGCTCTTGGGGCTTGCTTGAGCCCATAAAGCGCCTTAGAGAGTTTATAAACATGGTTAGGGTACTCACTATCTTCAAAGTCGGGAGGTTGCTCAACATAGACCTCTTCTTTGATCGGTCCGTTGAGGAAGGCGCTCTTCACGTCCATTTGATAAAGCTTGAAGCCATGGTAAGTAGCATAGGCTAATAATATACGAATTGACTCAAGCCTAGCTATGGGTGCATAGGTTTCACCGAAATCCAAACCTTCGACTTGTGAATATCCCTTGGCCACAAGTCGGGCTTTGTTCCTTGTCACCACACCATGCTCATCTTGCTTGTTGCGGAAGACCCACTTGGTTCCTACAACATTTTGATTAGGACGTGGAACTAAATGCCATACCTCATTCCTAGTGAAGTTGTTGAGCTCCTCTTGCATCGCCACCACCCAATCCAAATCTTGTAGTGCTTCCTCTACCCTGTGTGGCTCAATAGAGGAAACAAAAGAGTAATGCTCACAAAAATATGCAACATGAGATCTAGTGGTTCCCCCTTATGAATGTCGCCGAGGATGGTGTCGACGGGGTGATCTCGTTGAATTGCTTGGTGGACTCTTGGGTGTGGCGGCCTTGGATCTTCGTCCTCCTTGTCTTGATCATTTGCATCTCCCCCTTGATCATTGCCGTCATCTTGAGGTGGCTCATTTCTTTGATCTTCTCCTTCATCAACTTGAGCCTCATCCTCATTTTGAGTTGGTGGAGATGCTTGCGTTGAGGAGGATGGTTGATCTTGTGCATTTGGAGGCTCTTTGGATTCCTTAGGACACACATCCCTAATGGACATGTTCCTTAGCGCGATGCACGGAGCCTCTTCATCACCTATCTCATCAAGATCAACTTGCTCTACTTGAGAGCCGTTAGTCTCATCAAACACAACGTCACAAGAAACTTCAACTAGTCCCGAGGACTTGTTAAAGACTCTATATGCCCTTGTGTTTGAATCATATCCTAGTAAAAAGCCTTCTACAGTCTTATGAGCAAATTTTGATTTTCTACCTCTTTTAACAAGTATAAAGCATTTGCTACCAAAGACTCTAAAATATGAAATATTGGGCTTTTTACCGGTTAGGAGTTCGTATGATGTCTTCTTGAGGATTCGGTGTAGATATAACCGGTTGATGGCGTAGCAGGCGGTGTTGACCGCCTCGGCCCAAAACCGATCCGAGGTCTTGTACTCATCAAGCATGGTTCTTGCCATGTCCAATAGAGTTCTATTCTTCCTCTCCACTACACCATTTTGTTGTGGGGTGTAGGGAGAAGAGAACTCATGCTTGATGCCCTCCTCCTCAAGGAAGCCTTCAATTTGAGAGTTCTTGAACTCCGTCCCGTTATCGCTTCTAATCTTCTTGATCCTTAAGCCGAACTCGTTTTGAGCCCGTCTCAAGAATCCCTTTAATGTCTCTTGGGTATGAGATTTTTCCTGCAAAAAGAATACCCAAGTGAAGCGAGAATAATCATCCACAATAACTAGACAGTACTTACTCCCATCGATGCTTATGTAAGCTATCGGGCCGAATAGATCCATGTGTAGGAGCTCCAGTGGTCTGTCAGTCGTCATGATGTTCTTGTGTGGATGATGGGCACCAACTTGCTTCCCTGCTTGGCATGCGCTACAAATCTTGTCTTTCTCAAAATGAACATTTGTTAATCCTAAAATGTGCTCTCCCTTTAGAAGCTTATGAAGATTCTTCATCCCAACATGGGCTAGTCGGCGGTGCCAGAGCCAACCCATGTTAGTCTTAGCAATTAAGCAAGTGTCGAGTTCAGCTCTATCAAAATCTACCAAGTATAGCTGACCCTCTAACACTCCCTTAAATGCTATTGAATCATCACTTCTTCTAAAGACAGTGACACCTACATCAGTAAATAGACAGTTGTAGCCCATTTGACATAATTATGAAACGGAAAGCAAATTGTAATCTAAAGAGTCTACAAGAAAAACATTAGAAATGGAATGGTCAGGAGATATAGAAATTTTACCCAAACCTTTGACCAATCCTTGATTTCCATCCCCGAATGTGATAGCTCGTTGGGGATCTTGGTTTTTCTCGTATGAGGAGAACATCTTTTTCTCCCCAGTCATGTGGTTTGTGCACCCGCTATCGATGATCCAACTTGAGCCCCTGGATGCATAAACCTACAAAACAATTTTAGTTCTTGACTTTAGGTACCCAAATGGTTTTGGGTCCTTTGGCATTAGACACAAGAACTTTGGGTACCCAAACACAAGTTTTTGACCCCTTGTGCTTGCCCCCAACATATTTGGCAACTACCTTGCCGGATTTGTTAGTTAAGACATATGATGCATCAAAAGTTTTAAATGAAATATCATGATCATTTGATGCACTAGGAGTTTTCTTCTTAGGCAACTTAGCATGGGTTGGTTGCCTAGAACTAGATGTCTCACCCTTATACATAAATGCATGGTTAGGGCCAGAGTGAGACTTCCTAGAATGAATTCTTCTAATTTTGCTCTCAGGATAACCGGCAGGGTACAAAATGTAACCCTCGTTATCCTGAGGCATGGGAGCCTTGCCCTTAACAAAATTAGACAATTTCTTAGGAGGGGCGTTAAGTTTGACATTGTCCCCCTTTTGGAAGTCAATGCCATCCTTAATGCCAGGGCGTCTCCAACTATAAAGCATACTACGAGCAAATTTAAATTTTTCATTTTCAAGTTCATGCTCGGCAATTTTAGCATCTAATTTTCCTATATGATTATTTTGTTGTTTAATTAAAGCCATGTGATCATGAATAGCATTAATATCAACATCTCTATATCTAGTACAAATAGAAGTGTGCTCAACGGTAGATGTAGATGGTTTGCAAGATTTTAATTCAACAACCTTAGCATGCAATATATCATTTTTACTTCTAAGGTCGGAAACGGTAGCATTGCAAACATCAAAATCTTTAGCTTTAGCAAGCAATTTTTCATTTTCATTTCTAAGGCTAGCAAGAGAAATGTTCAATTCATCAATCTTAGCAAGCAAATCATCATCATCATTTCTAGGATTGGGAATTGAAACATTACAAACATTTGAATCAACCTTAGCTAACAAATTAGCATTTTCATTTCTAAGGTTGTCAATAGTCTCATGGCAAGTGCTTAGCTCACTAGATAATTTTTCGCACTTTTCTACTTCTAGAGCATAAGCATTTTTAACCTTAACATGCTTCTTGTTTTCTTTAATAAGGAAGTCCTCTTGGGAGTCCAAGAGATCATCCTTTTCATGGATAGCATTAATCAATTCATTTAATTTTTCCTTTTGTTGCATGTTTAGGTTGGCAAAAAGAGTATGCAAATTATCTTCCTCATCACTAGCATTATCATCACTAGAGGACTCATATCTAGTGGAGGATTTGGATTTAACCTTCTTCTTTTTGCCATCCTTTGCCATGAGGCACTTGTGGCCGATGTTGGGGAAGAGAAGTCCCTTGGTGATGGCGATGTTGGCGGCGTCCTCGTCGTCGGAGGAGTCGCTAGAGCTTTCATCGGAGTCCCACTCGCGACAAACATGGGCATCGCCGCCCTTCTTCTTGTAGTACCTCTTCTTCTCCTTTCTTCTCCCCTTTTTGTCGTCGCCCCTGTCACTGTCACTAGATAGTGGACATTTTGCAATGAAATGACCGGGCTTACCACATTTGTAGCAAACTTTCTTGGAGCGGGGCTTGTAGTCTTTCCCCCTCCTTTGCTTGAGGATTTGGCAGAAGCTCTTGATGACGAGCGCCATTTCCTCGTTGTCGAGCTTTGAGGCGTCGATTGGTTGTCTACTCGGTGTAGACTCCTGCTTCTTCTCCTCCGTCGCCTTGAATGCGACTGGTTGTGCTTCGGACGTGGAGGGATCATCTAGCTCGTTGATTTTCTTTGAGCCCTTGATCATATACTCAAAGCTCACAAAATTCCCGATTACTTCCTCGGGAGTCATTAGTGTATATCTAGGATTACCACGAATTAATTGAACTTGAGTAGGGTTAAGGAAAATAAGTGATCTAAGAATAACCTTAACCATCTCGTGGTCATCCCACTTTGTGCTCCCGAGGTTGCGCACTTGGTTTACCAAGGTTTTGAGCCGGTTGTACATGTCTTGTGGCTCTTCCCCTTTGCGAAGCCGGAAGCGACCGAGCTCCCCCTCGATCGTCTCCCGCTTGGTGATCTTGGTTAGCTCATCTCCCTCGTGCGTGGTTTTGAGCACGTCCCAAACTTCCTTGGTGCTCTTTAATCCTTGCACCTTGTTGTACTCCTCTCTACTTAAAGAGGCGAGGAGTATTGTTGTGGCTTGGGAGTTGAAGTGCTCAATTTGGGCCACCTCGTCCTCATCATAATCTTCATCCCCCATGGATGGTACATGTACACCAAACTCAACGACATCCCATATACTTTTGTGGAGTGAGGTTAGATGAAATCGCATTAAATCACTCCACCTTGCATAATCTTCACCATCAAAAGTTGGTGGTTTGCCTAATGGGACGGAAAGTAAAGGCGTATGTTTAGGAATGCGAGGATAGAGTAAGGGGATCTTACTAAACTTCTTGCGCTCATGGCGCTTAGAAGTTACGGAGGACGCGTCGGAGCCGGAGGTGGAAGGTGATGAAGTATCGGTCTCGTAGTAGACCACCTTCCTCATCTTCTTTTTCTTGTCGCCACTCCGATGCGACTTGTGGGAAGAGGCTTTCTTCTCCTTCCCTTTCCCCTTTTTGCGGGACTCTTCCAATGAAGCCTTCTCGTGGCTTGTAGTGGGCTTTTCGCCGGTCTCCATCTCCTTCTTGGCGTGTTCTCCCGACATCACTTCGAGCGGTTAGGCTCTAATTAAGCACCGGGCTCTGATACCAATTGAAAGTCGCCTAGAGGGGGGTGAATAGGGCGAAACTGAAATTTACAAAATTAATCACAACTACAAGCCGGGTTAGCGTTAGAAATATAATCGAGTCCGAGAGAGAGGGTGCAAAACAAATCGCAAGCGAATAAAGAGTGTGACACGCGGATTTGTTTTACCGAGGTTCGGTTCTTGCAAACCTACTCCCCGTTGAGGTGGTCACAAAGACCGGGTCTCTTTCAACCCTTTCCCTCTCTCAAACGGTCCCTCGGACCGAGTGAGCTTTTCTTCTCAATCACTTTGGAACACAAATTTCCCACAAGGACCACCACACGATTGGTGTCTCTTGCCTCAATTACAAGTGAGTTTGATCTCAAGAAAGAATGAGAAAGAAAAGCAATCCAAGCGCAAGAGCTCAAAAGAACACAACAAATCACTCTCACTTAACACTAAAGCTTTTGTGGAATTGGGAGAGGATTTGATCACTTGGGTGTGTCTTGTATTGAATGGCTAGCTCTTGTAAGTAGTTGGAAGGTGGAAAACTTGGATGACTTGAATGTGGGGTGGTTGGGGGTATTTATAACCCCAACCACCAAACTAGCCGTTTGGTGGAGGCTGCTGTCGCATGGCGCACCGGACAGTCCGGTGCGCCACCGGACACTGTCCGGTGCGTCAGCCACGTCACCAGGTCGTTGGGTTTCGACCATTGGAGCGCTGACTGGTGGGCCCGCCTGGCTGTCCGGTGGTGCACCGGACAAGTCCTGTAGACTGTTTGGTGTGCCACCCGCGCGTGCTCTGCTCCTCTGCGCGCGCTGGCGCGCATTTAATGTGTTGCAGTCGACCGTTGGCGCGAAGTAGTCGTTGCTCCGCTGGCTCACCGGACAGTCCGGTGTGCACCGGATATGTCCGGTGAATTATAGCGGAGCGGGAATCCGAAGCTGGCGAGTTCAGAGTCGCTCTCCTCTGGAGCACCGGACACTGTCCGGTGTGCACCGGACATGTCCGGTGAATTATAGCGAAGCGCCTCTGAAAATTCCTGAAGGTGCGAAGTTTGGCTTGGAGTCCCCTGGTGCACCGGACATTGTCCGGTGGTGCACCGGACACTGTCCGGTGAGCCAGACCATGGCAGCCTTCGGTTGTCCCTTGCTCTTTTGGTTGAACCCATTTCTTGGTCTTTTTATTGGCTAAGAGTGAACCTTTGGCACCTGTAGAACTAATAGACTAGAGCAAACTAGTTAGTCCAATTATTTGTGTTGGGCAATTCAACCACCAAAATCATTTAGGAAATAGGTGTAAGCCTAATTCCCTTTTAGATAGGCTCTTTACTCTATCTATGTGCATCTCGACCGGACATTATGCTTTCCGTATGCATGTGTGCAAGATTCCAAGCCGACCCTAAGGAAGCTCACCTTACGGCCGTAAAACGAATCTTGAGATATTTAGTTCATACTCCTAAGTTTGGGCTTTGGTATCCTCGGGGATCCACGTTTGATTTAGTTGGTTATTCGGATGCCGATTGGGCGGGGTGTAAGATTAATAGAAAGAGCACATCGGGGACTTGCCAGTTCTTGGGAAGATCCTTGGTGTCTTGGGCTTCAAAGAAGTAAAATTCCGTAGCTCTTTCTACCGCCGAAGCCGAGTATATTGCCGCAGGCCATTGTTGCGCGCAATTACTTTGGATAAGGCAAACCCTTAGGGACTATGGTTACAAATTAACCAAAGTTCCTCTTCTATGTGATAATGAGAGTGCAATCCGCATGGCGGATAATCCCGTTGAGCATAGCCGCACTAAACACATAGCCATTCGGTATCATTTCTTAAGGGATCACCAACAAAAGGGAGATATCGAGATTGCATATGTTAACACTAAGGAACAATTAGCCGATATCTTTACCAAGCCACTAGATGAACAAACTTTTAACAAACTTAGGCATGAGCTAAATATTCTTGATTCTAGGAATTTCTTTTGATGTTTTGCACACATAGCTCATTGATATACCTTTGATCATGTCTCTTTTATATGCTATGACTAATGTGTTTTCAAGTGAATTTCAAACCAAGTCATAGGTATATTGAAAGGGAATTGGAGTCTTCGGCGAAGACAAAGGCTTCCACTCCACTCCATAACTCATCCTTCGCCGTCGCTCCGAGCATCTCTCCGTCTTTGGTATAATCTTCACTCATTTATTTATGACCAAAGGGGGAGAGAGTAATTCAAAGGGCTTATATTTCACTCAAAGTATCTGTTTTTGGCGATTCATGCCAAAGGGGGAGAAAGTGTTAGCCCAAAGCAAAAGGACCGCACCACCACCCTTATTTTAAAAAGAGTTTTTCAAATTGGTATCTTATTGTGTTCAAAAGGGGAAGAAAGTAGCACCTTCAAAAATTTAGTATCTTAAAACCCTCTTGAACACTAAGAGGAGAAATTTATTGAGGGGGAGTTTTGTTTAAGTCAAAGGAAAAGCATTTGAAACAGGGGGAGAAAATTTCAAATCTTAAAAATGTTTCTCAAAATCTTATTCATTTACCTTTGACTATTTGCAAAAGAACTTTGAAAAGAATTTACAAAAAAAATTGCAAAAACAAAATAAGTGGTGCAAGTGTGGTCCAAAATGATGAAAATATAAAAAAACAATCCATGCATATCTTATGAATTTATATTGGCTCAATTCGAAGTAACCTTTGCACTTACAATTATGCAAACTAGTTCAACTATGCACTTCTATACTTGCTTTGGTTTGTGTTGGCATCAATCACCAAAAAGGGGGGAGATTGAAAGGGAATTAGGCTTACACCTATTTCCAAATTGATTTTGGTGGTTGAATTGCCCAACACAAATAATTGGACTAACTAGTTTGCTCTAGTCTATTCTACTGGTGCCAAAGGTTCACAATAAGCCAATAAAAGGACCAAGAAAAGGGTTCAAACAAGAGAGCAAGGGATAACCGAAGTGTGCCCTGGTCTGGCGCACCGGACTGTCCGGTGTGCCACCGGACAGTGTCCGGTGCACCAGGGGACTCCAAGCTAAACTCCTCACCTTCGAGAATTCTCAGAGGCGCCCCGCTATAATTCACCGGACTGTCCGGTGCACCACCGGACAGTGTCCGGTGCCCCAAGGGAGAGCGACTCTGAACTCGCCAGCTTCGGGAATCCGCTCCGCTAAAATTCACCGGACTGTCCGGTGAGTCACCGGACAGTGTCCGGTGCACACCGGACTGTCCGGTGTGACAGCGGAGCAACGGCTACTTCGCGCGCAAAGGTCGACTGCAACGCATTAAATGCGCGCCTGCACGCGCAGAGGAGCAGAGCACGCACGGGTGGCACACCGGACAGCCTACAGGGCCTGTCCGGTGCACCACTGGACAGCCAGGCGGGCCCACAAGACAGAGCTCCAACGGTCGAACCCCAACGGTCTGCTGACGTGGCTGGCGCACCGGACTGTCCGGTGCGCCATGCGACTGCATCCTTCCAACAGCCATATTTTGGTGGTTGGGGCTATAAATACCCCAACCACCCCACATTCAATGGCATCCAAGTTTTCCACCTTCCAACTACTTACAAGAGCTCTAGCATTCAATTCTAGACACAACCAAATAGATCAAATCCTCTCCCAACTCCACACAAAGCTCTAGTGATTAGAGAGAGAGAGATTTGTTGTGTTCTTTTGAGCTCTTGCGCTTTGATTGCTTCGTTTTCTCATTCTTTCTTGCGATCAACTCAATTGTAACCGAGGCAAGAGACACCAATCGTGTGGTGGTCCTTGCGGGAACTTCGTGTTCCGTTTGATTGAGAAGAGAAGCTCACTCGGTCTAAGTGACCGTTTGAGAGAGGGAAAGGGTTGAAAGAGACCCGGTCTTTGTGACCACCTCAACGGGGAGTAGGTTTGCGAGAACCGAACCTCGGTGAAACAAATCCTTGTGTGTCACTTCTTATTCGCCTACGATTTGTTTTTGCGCCCTCTCTCGGACTCGTTTCTATTTCTAACGCTAACCCGGCTTGTAGTTGTGCTTAAGTTGTTAAATTTCAGATTCGCCCTATTCACCCCCCCTCTAGGCGACTTTCACTTTCTCCCCCTTCCTCCTTGCGAAAAGGCGACGAAGGGGTATATAATAAAAGTCGAGACAGTCCTTGATTGTCCTCTCGCTCCGTGCAGAGGCTCGGGGGCTGCTCTCGCAACCCGGCTATGGCCAAACCGTTGATAGCGTCAACAAGCCAGCCTAGAAACTCGGAACCTGACCATGCACCCAGGCTACAATCAGGTCGCATGAGGGAACAACCAGGCCGGCCAAGGCATCACGAAAGGCATTAAGACCTCAGAGGAGTCAAACCACTCCTCCGAGGCCTCGGGGGCTACACCCGGCGGGTGCACTCGCGCGCACCCACCGGAACAAAGTGTAACCGAGAAAGGCCGGTCCCCTCGCAAAAAAGTGTGGCAAAGCCTCCAAGCGAGTACCAACACTCCCTTTGAGGCTCGGGGGCTACTGTCGGGTACCGTAATTAGGGGTACCCCCAACACTCCTAAACACGGCTGGTAACCACCATCAGCACAAACCGCAAAGACTGATGGGTGCGGTTCAGGTCAAGGCCTCATCTACCGAGGGACGCGATCTCGCCTCGCCCGAGCCCGGCCTCGGGCGGGAACAGTAGTCCCGGACGAATTCATGCCTCGCCCGAGGGCCCCCTCAAGCGACGGGCGCACCCTCGACTCGCCCAAAGCCCAGCTCGGGCAGGCTTCGTCGTGAAGCAACCTTGGCTAAATCGCCTCTCCAACCGACCGTATCACAGGCGCATTCAATGTGAGGATCGCCTGACACCTTATCCTGACACGCGTGCCTCAGTCGGCAAGGTCGAAGTGACCACAGTCACTTCGCCCTTTCACTGTCCAATATGACAGGAAAATAGCGTCGCTCGCCCCGCTCCAACTGCTGTGCCACCCACCAGGGTGAGGCTGACAACAGCCAAGTTCAGCCTCAGGCACAACAGGAAGCTCCGCCTTGCCCGACCTTAGGCCTCGGCCTCGAAAGGAGGTCTCCGCCTCGCCCGACCCCAGGGCTCGGCCTCAACCTCGGCCTTGGAAGGTGGTCTCCGCCTTGCCCGACCCCAGGGCTCGGCCTCAACCTCGACCTCGGGAGGAATCGCGTCCTCGCCCGACCCCGGCCTCGGCCTCAGGAGGAGTCTCTGCCTCGCCCGACCTTGGGCTCGGACCGACCACGCCACGAGGGATACATCATTACCCTACCCCTAGCTAGCTCAGGCTACGGGGGAACAAGACCGGCGTCGCATCTGGCTCGCCCCGGTAACAAGTAATGATGGCTCCCCGCGTGCGTCCATGACGACGGTGGTTCTCAGCCCCCTACGGAAGCAAGGAGACTTCAGCAAGATCCCAGCAGCACTGACAGCTGTGCTTCTACAGGGCTCAGGCACTCCTCTGACGGCCATGATACCGTGTACACAGGGCTCTAGCACCTCTCCGACAGCCACGTTGGCATGTACACATGGCTCAGGCACCTCTCTGCTAGACACGTTAGCGCCTAGCTACACCCCCCATTGTACACCTGGACCCTCTCCTTGCATCTATAAAAGGGAGGTCCAGGGCCTTCATGCGAGGGGGTCGCGCGGGGGAACGAGCTGACGAACAGGCTCACTCTCTCTCTCTCGCGAACGCTTGTAACCCCTACTATGAGCACCCCCCCTGGTGCGAGATAACACGAGTCGCGCTTTCCCCCTTGTGTTCCATCTTGCGCCAACCCATCTGGGCTGGGACACGCAGCGACAAATTTACTGGTCGGTCTAGGGACCCCCTGGGGTCGAAACGCCGACAAAGATCTTCACGGTGATCACCGAGCTCCCAACGCCACCAAGCCGTCTAGGTGATGCCGATCACCAAGAGTAACAAGCCGTAGACTTTCGCTTGACCAAGAGAAGCCTAATGCAAGTGGTGTGTGCTCTAGGTGGCTCTCGCTAGCGCTAATGAGGAACAAATGTGGGATTAAGATTCTCTAATCTCCTCACTAGGCTTTTGGTGCTTGCAATGCTCTAGCAATGTGCTGAAATTAATGTGGGTAGCAAGACATTGAATATGGTCGGTGGAGGGGGTATAAATAGCCCTCACCCACCAACTAGCCGTTACCAGCACTTTTCTGCGCACGGGCGCACCGGACAGTCCGGTGCGCCACCGGTGCGCCAACGGTGCGCCACCGGTGCGCCAACGGTCGACTCCAACAGCTAGTTCTGACAGCTAGCCGTTGGGCTGATGGCACACCGAACAGTGAACAGTCACTGTCCGGTGTGCCACTAAAATTCATTTCTGAAACTGGCGCTCTCGGGTTTCTTCGGGGAAAACTCTTCCCGAGGGCCAGCTTGGCCCCACCTGGCAGATGGTGCACCGGACAGTCCGGTGCACACCGGACAGTCCGGTGCCCCTCGGCCAGAAACCCTATTTTCTTTTATATGCTGTTTTTCAAATCGGTTTTCGTTCTAACTTGAGTGTATGTTCTAGAGTGTCACCTAGCACTATATGTGAGTGTGAATGTGCACCAACACTACACTAGAACTCTCTTGGTCAAACTACTCATCGACAACCCCCTCTTTATAGTACGTCTAAAAGAGAATAAAAGACCTAACTAAATCACGAGTGTCCACCTCTCCTTGACACTCGGACTCCGTAGTCCTTCACCTTTTGTTTCGTCATTTTAGCCATTGCTTCGAGTTCTTATATCCGGGATTGTTTTCACCGTTGTAGTACTTCTACCTGTAATGCGACCTAACTTACCATTTGTCTCTGCAAAACACATGTTAGTCACATATAACATTACATTGTCATTAATCACTAAAACCAACCAGGGATCTAGATGCTTTCAGAGTTCATGTGACTTATTTTAGAAACTTGAGCTCACAAACCTCCTCTTATTTTATCTCTATATGATGGAATTATGTCATTCTATAATCTCTGTTCGTTCAGTCAGTCGTTGTGAACTCTCTTCTAATTGCTCCCTTCATTGGTCGTGTTGTACCAAAACATATTGGATGGAGTAAACAACAGCATCAGTTAGTCAAATCAATATTGGATGGAGTAAACAACAACACCAGTTAGTCAAATCAAAAAAATATTATGCGGAGAGCGGAGACAATCAATAAAAAATTTTGTGATCTTTTTGTGGATAGTTTACGCGGGTATTGTTGTGAGCCATCGCAACGCACGGGCAACTACTACACTTTAACTATACATCAAGGCTCACTAAAAAATCTAGTAAACAGGCTTCAACATGTGCTACAACTTATAAAATGTCTTTTGCATACATAACAACCTCTTAACTTTTATTTCCTTTCTTGTAAGGATAAAAAATAGAAATGGATATGCGAATTATCCGATCTCCAATGGACGTCCGAATTATCTAACATCCATTTCTGCTACAACTTATAAAATGAATATATCCAGATTCGTTATTAGTGTTTTTTTCTTTATTCAAACAATAGCATACAGTATTCGTATTAAAAAACAAGTATCATAAATATATTTAAAAAGATTTTCCTCCCCTAAAATGTGAGAATTATTGAGTTTTATTATTACCCTTGATGCATTGAAAACATTTAAAAGTATATCTATAAATAACTTTTGGTATTGATTTAAAAACTGATAATGATACACAAATCCTAAACTAGTTTTTGTATTTTTATTTTGGTTTAAGCCTAATATGTTTGTTGTTGTAAATTCTTTTAACATTTTAGTTTATTTATCGACTCATATAAATATAATTTATAATTACCTTGATTGTTAGTTGATATATTTTTTAAACATTTATTGGTCACTATATTATTTTTATAAATATAACATTCATTGTGTAGTAAATTATATTTCTAGAAATATTGATAAAGCAAAATAGCTATTTGTTTTCAATTATTTTTTTCTTGAAATTCTTAACTTGACTTATTTTTCAAACATAATCCATTATAATTTAGTTTACTACTTCGATATTGGATATTATTACAAGTCTATATTAATTTAGTTCACTTTGGTTAAAAGTAAATTTATTAGTGAAATTTATTCATGTGTGTTGGATTTAACAATAGACATTTTCAGTTTAATTAAGTAAATAATAGCCAAACAAAGCTCTAAATTATAAAATTCCTAAAATGGTAAAACTATCTTAATATGTAGCTCTGCCTCCTACAAACAATACAACCGCGGGATGATTTTGGGTTTTCTTTTTCTCGTTGATCCAAACATGGGACATGCTTAAATATGTCAACAACTTACATAATGATACTTGTAGTGTAAAGTATGATAATGGGTCAAAATTCAGAGAGCTAATGAAGATGTCTTAATTATGGTTCATGTAATTAGCTAAACACTACAACAACAACCAACAATAATTGGCTCGGACACAAAACCTCTCGAAGCCTCACTCTTCGGCAGCTCTCCTATCACACATTCTATTTTAAACTTCACTTTTGTAAGCAGTGTAAAACAATGTTTTGCTCGACCTGTTGAGCACAACCTTAGAACTAATCCGAATGCATATCACAAACAACACACACAAGGTGTATAACTGAGCTTCTATATCGAAATGTGTCTATGGAATGAACCTACATTCTAAAACCTAAAATAAAAAAATTTATCAGTACATATTCGACATGTAATTAAACTAGCGTCTGTCGTATTTAAATAATCGATGTTAGACTCTCTCCAACAAGGGTCGGTAAAGCCTCCTGTCCGCCAAATATAGCAGACATAAACGTCCGGTAAGCGTCCAGCAAGGTGCGCTATACTGTCCGCTAAAATTTAGCGACTCTTCCTCAGCCGCTACATTTGTCGGGCATACGAGCGCGCGCTATATACTGTTCCCGTGCTGCTGCAGGTCTGAACACGCTTTCCATTCAAATGACCTCGGGACGAACATGCAAAGGACATCTCCCACATTATCTAAGCACCATCTCCCGTAATATAATAAACAATGAGAAGGAATTATGCTACACATGTTTAAGTTCAGATAATAAAAATTGTTAATAAATTTTAAAAAACTATTGTCTTGCATGTTTTATTTCAATTAGCGTGTAATGAAAAGAAATGAAATATAAACCAAATAAATGGACAAAATAAAGTATGTTAACCCTGTAGCTTTAGAGAACCGAATTTAGGGAACGTTGTTGGAGACTGAGATGATATAGAGGACAGAATCTTTTAGAGTGTTCTGTAAAGTATAGAGAATATTCTTTTAGGGGACGAAATTTAGGGGACGTTGCTGGAGACAGCCTTATAGATAACCTCTATCCTTCTATCATACTATAAAGAGAAGTGATAATAGTCTAATCCCTATTTAAATAGTCGATGTCATTAACTATAGGTATAAGTTACAAAGTTCGATGTTGCTGATTTTTTAGACATAGTCTAAACCAAAGCAAAACAAAAAAAACTTACCGAGAAAAAACATGACTAAGGACAAAAATGAACACACCAGCAAAACCGAGGACACAAGCTTAAAAAACCAATTAAAAAGGCATTCTAAATAAAAAACAAAGTGTTAAATAAAAAACAAAGTGTCTTAAATTCGAGAAAGATGAAATAACTAATATTTTGCAAGAGAGGAGTAAAAGTCTGTTTTGTTTGTAACAAAAAGAGTAGAGAAAAAAAGAAAAGAAAAGGCACTAGCACCGGACGGGTGAGCCCACACATAAATAGCGACCAACTGCTGCTAAAAATATAGTGTGACGAGGAGAGCGAAACTCGCATCGCGTCCCGTCCCATCCATTCCCTCACCGTCGCCACCGTTGGAGCGTCGCGCGGACGATACAGAGCATGAGAGGCGGAGGGAGCGGCCGCGGCCATGGGAACGACCAATACAGCCACAACCACCATCACAGCTCGTTGTGCTGCCTCTCTGCCGCGCCGCCGCTGGCTGGGGACGCCACCCCGACGCTGACTCCGGAGCCAGAGGCTGCCGCCGCCTCGATTGCCTCGACGGTGTCGACGGTTGTGGTGGAGGGCGTGCTGCACAAGTGGACCAACTACGGTCGCGGGTGGCGGGAGCGCTGGTTCTCGCTCCGCGACGGCGTCCTGTCCTACTCCAAGATTCGGGCCAACGCGGGGGCGAAGACGGGGGCGGGGGCGACGGACGGTGACGGGGAGGTTAGAGTGATTGGTTCTAGGGTGGAAGGAGCGCGCCGCACGGAGAAGCCTGCCGGCGTCGTATTCCTCAAGGTCCACTCGCTTGTCCCTTCCTCCCCACGTGCGGTTGGCGCGTGATCCCGGTCGGTCCTCTCTTGATTTTGTCCTCTCGTTTGCCTGTTGATAGTTTCGCCCCGGCATTCCTGACTGCACCTTCTGTGAATTCAATTCGAGGTTGATTTTGACCTTTTCACTGTGATTACGTTCTGTTGATTGCGAGATTTTCTTCTTCTCATATTGGAATTTCCCAGCGAATTTGGTTGCCTTGGAGATGCAGCCAGCGCCGCTGCTCGCTAGACCTAGAAGGCATTATTACCCCCACTGGATCAAAAGTGTTACAAAAGGTTGCAACAACAACAAAAAAAGAAAAAATAAATTCTATTTAATTAGCTCTGCCTCCGGGTTCTTTTTGTAAGGGGTGCAAGGTAGATTCTCGTGTCGAGTTCTGCTCATGATGATGGAATGGTAGGTGGGAGACATCGTCACATTGCTGGATCGAAATGACATGACCTCCCTTAGCTTTTCTTTTTTCCATTTGCTAGGATACTCGCATTCATTCCATCCTTCTCTTTGTTTGTGTTGCATCGCCCCTTTCCATTTTGTTGCTCAGATCCCCCCTCCCTCTAATCCATTCAATGGTGCTCACATTAGCATGCTTGATTAACTAAGCACTCAATTTGCTATCTAAATTTAGCAGAAGGAGCTTAGCTTGGAGTATACACGAACAAAAGGCTCCGCCTTCTTTTTCTGATGATGCTAGGAGTATATGATATATATATTTCCAAAAGGGTCGTACCTTTCTCTGTCACACCATCAAGTACATTTTGGCACGTAAAAGCCTAATCTTTTCGCAGATTTTGTCTGAATTCCAGGTCTTATTTTTATTTCTAAAAAGGATGGGGGCTCTGTTGCCAACTTGCCATTCTATTGATACAGATCGATTAGGACAAGCCAAGTTTATCAGTCAGTCGTTGTCTTGTTACTGTGCGCACTTTTTTAACCCAAACATGTTGTATGATAGGATTCATCCAAATGGATGCGCACATGACAGGTGCTATGTGATAAGTTTAATATCTTTAATGTGATTACAATATAGGATATGCTCTGGGGATGTTTTTGGAATTTGCATTATTCATTTGTACTGCTCCGGGCGTTGCTTTTCCACGATGCTTTTACTAGCTATTGAACTCCCAGTGTTGGTACAATCACTGGGTCTTTTCAAGGTCTTTGGGGGTCCCAAGAATTAAAGCATGTACAGTCCATCCAAGTGGCCGCATATAGAGATAGGGAATAAAATGGAGGACATATGGTCTGTCTCAGATTGAATCAGGGGGGTCTTGAGGATTTTCAGGAACTGAGTAGGTTGTTTGTATCAGGGGGATCTTGTGGATATTGAGGAACTGTGTAGGTTGTTTGGTTGAGGTAGATTGCAGATTGGATTTGTTTTGGTTTCTTGAGATCCTTGTTTGCCCCTTCATTTTTCTTTCGATTTTCATTTTGTCACCCCCAACCAAAGATTGAAGTTGAAGGGGTAGGTGTCCGATTTTTTTCTTTTCCTGGGGAATACCATTCCTTGTTCCTTAAATCAGCTTCCATATCCTCTTTGCGGTTTCTTAATAGAAGGTTTTGAGCTTTTCTATAAGATATTATGGATGCTGGTCTGTGACTGTGTATTTTTATGCTTTTCCTAGGTTTGAATGCCTGATGCATAATATTGCATAAGGCCAAGGGAAGTTCTACACATTTTTCATGCGCAAGGCTGCCTAGTTACAAACATATGGGAGCTGATAAGTTACTATGTTTCTAGGTGTCAGCATTTCGGGAAAGTAAGTCAGATGACAGGAGATTTTACATATTTTCCCCCACTAAGACGCTTCACTTGAAGACAAACTCAAAAGTTGACCGTGTTGCCTGGATTGAGGCTTTGATCCTGGCAAGGAGTGTTTATTCTCTTGGGTCACTTAGCGGGAGAGCAACTTTTGTGCAGAGTGATGTTTCAATTTCAACTGCAAGGCTTAGAGATCGAATGCATCAGGAGGGTTTGAATGAGAGTCTTATACAGGACTGTGAACAAATTGTGCTTTCCGAGTTCTCAAGCTACCGGAAGCAACTGAAGTGTCGTTACGAGGATTACTTAAGCTTGTTTGGGTCCTGCAGACATAATTTTGAGGTGAGAGGAGTTGCATACATTCTTTGTTTGTGTTCATGACTTTGCATAACAGTGTCAAGTAGTGGCGACTGGTTATTACTTTGCACAACAGTGATATAAGTAGCAGCAACTGACTTAGTGCCTGAAAGTAAAAAATGTGTCAATATATACTTGTGGCTTCGTAAATTCGTGCCAATCAGCATATCTCATGTTGAAATAGCTATATAAGTTTGCAAAGGTTACTCCTTGAATTGTTACTCTCCTCTTTTTCCTGCAGGAATTTTACATAGTGTATTACACACATATTTGTGCAGGAAGGTAAAGATGGAAGTATAACACAGGGGACATTGACACGAAATGACTTCTCTAGTTCTAGGCATGGAAATTTTAGCGGTACGATTTTAACACATACTGGGCTATTTCGAGCACTTGACCAGCTGCATGGTCTACTTATCTGTTTCTTTTGTCTTTCACTCCTTGCATGTTTGTGTTTCAAGTAGCCCCAAGTATTTTTAGACTTTACCACATCTGTTTCCTAAGAATTAACATCTTTCTAATGGTACAATTTTGTTCTTGCCTAGAATATAGCACAACAGAATCTGATGAGCATGAGTTTGAGAAACACGATGGAGGCGAATTGATTTGTGAAGATGAATCTGCATTCTTTGATTCTATAGATTACTTCACAGAGTCAGACAACAGGTCTTCAACCATGTTAAGTGGCAAGGAAGTAGTGGATTCCCAAACACATGATTCCAGTAATAATATACAAGCACAAATCAGACGACGGAGTAGGCTGCCTGACCCTATTGAGAAAGAGAAAGGGATCAGTCTCTGGTCCATTATTAAAGATAGCGTTGGAAAGGATTTGACACGAGTTTGTCTTCCAGTTTACTTCAATGAACCACTCTCATCCCTTCAGAAGTGCTTTGAGGATTTGGAGTATTCATACCTCTTGGATCAGGCATATCAACATGGAAAAGTGGTAAGATCACTTTTACATCTTTAACATTGCACATGTCCGAGGAATTTCATCTGCTTTCCATGAGTGCCATAGATTAATGAAATCATTTCCAATCCATTTTCTTATTCATCACGGCATCAGAGTTCAAATCAGCAAACTCAATCTTCAAATGTGGTTCTGATGCAAGCTAGACGTGTCGTATCTGCTGATCAGAATCAGATTACATATCAGTATCTTTTGTGAACCCATGATAGTTATGATGTATAGTATATCATATCACTATTGTTCAAGCAGTATACTCTGCTAGTAAGCATGGCAGTTTACTCATCCTTAGAAAATGAAAGGTGTTTTCAGAGTATTATAGTTGTATCTGTAAGTTTTGTTCAGGTATGATGTACAATATCATTTGTGAGCTAGGGAAATACTGCATTTCTGTGTATATAGCATGTTTCTAATAGCATGCATGTTGCTATCTTACAAGAACTTTTGCTCATTTATATATTTTTTATTTGATAGGGGGACAGCCTCATGAGAATCCTCAAAGTAGCTGCTTTTGCGGCCTCTGGCTATGCTTCATCTGTTGCAAGGCCTTGCAAACCATTCAATCCATTGCTAGGAGAGACCTATGAAGCTGATTACCCTGACAGAGGAATTCGTTTTTTTGCAGAAAAGGTTAGTTAAAGATTCTTTGTTCGTCTTATGCAAGAGATGGTGTTGCAGGGGCGGAGCAACGACTTGTCGGTGTCAGCTGACACTGATGAATTCTAGAAAATATAGTGTAAAACACTGTTTAAATAATGTTTACAATGTTGATGACATTCATGTAAAACGATGCTGACACCGGTAAATCTCGAGGCTTGCTTCGCCCCTATGGTGTTGGGTCTTTGGGGAAAGGATTTAGACAAACATTATAGATCTACTAAGAAAATGGAGTTTATTTTTTATTGATGTATATCAATTCCAAAGTCATTTAATTTCCGATAGAGTTATGCCCCTTCGTTTACATTTTTACTGATCATCCATTTCTTAATTTTGTGGTACTTTGAATTGGAGACTTTAATTTCATTGCATTGCTATTCAACATTTCCACCAATAGGTTAGTCATCATCCAATGCTGATTGCCTGCCACTGTGAAGGCAAGGGCTGGAAATTCTGGGGCGACAGCAATCTCAAATCCAAGTTTTGGGGACAGTCAATTCAAGTTGAACCAGTTGGCATTTTGACTCTAGAATTTGAGGATGGTGAAATCTTCCAATGGAATAAGGTGTCCAGCACAACTGGAGATACTAATGTTGCTGATTGATCTTATAAGTTTCATCTCATCATAACTAAATTCTATCCTATTGCCTTTTCAGGTTACAACAACCATTCACAATCTCATTCTTGGGAAGTTGTACTGCAGCCACCATGGAACAATGCATATAAAAGGGAATCGCCAATATTCATGTAAACTGAAGTTCAAAGAGCCATCACTTCTTGACCGGAATCCCCATCTAGTATGTTTTACTTAGTTCCTTTCTTTGTGTTGTTAAATGCCAACTAAAAGGTTGTAGTTGTTAACATGGGATATAGAACCCACAAGTAGTCGTCACCATTAGCAGTCACCGTTAAGTTTCAACTCAAATCACCATTCGATTTTGATTGGATTGCGCCAACATGATTGCTTGCACATTACATGCTCGCTACTTATTGTCCCTAGGCTACAGAAACCTATATTTCCCTTTTTTATGTGTGGCATCTGAGTTGTAACTTAATTCAAGTTCTAATTTGCGGTGCATACTTGTTTTTAGCTGTATGTTTGCCTCTTTCATGCACGACATTATGTTTATCTATTGCCTGCACTTGGTCCACAGGTACAAGGCTTTGTAGAGGACAACAATGGGAACAAAGCTTCGTTTTTGATAGGGATGTGGGACGAAAGCATATATTGTAGTAACTCTGATACTTCCAAGGTGAAGAGCGCCGATCAACTGAAAGGTGCCTCGCTGCTGTGGGAAAAGAACAAACCTGCTCCTAACCCAACTCGATACAATTTATCTTCATTCGCGATCACACTGAATGAGTTGACCCCAGGGCTGCAGGTATGGATCTACATGTGGATTGCCACATAAAAGTGTTTGGTAACTAAGTTTTTGTCCTTAATTGCTTGGCCATTCCTGGATTCAGGAGAAACTTCCACCTACTGATTCACGGCTGAGACCAGACCAGCGCCACCTAGAGAATGGTGAATACGAGAAAGCGAATGCAGAGAAGCTGAGGTTGGAACGACGGCAAAGAATGGTATCCGCTCTCGCTTCATAGATCACAATCCATACATGTTGTTTCTTCATGTTCTCTGTCTCATTGCAGTCTACTAAACTTCAAGACAATGGCTGGAAATCCCGGTGGTTCGAGCAAGACACCGAGGACGGGACGTATTGCTACAAAGGTGGATACTGGGAAACAAGAGAGAGGGGCTTCTGGGATGGGTGCCTCGACATTTTTGGGGAGTTCGTGGAGACATAAGTGCCCTGTTCCTGCAGTAGCAGAGGTTCAAGCAGCCAACACGCCACCCAGAAACAATGGAGTACTGCCATCTCCAATGGAGCATCCTCTTGCCTCTAGAAGAGAAGGGGGAGGAGCCCTGTGCGAGGAGTAGAGCATTCGAGATGTGAAGGCATTGTGCCTTGAATGGTAGCATAGCATATGATTGGCCACGAATAGGCATTGCCACCTTGTTAGTATAGTATAGTTCGATCCAATGCAAATAAGAATGCTGACATTCATTCTTTGGTTCCTTCTTGCGTTGAACATGGATCTGTTGTCGTGGAAGAAATTTGCTTGCTCGGCTAGGCAAAAGTCTGCCTACACTGTATTTGTTTGCCGATCGAAAACCAAAGCAAGTCACCATCTATAACTCTTCACTTCCATGAGACTGTGACTGACAGTTCGTCATCCATCCAGAAACAGAAAGTTTCCCTTTGATTTAAGAGTCGATTTCTAAGGCTATTCTCGGTGATAATTTCATTACATTATTTCTAATGTTGCCACGTTAACAAGAGTAAAATGAAATGAAGAATAAATTATGCCCTCTCAACAAAGAGTTTCATGACGCATTTTATGGGCTAACATTTGTTCTAATGTTGCCACGTTAACAAGAGTAAGATGAAATGAAGAATAAAATATGCCCTCTCAACAAAGAGTTTCATGACACAATTTTATCGGCTAACATTTGACTTAAAAGTTGCATCTAAATAAAAGTTCGACCGGTGAGGGAAAGACCACCCTCCCGATATTATATTAAGAAAAAATACTGAAATATGGTCCCGGCCAAGAAAATCCAGTATCTTAGAAATGGGATCTAGTTTTATGGTGATAAAACTAGTTTCACCTATTTCATAATAAATATAGTGACATGTGTAGGAAACGGGTGACGCCTAAGAGGGGGGGTGAATTAGGACTTCTAAAACTTTTACTTAAACTAGGCCACAAATAAAACCCTAGAGCAAAACCTATGCAAATAATCAAAACTAAAATGTGCAAACTAGGTTTTGTCTAAGTGTTGCTATCTCTACCGCAAAAGGCTAAGTTTCAATCTACACTAAATAAGTATGACTACAAGATTGAAACTTAAATGCTTAATTTAAATGCGGAATGTAAAGAGCTAAGTAGAGAAGCAAACTCTCGTGGATGACGCCGGTATTTTTACCGAGGTATCCGGAACCGCGCAAGGTCCCGACTAATCCTCGTTGGTGCCCCTACGCAAAGGGAAGCCCACACGAGGGCCAAGCACCTCGGTCGAGTAACTCCGTAGAGAGCCGCGGGCCTTCTCCACGCGCAAGTGGTGCTCCGCTTCCGGCTCCTCTCGGACGCTCCCCGCCGTCTCCACTATCGAGCTTCCGGCCGAAACGCCGCGGGCCTCGTTCCCTCCGGTACACGGTGGCGGCCGTGACACAAACGCGGTTGTCACGGTCTCGCAAGACTCTCGCCCCACTCGGTACAATTACAACGACTCCCGCAAGAGCCGAGGGATTGTGAGGTTTATCTAAACTCACTCAACTAACTAGGATTCACCTAGAGCAAGCGCTAAAGCGGTCTAACTAACCTAAGCACTTCGCAAAGCACCTACGCTAATCACCGAGTGATTCTATTAAGCACTTGGGTGTTTGAGCTCTTGGAAATGTGCAATATATGCCTTGGTATGTTGCTTGGGCTCTCACACTTGAGAATGGCCGGTTGGGGTGGTATTTATAGCCTCCACACCCCCAACTAGCCGTTGGACAGAAAGCAGCAGCTTTCTGTCGTCGGGTGCACCGGACAGTCCGGTGCACCACCGGACACTGAACAGTAGATGTCCGGTGCACGCCACGTCAGCCGACCGTTGGCGCCTGTAGCAGTCGACCGTTGGATCCGACCGTTGCCTTTCTGCCCGTTGGCACACCGGACAGTCCGGTGCACACCGGACAGTCCGGTGCTACAGCCAGTGAGTGCCTTTCTGCGGCCTCTCTGCACAGACTGTCCGGTACCTCACCGGACAGTCCGGTGCACACCGGACACCAGTGTCCGGTGCGCCACCAAGCGCTGGCTGACAGCCCTTATCTTGGATTCCTTCGCTGATTTCTTCGGGCTTCTTTGTTCTTGAGTATTGGACTCCTATGCATCTTTTTATGTCTTCTTTTGAGGTGTTGCATCCTCATTGCCTTGGTCCAATTCTCTTTGCATCCTGTGAATTACAAAACACAAACACTAGAAAGCTTATTAGTTCACGGATTGTGTTGTTCATCAAACACCAAAACTCAATTAGCCAAAAGGCCCGGGGTCCATTTTCCTTACAATCTCCCCCTTTTTGGTGATTGATGACAACACAACCAAAGCAAGCAAATAATACAAGTATTTGAATGAAGATATGTATTTTACTTGCTAAGATGCATGATTGTCCCCAAAATGTGATATTATGGACTTAAGCCTCCCCCTAACTCCATAATTCACTTACTTCCTATTTATGGACCAAATAACCAAAACCACTTGAAAAGCCATTTGTAGATATAAAATTTTAAATTGGTGGTGTTTGGTGTTTGATAAGTTTTCATTGCTTTGGCCCCTAAACTTCTCCCCCTTTGGCATCAACCACCGAAAAGGAAGACATTAAAAGCATGTAGGAAGTAAAAGCTTGCCCTCAACAAATGATATCACTAGAAGGATATTAAATTAAGCCATGAAAGATACCACTTGTAGATCATGAAAGATACCATGAGTAGGAGTTCCTCAAAAGATTACTCCCCCTAAATGAGTATTCTCCTTTGGAAAGAGTTTTTCTCCCCCTTTAGAGATGAAGAAATACTCCCCCTGACAGAGATCCTCTACTTAGGAAAAAGCATGTGAAAATTAGAGGTGCAAGACATGATTTGAAAAGACTAACTTCCCTTATGCATAGGTAACAGAATATGAGTTAACCACTTATGCATTTTTAGCAACAAGGAAGCATATGTTATGAAATATAGTCTAATCAAATATTGGAGAAGACATGTAAATGATACTAAATGTAGTCTCAAAAGATACCAATTGAAAACCAATTGTAGGTCAATGGCGAACTTGAGAGACATGAGAGTTCTTGGAGATTTTGCAGTGGAAGATTGTTGTCTTTCTCCGGGGACTTCATTTTCCTTACAATGAGACTATCACATGAAATAGACTTGAAAAAGGTGTTAGTCTCAAAGTGTTAGATTATAGAGTAACCTCCCCCTAAAGGTGTGCATACAAGTTTTGAATACTTGTAGGAGACATGCACTTTGATTTGATATCAAGAGGGGCAAATTATCCATAATCCTAACTTTGGCACATATAAGTTAAATGATACACTATGTAGAAATCAAAATTTTCAATTTGATGCATCATTTACTATGAAGTGATATAAAAGCTATGTGCCGTGCTTAAATGATCATTTTAAGCCATGTAGGTTTGCTTAAGTATATGAATTAAAAACAAGCAATCCTACCATATGATTTACCTAGTATGCATGATTTTGAACAAAAGTACATAACAAAGGTAATACTAGGCAAGAAAGGTAAACTAGATAAAAGATGAATAGATACCAATTGTAAAAACACAGAATACAATAAAACTAGTTACCTTAGTCATGGGTGGGAAATTTGGGTCCAATGTTTTCACTAACCCACTTGGCAATAAACTTGATCCAATATGATGTATCCCATGATATACATCCCAACTTTGCCAAGTCTCCAAATTTCCCGACAACCTTCGGTCCACTCACTTCCCTTTCGGGATCCAAACCTTCTTGGTGCTTTTCATGGTTGAAATTATTTCCTTTGGCACCCAGATGCGTTTGGCCCCCTTTCCTTTGTTGGCTTGCTTGTTGGCCTTGATTGCTATCACCTTTCCGTTCTTTTTCTTCTTGATCAAATATGGTGTAGCATCCTTTTTGTTCACCTTTTTGATGTAGGTGCTGGAGATTTTGCTTGATGGCTTTTGCTTGAGCTTTTGCCTTTGTTTATCCCCGGTCATCGCCTTGCATTGGAAAGACTTGTGGCCTTCCTTGTGGCATAGCCTACAAATCACAGTTTCTCCCTCTACAGGCTTGTTCACTCCCGCAGTGGTGTTATCCTGTGGAGGTCGGATTTGTTTGGCTTTGCCTTTCTTGTCATACAAAGCCTTGCCAAGTCGAGCCACTTCTTGCTTTAATTGTTCATTTTCCTTTGCAACCTCATCCGAACATGTTTCTACAACAATATTCTCAACAACGACTTGGTTGCAGGGGTTAGAATCATCAATTAAATCAAAGCAGGAAGTAGAAGCATCTTTCTTAATTATTTCAGGAATTTCAATTAAAGATGCTGCTGGGGTGCTACCAATGTTTTCTAGCTTAGTAGTTAGCTCATTATTGTGTATGCTAAGAATTTCCATTTTCTCTAGCAAATTTTCAATAGCTTCTTGGGAGCTAGCTAACTTAGCCTTAAGTTTTTCATTCTTTTTAATAAGGCTATCATCGGTAGCAGTGGATGGAGCACTAGATTCCAATAGCTCAATTTTAGTCGATAGCTCACTATTTAAGTTTGCAAAAGTCTCAAATTTTTCTAGCAAACCTTTGTAATCATTTTGAGAGCTAACCAACTTATTTTTCAAAGTTTTAAGTTGAGCTTTTTGCTTAGTGCAAACATCCTGGAAAAAATTAACGGCTTCCGCAAGTTCTTCTAGAGAGGCCTTTCCCTCACCTTCATCATCACTACTACTTTCATCACTAGAGGATGGAATGCTTTTGTTACCTCTTGCCATAAGGCATTTGTGTGATGACCGTGATGATCGTGACGAGGACCGGTGGCTGCGCGTCCTTGGAGGTTCATCTTCACTTGAAGAGTCATCCCAAGTTCTAACACTTGTGAGCGCCTTGCCTTTGCTCATCTCCTTTTTGGGTTTGGCCATATTTGGACAGTTGTCCCTGAAGTGGCCCTTTTCCCCACATGCGAAGCATCCTCTCTTCCTTTGCTTTTTCCTGTCAATGTTAAAGAGAAGATCCTCGACCTGCAGGGGCACACCCATTAGATTAATCTTGCGGATCATCCTCATTACCTTTCCGACGCGTCGGAATGTTTCTTCGTCCTCGGAGGATGATGTGCATGGTTGATTATCTTCATCATCATCACTTTCTTCTTCTTCTTCCTCTTCTTCGCTTGAGGAACTTGGAGTGGGAGCCTTCTTTTTGCCCTTCCTTTCATCACATGCAAAAGCATATGGCTTTGAGGAAGTTGGCTCCTCTCCTCGACTCATTTTTCGCGACATCTCAAAGGCCGCGATTTTCCCAATCACAATAGTCGGGGTCATGTTGCTCAAGTCCTCCATGTTGTGAAGGATGGTGATGATGCTCCCATATTTTTGTTGTGGTAGCAGGGAGATAATCTTCCTCACAATGTCCGCATCACCTAGCTTATTAATGCCAATAGAGTTGAGCTCATTGATTATTAGATTCAAGCGAGAATACATGTCTCTAACAAGCTCATCATCTTTCATAGCAAAAGAATTATACTCATTTAAGACTAGGCAATGTTTTTGCTCACGGACATTGGATGTGCCGTCATGGAGCTCATGCAATTTTAGCCAAATCTCATTAGCAGTTTTCAAGGTAAATACTTGGTTAAAAATGTCCATGCTAAGAGATTCATACAAGCAATTTTTGGCTCTAGCATTTAAATGGATTTCTTTTTCCTCACTCGTGGTGGGTTTCTCGGGATTCTTGAGAGGTTTCATCCCATCACGAGTGACTCTCCAAACACCTAGATCAATGGCCTCTAGGTAACAAGCCATTCTAGCACTATAATATGGGAAGTTAGTGCCGTCGAAGTGTGGTGGCCTATGGGTATCCATCCCTTCCTCTAAAAAGCGTCGGCTCTTTTTAGCGGTGAAGCTAAAGCGTTTCAAATGAGCCAAACCGGGCTCTGATACCACTTGTAGGAAACGGGTGACGCCTAAGAGGGGGGGTGAATTAGGACTTCTAAAACTTTTACTTAAACTAGGCCACAAATAAAACCCTAGAGCAAAACCTATGCAAATAATCAAAACTAAAATGTGCAAACTAGGTTTTGTCTAAGTGTTGCTATCTCTACCACAAAAGGCTAAGTTTCAATCTACACTAAATAAGTATGACTACAAGATTGAAACTTAAATGCTTAATTTAAATGCGGAATGTAAAGAGCTAAGTAGAGAAGCAAACTCTCGTGGATGACGCCGGTATTTTTACCGAGGTATCCAGAACCGCGCAAGGTCCCGACTAATCCTCGTTGGTGCCCCTACGCAAAGGGAAGCCCACACGAGGGCCAAGCACCTCGGTCGAGTAACTCCGTAGAGAGCCGCGGGCCTTCTCCACGCGCAAGTGGTGCTCCGCTTCCGGCTCCTCTCGGACGCTCCCCGCCGTCTCCACTATCGAGCTTCCGGCCGAAACGCCGCGGGCCTCGTTCCCTCCGGTACACGGTGGCGGCCGTGACACAAACGCGGTTGTCACGGTCTCGCAAGACTCTCGCCCCACTCGGTACAATTACAACGACTCACGCAAGAGCCGAGGGATTGTGAGGTTTATCTAAACTCACTCAACTAACTAGGATTCACCTAGAGCAAGCGCTAAAGCGGTCTAACTAACCTAAGCACTTCGCAAAGCACCTACGCTAATCACCGAGTGATTCTATTAAGCACTTGGGTGTTTGAGCTCTTGGAAATGTGCAATATATGCCTTGGTATGTTGCTTGGGCTCTCACACTTGAGAATGGCCGGTTGGGGTGGTATTTATAGCCTCCACACCCCCAACTAGCCGTTGGACAGAAAGCAGCAGCTTTCTGTCGTCGGGTGCACCGGACAGTCCGGTGCACCACCGGACACTGAACAGTAGATGTCCGGTGCACGCCACGTCAGCCGACCGTTGGCGCCTGTAGCAGTCGACCGTTGGATCCGACCGTTGCCTTTCTGCCCGTTGGCACACCGGACAGTCCGGTGCACACCGGACAGTCCGGTGCTACAGCCAGTGAGTGCCTTTCTGCGGCCTCTCTGCGCAGACTGTCCGGTACCTCACCGGACAGTCCGGTGCACACCGGACACCAGTGTCCGGTGCGCCACCAGGCGCTGGCTGACAGCCCTTATCTTGGATTCCTTCGCTGATTTCTTCGGGCTTCTTTGTTCTTGAGTATTGGACTCCTATGCATCTTTTTATGTCTTCTTTTGAGGTGTTGCATCCTCATTGCCTTGGTCCAATTCTCTTTGCATCCTGTGAATTACAAAACACAAACACTAGAAAGCTTATTAGTTCACGGATTGTGTTGTTCATCAAACACCAAAACTCAATTAGCCAAAAGGCCCAGGGTCCATTTTCCTTACAACATGTTATCAAAAAATCCTATATAGCATACTGTCGGTACCCTAGAACAGGGGTACCCCTTACTACAGTGTGAATGTATGGTGCCTACGTAGCTATCTCTAGTCGCGTCGTAAACAGCGCCCGACCCCTCCACGTGGACGGCCCCAGGACCGCCACGTGGTCGGAGAAAATGATACACCCCAAGGTATCAACGGTGGTCCGGGCCCCATGGGAAAGTGCCGGACCCCTGCATGTACAGGCCGGACCTCCGGGCGGGGTCTAGGACCTCCACGGATATAGACCGGACCTCCGGGACGGGTCCCAGACCTCTCTGCGTGGGGTCCGGACCACCCTCAGCAGGGTCCCGGGATTCTGGGACAAAGAATACCGAGGCCTTAATCAAGGCCAGGCGGGAGCCCGGAGCCGACATGTGTCCGGACCATACCATATACACTTCTGCTCCCCGTCCAGGCGGAGACCCGGTGCTGCCGCGTGGCCTACTGCCTGTGATGTGAGCCCACGGGCGGGGCCTGACGTAAGGCCTCTGGGCCGCGCGGCGCTGCATTTATTGCGGATAAGGCGCGCCGCCTGTCCGTCCCGCTGACAGGCGATGTGGCGCCTCAGCATTTAATGAGCCCTATCCATTACACTGGCAGGGATGTGCCGCCTCGGCATTTAATGTGCCATGTCCACTCCGCTGGCAGGCGGCGACCAGGCCGTCCCGTAGGCGTCGTTCCTGTCCATTCCGTTGGCAGGCAGTGCGCCCGTGCTGCGGAGAGCACTGTGCTCATCATCACTCGTACGTTGTCAGGGAAGCTTCCGCTACATGCCAATACTACCAAGCCGCGGATATCAGGACGCAAGGAGATTGCCCTGGCGACGAGCATTAGTTGCTCCAAGTATTACATCTGTTATGTTCCTGGGTCCGCATGTCGGGGCTCAGCACCCTTGTACGGCCCCCCTTGAGCTATAAAAGGGGAGGCACGTAGCGTTACGGAGCCAAGCTCACTCAGACACACTTAGACCCAGCTCAGGCTCACAAGTTCATACAAGCTCTCAAGCTCAATACATCACACAGTGGAGTAGGGTATTACGCTCCGGCGGCCCGAACCACTCTAAACCCTTGTGTGTTCTTGTGTTCGTTCATCGCTTAGTAGACAGGCAAAACGCTTAGGCCCCTCCTCATCTTAGGATTTAGGGCGGGTGCATTCCGCCACCCGGCCGGAGATTTCCTCTCCGACATTTGGTGCGCCAGGTAGGGGCAGGCTTTAGGTTTTTGCTTGTTTTCTCGCTTAGCATGATGGCGCAAATCGTTGAGCACCGCGCCGAGACTTCGGTAGATTTCCTGGTAGAGGAGGAAGCTGCTTCTTCCACGCCACAGGTTCCCAACCGCCCAATGTCGGGCACTGCTGCTGTGCACACTGCACAACAGCATACAACTGCGCAGACATCCCGGACTCCGTCGAGGGCGGCTCCGGGGGCATTGTCTGCGGCTAGGGAGTTGCTGCGTCACCCTCCAAGCTCCACGGCCTCACCGGGGGCCATGAAGCAGTGGCGGGACGACGTCGACCAACTGCTCGGCATGGCGCACTCTGGCTCAACCAGATCGAAGCCACGGTCATCTCGGCGCCAACATGAGGCGTCGACGTCTGTGCGCTCACCCTCAGTGAGGGGTGCACAGACCAACGACCTCCGGGCAGAGCTCAACCACAGGCGTGCAGGAGAGGATGCCCGTGTCCCTTTGGAGAGGGCGCGGGACCGCCGACAAAACTTCGAGGGTCGCGAAGACGCTCGAGTCTCTCTAAAGAGGGCGCATGAGGGCCGGCTAAACATCGAGGGTCGCAACCTCGATCAAGACTTTGTTGCGGTAGCACCGCAACCCCCAGTGGGCGCCCGGTTCCAGGCGGGTGTCCCCTTGGTCGGCGTGGGCTGCTCCGCACTCGTGGATCATCTCCACGCAGTGACCTGGCCATCCAAGTTCCGGTCGCACCTGCCGGAAAAGTACGACGGCATGTCCAACCCGTCAGAATTCCTGCAGGTGTATGTCACCGCCATTACGGTAGCGGGTGGAGACACCGTCGTAATGGCAATGTATTTTCATGTTGCCTTGTCCGGGCCTGCCCGGACTTGGCTCATGAACCTTACCCCAGGATCAATCTATTCCTGGGAAGAGCTCTGCGCACGGTTCACAGCGAACTTCGCTAGCGCTTACCAACAACACGGCGTGGAGGCCCACCTCCACGCAGTGAGGCAGGAACCCAGAGAGACTCTCCAGACGTTTATCTCCCGCTTCACCAAGGTACGAGGCACCATACCTCGTATTTCAGATGCTTCAATCATCACGACCTTCTGTCAGGGAGTACGCGATGAAAAGATGTTGGAGAAGTTGGCCACGCACGACGTGGAGACTGTCACCACACTCTTCGCTCTAGGCGACAAGTGCGCCAGGGTCGCCGAGGGCCAGGCATGGCACTCTGCTCCACACGCCGGGGTCGCCCAGACGGGTGGCTCGGGTGCCGTCCCCCGGGACGGAAAAAAGAAAAAGGAGGGTCACAACCACGAGAATTCGCAGTCCACCGCCCTAGTCATCGCAGCTGTGACTAGGGGCCAGGGCGACCACAACAAGCGCCCACGGCTGCAGAGGGGTAACAGTGGCTCATGCCCTGTACACCCCGACAGTCGCCATAGCGCCACGGAGTGTCGCAAGATCATCGAGCTCACGAAGCGCGTCAGCGGGCGGCGCGAGCAGTCTTCCAAGGACGGCTCCCCACCTCGCCGCCGACCTGGCAAGGAAAAGGTCGACGACGGTGAGGTGGCTGCGACTGAATGGGACCTCGGTATCAGTCACCCGAGGGGGACCTAAAGGATGTTTTCGCCGGAGGCTCCGTCTTCGGTGGCGACAGCTAGACGGACCACCAGGGGGACCCCGTACTCCCTGGTCTACGGGGCTGAAGCCTGCCTTTCTCCAAAAACCCTTATGGATTCACCACGGGTCCATTCTTTTGATAAGTCTGTGCAGGAGCGGCCACAGCGCAAGGATGTGGGCTCCATCGACGAACGCAGAGGGCAAGCAGCGACATGAAATGCACGTTGCAACCAGGCGCCCAGGCGCTACTAACGGTTCATGCATAGTAGGGAACCCAGGGTCGGGACCTAGCCCTATGGCGAGTACTGAACCGAGAAGGGTCCCGTAAACTCTCCCCCAGCTGGGAAGGACCCTTCAAGGTGATGGAAATGTGCCGACCCGGGGGTAACCACCTTGCTACAGCTGGAGTACCTCTTCCTAACCCCTGGAGCATCTCTATAAGTTCTATCCATAGGAGCAAGTCTGAGGGGTTGAGTTTTTCTCCCTTTTGTAACTAGGTTGTGCATACGTGTACGCCAGCCCGGTGAGGTCCGCCCTCATAAGCCCGGCCTGTTGGCCTACACCCATGCATGTTGAGTTATAAAGAGAAGATTTACCCCCTCAGATGTGCTTCTATGACAGTTTTGTCCTCCTGCCTCCATGGTTTTATCCTGCAGTTTCCGGATATTATTTTACCTAACCCACCTGTATAGTCCCCATCTGTCATGGCATGATGACATCTGAATTGAGTAGCCAGGCCTGCAGTTTAGGACCCCCCTACGAAAGCAGGGGGTCCGGTAGCCTGGGGGCCGGTTCTAAAGAACGGGAGCTCGTTCCATGGGGAGGTCCGGAGCAGTGTAGCTGCTTAGCCTGGTTCCGTACCCAGAGCCTACACACTCCACCACTCTGTGGCGGGCACCCTAGTATTTGGAACTATAGTCATGTGGGTCCGACAACCTGGGGTTTGGCTCTAGAGAATGGATACTTGTCTCCTGGGGTGGTCCGGAGCCGTGTAGCCGCTTAGCCTGGTCCCGTACCGTAAGCCTGCACGCTCCACCACTCTGCGACGGGTGTCCTAGTATTTGGAACTGCGATCCAGGGGGTTCGAACACATAACTTGGCCTCCCAGACTAAAACCTGCAGGTCCCGTGCATGTATCAAAGGATGGCTAATGTCAGACGGTGGGTCCTAAGGGTGTGCTACTAACGCTCCCTAGCCAAAGCTATGTTCAGGTCTAGGTCCCAGTCGAGGCTGCCTCCTGGGGGCCATGTCACCAATTCCTTCTTAAGAATACTGGCATCCATCCTCGACACGTCGAGCCCACACCCCAGGGGGGCATGTACCAGGGAAGAAGTTGGTAACGACGCACACAACAAAGGAAAAAATAGCGTGCAGATAAGTTGTAATATTGCTTGATAAGTAGTACTTAAAAATATCTTACAAAATCAAAATATATTACAAGCCGCTTCCCAGCGGGACCCTTGTTTTCTCCCTGCAGACCTAGCTACTCATCATCAGCGGGGTCCCGCTGGAACCGCTCGGCCACCGCATCCACGACATCCTGTATGCCCTCCCGGGCGGCGTCCTCGGTATCGGCCAACGGACCTGCGATCACCGGCTCCAAGGAGATGGCCGGGTCGTGGCTCCGGAAGCACGTCAAGACGTACTATATTACCGACCGACAGAGTCTGCTGCCCTCGGCCTCCAGGCGGGCGCCAAGGATCTGGTCCAGGCGGTCGGCGGCAGAATCCAACACTGGGATGGGGCTCACCCCCAGCGGCACCAGTGTCGAGCTCGCCTCGCCGGCCTAGGCGGTGATACGTTGGACCCCGACGCGATGCTCCGCCCGGAGATCTTCAAGTGTCTTCCTCATCGCCTCCACATCCTGGGAGCCTGGGGCCACCTGCGCCGCCTGGGCTGCCTGCGTTGCCAGCGCCGCCTCGAACTGGCGGACCCGCTCCCCTAGCGTCCGCTCCTTCTCCTCCAGCGGCCGCTCCTTCTCCTCTGCCTCGAGCTCATAATCGGCCAGCAGCTTATCCCGCCTCTCAAGCATTTCCTCCCTGAAGGCGAGGTCCTTCTCCCGCCAGGAGAGATCCGCCGCCCGCTTATCTAGGGAGGCATCCTTCTCCTTGAGGTTCTCTTCGGCCAGGGCAAGGTTGCTGGCCCTATCATCGAGCCCCTGCTGCACCTTTTTTAGGTTCTCCACAGCCACGGACTGCTGGTCCCGCTGCTCCTCCAGCATCTTGTTGTAGGAACTCAGCTTCGCCTGGAGCTCCGTGATGACCTCCTGCCTCTGGTCCAAGTGCACCTCCTTCTTGGCCAGCCTCGTCTCCTTCCGGGTCATCTCCAGCTCCCGGACGAACACCTTCTGGAGGTCCTTCCGGTAGTCCTTGCGGTCCCGCTCAAGCTCGGACCGCTCGGAGGCAAACTGGTGGGACACTGCCTTGGTGCGCTCCTCCAGCTGAGTGCGCCAGTCGCTGAGGCGCTGGTGTTCAGCCTCAAGCGCCTCCCACTCCCGCAGGATCGCCGCCCCAGTCTCTTGGAGGGACTGATGGGCGCGAGATAGCACCCGGGAGAGGGGAATCGGCGCCGCTTCTGGCTCGGTGTCGGGTCGGAGCCACCGCCAGAAAATCACCTCCGTCTCCTCTGGAGTGGGCGGTGGGTTGGAGCTGGATGTGCCCCCTGCATCGACCTTGATAGTGGCGACGGGCGCGGCCGGGGCCTCCTCTACCGCTGTCGACGGTGTACTCGACGGCATCGCCGTCGCAGAGACTGTGGCAGCTGTCGGGGCAGTGGGGACCCCCTCCGTCACCGCGGCACCGCCTGGTGTTGGCGCCGCTGCTGCCGGGTCCACAGCTGCCGCTGCCGACGGTGTACTCGATGGCATCGCCGTCTCAGAGGCTGTGGCAGCCCTCGGGGCAGTGGGGACCGCCGCCGCGGCACCGCCTAGTGTTGGCGCCGCTGCTGCCGGGTCCATAGCTGGAGCCTGGGGGCCCGGTGGCGCTGTCTCGGTGGTAGCAGCCGAAGGCGCGGGAGGCACGACTTTGGACGTAGAGGGAGAAGAGGCCCTGATGAGCAAATAATGGGTTAATACCCGTTGACATGATAACTAGACCAGTGAAAAAATAAAAAGGGCCACACTTACTTGGGGCCCTGGACCTTCCAGCGACCCTGGAAGCGGGACGTTCGCTGCCCCTACTGTTGTTGCTGCTATTGATGCTACTGCTACCCCTGGGGTGGCGGCGGCAAGCATGATGGTGGTGGCGGTGGCGGCGGGTCTGATGATGGTGGTGGAGGACTGACGCGCCTCTGCGCGCCCTGGGCCCGGGAGCCGGCCTCCTCGGTCCCGCCAGCCGTCTTCTGACGCTTCTGGGGGGTCCAAATCAAGGGGCGGATCCGAGACGAAAGACCCGTCGGCGTGGCGCAATCGGTGTCGCCTCTCTCCCTCCTCATCTTAGGATTTAGGGCGGGTGCATTCCGCCACCCGGCCGGAGATTTCCTCTCCGACATTTGGCGCGTACGTCACCAGTCATGCCACGTCGACGCAAGGTACAAGTTTTGGCCCCACC
The DNA here is from genome assembly GCF_902167145.1 of Zea mays. Lineage (NCBI taxonomy): Eukaryota > Viridiplantae > Streptophyta > Magnoliopsida > Poales > Poaceae > Zea > Zea mays. The sequence continues at coordinate 35,306,744 of NC_050099.1, read as the reverse complement.
TGCAGGCTCGTATCCTCCCCTGAGGTGGGCCCGGGGGCCACTGTCGGTACCCTGGAATAGGGGTACCCCTTACTACAGTGTGAAGGCACGGTGCCTACGCGGCTATCTCTAGTCGTGTCGTAAACAGCGCCCGACCCCTCCACGTGGACGGCCCCAGGACCGCCATGTAGTCGGAGAAAATGATACACCCCAAGGTATCAACGGTGGGTCTGGGCCCCCATGGGAAAGTGCCGGACCCCTGCATGTACAGGCCGGACCTCCGGGCGGGGTCCAGGACCTCCGCGGATATAGACCGGACCCCCGGGACGGGTCCCGGACCTCTCTGCGTGGGGTCCGGACCACCCTCAGCAGGGTCCCGGGATTCTGACAAAGAATACCCAGGCCTCAATCAAGGCCAGGCGGGGGTCCGGAGCCGACACGTGTTCGGACCATACCATATACACTTCTGCTCCCCGCCCAGGCGAAGACCCGGTGCTGCCGCGTGGCCTACTGCCTGTGACGTGAGCCCACGGGCGGGGCCTGACGTAAGGCCTCTGGGCCGCGTGGCGCTGCATTTATTGCGGATAAGGCACGCCGCCTGTCCGTCCCGCTGACAGGCGATGTGCCGCCTCAGCATTTAATGAGCCATGTCCATTCCACTGGCAGGGATGTGCCGCCTCGGCATTTAATGTGCCCTGTCCACTCCGCTGGCAGGCGGCGACCAGACCGTCTCGTAGGCGGCGTGCCTGTCCATTCCGTTGGCAGGCAGTGCACCCGTGCTGCGGAGAGCACTGTGCTCATCATCACTCGTACGTTGTCAGGGAAGCTTCCGCTGCACGCCAATACTACGCAAGCCGAGGATATCAGGACGTAAGGAGATTGCTCTGGCGACGAGCATTAGTTGCTCCAAGTATTACATCTGTTATGTTCTTGGGCCCGCATGTCGGGGCTCAGCACCCTTGTACGGGCCCCCCTTGAGCTATAAAAGGGGAGGCACGCAGCGTTACGGAGCCAAGCTCACTCAGACACACTTAGATCCAGTTCAGGCTTACAAGTTCATAGAAGCTCTCAAGCTCAATACATCACATATTGGAGTAGGGTATTACGATCCGGCGGCCCGAACCACTCTAAACCCTTGTGTGTTCTTGTGTTCGTTCATCGCTTAGTAGACAAGCAAAACGCTTAGGCCTCTCCTCATCTTAGGATTTAGGCAGGTGCATTCCGCCACCCGGCCGGAGATTTCCTCTCCGACACATACTAATTAACACCATAAGATCTCTCATTAAACTACCATTGGAAATGGCCTAACACAAGCCCTCAAGAGCAACCGTCATTTCTGCAAAAAAAAAGGAAACAAGAAAAGTAAAAAAAACGTGCAAGACTTGATTTTGTTTCTACAAGTCCAAAGCACTCAGGTTACAAGAGCCGAAAGAGACACCTTCAAGTTTTAGGTCCACACCATGTCATCCATTCGTGTGTTTATTTCTTTGTATTGGTTGCAACGTCTCTTGTTTCGTCGTTGTTACTGGTCGCAAATGCTATCATAGGGATATGATCTCTCATATGGCAGCGACTACTGTTCAAACAGCTATTAGGTGTAAATGTGCAAGTGAGCGGCATGATATATTTAACACTTAAATATTTCTACCATAGTTTATAAAACAAATTAACATTGCACGGTTGCACCCTTATATATATATATATATATATATATATATACTGTATTTATATATTACACCTGGGTGCATTCAATATAGAGAATGCACCCAGGCCGAACCTATGTGCCAGGTCCGAGCCAACCGTCCCACCCAGGCCGGTTTCGTCCCTCCCGCACGCTCCGGACAGAACCTTTTCATTTTCCCGCCCCCGCCCCTCTTTCTCCGTGAACGGCTCCTCCGCGAACGGCTCAACCTCTTCACATAAGTTGCAATCACACCAGACTTACAGTTGCAATTATGCCAGACAGCAGTTGCAATCATTGTTTTGTTTAACAGATTTCTGGACATAGTTATATAGAAGTTGCAATCACACCAGACCAGCAGTTGCAATTACACCAGACACAGTTGCAATCATTGTTTTGTTTAACAGATTTTTGGACATAGTTATATAGGAGTTGCAATCACACCAGACCAGCAGTTGCAATTACACCAGACAGCAGTTGCAATCATTGTTTGTTTAACAGATTTTTGGACATAGTTATATAGAAGTTGCAATCACACCAGATCAGAAGTTGCAATTACACCAGACAGCAGTTGCAATTATTGTTTGTTTAACATATTTTTGGACATAGTTATATAGAAGTTGCAATCACAACAGACCCACAGTTGTAATTACACCAGACCAGTAGTTGCAATCTTGTTTGTTTAACAGATTTTTGGACATAGTTATATAGAAGTTGCAATCACACCAGACCAGCCGTTGCAATTACACCAGACCAGCAGTTGCAATCATATTTTTTAACAAAATTTCTCAGAGTTATTCAGTACTTGCAATCACATAAGAGCAACTCAGCAGTTGCATCCACACTACACCAGCAGTTGCAATTACAACACACCATCGGTTGCAATCATTTTGTTTACATTTTTTAACAGATATTTGAGTAAAATTATACAACAGTTGCAATCACACATAATGCGGGCTTGCAATCCCACCTAATGCGGGGGACAGGGAGGCACGCAGACAGAGAGGCGCGCGGCGGCGCGGGGACAGGGAGGCGCGCGGCGGCGCGAGGACAGGGAGGCGCTCGACGTCGGTGGGATCTAGGTTTAGAGGATCGGAGGAAGAAGGAGGAGACGGCGGTGGCACGGGGATAGGGATGCGCGCGGCGGCGGCGGGGGCGGGGAGACGCGCGAAACAGGACTTACGCCTGGGTGCATTCAATATAGAGAATGCACCCAGGTGCATTTTAGCAGCGCCGTATATATATATATATATATATATATATATATATATATATATATATATATATATATATAGTAGGTATAACGGGAGCCCTGAGCTTCCAATAGTTAAAGGAAGACCAGGCCGACCACCCCTACAAACTGGTTCAACCCAGCGCGCCCAACCAGCCTGTCGGGTGCGTCATCTGCCCCACGTCTGTTAGCGCAAAAAAAAAGGAATCCATGCATGAGTCAAACACGATCCAATACATGTGCGTAAATTTAGAAAAAAAATGTGTGGCGGTTTCTATTTTTAAATGCTTTATTTTCTCCATAAATTTAGGATCGCTGCAACAACCATGCAGCTAGACACGTAAGGACCATTTTATGATATATATTGAGACTAAATATGCTACACTGTGTAGATAATTATGCAATTCGGTATACTGCGTAAAAATCTGTTACCAGCTGCATGCGCACAAATTTATGATGAAAATAATGTGCAATGAAAGGAAATGAATTGCATGCATAGAAACAAAAAATCGTATTTAATATTTAGTTTGCTTCATAAATATAGTATCTCTCCAACAACCATTCAGCTAAACACATTAAAACTAGTTTATGATTTATACTTATACTAATTATACTACACGGTGTAGGTATTTATGCAATTTGGTACACTGCGTAAAAAAATCTAGCATGTTGTTCACTGGTGGACGCATCTCCAGGTTGGAGCGTAAAAACCTTAAGTTTTAAGTATAAAATCTCCCAATTATAAGCGTAAATACCTGGCCAATGTGAGAGGTTGATAGCTCTGGTAGGTTGTTATTATGATCCTATTTTTATGGCAGATTCGGAAAATATGGCAGCCGCATGCATGCAGTTTCTATTTTTATACAGATCCAAAAATTATGTCAAATGCATGCATGAGTCAAACACGTTCCCTGACATGCGCGTAAATTTAGGAAAGATATGTGTGGCGGTTTCTGTTTTAAAGGCTTTATTTCCTCCATAAATTTAGGATCGCTGCAACAGACATGCAACTAAAACTCGTAATGACCATTTTATGATATATACTGATACTAAATATGCTACACTACGTAGATAATTATGCAATTCGGTATATTGCGTAAAAATCTGCTACCAGCTGCATGCACACGAATTTATGATGGAAAGAATATTCAATGAAAGGAAATGAATTGCATGCATAGAAACAAAAAAAATCGCATTTAATGTTTTATTTCCTTCATAAATATAGGATCCCTCCAACAGCCATGCAGCTAAACGCATTAGAACTAGTTTATGATGTATACTGAAACAAATTATACTACACGGTGTAGGTATTTATGCAATTCCTTACACTGCGTAAAAAATCTGGCATGTTGTTCAATGGTGGACGCATCTCCGGGTGGAGCGTAAAAACCTTAAGTTTTGAGCATAAAATCCCTCAATTATAAGTGTAAATACCGAGTCAATGTGAGAGGTTGATAGCTCTAGTAAGTTGTTATTACGATCTTATTTTTATGACAGATCCAAAAAACATGGCAGCCGCATGCATGCGGTTTCTATTTTTATACAGATCCAAAAATTATGGCAAAATCGTGGGAGATTCTATTGCATGCGCGCAAATTACGAACAACATAAATCAAGGAATTGCCTTTTCAATGTGCATGCAGTAAACTGATATACGAACTCTGTGTTTAAGTATAAAATCGTACAGTTTTTGGCGTAAATAATATATGTGGTAGGCATAAAACACAATAATCGAAAAAAAACTGCGCCGGATCGGAAGATGTCACGCGTGATCATCGCTGTGCGCATCTCGGGCCTTCCATGACGTCGCTCGCTCGAAGGTCGCGCCTCATGCGTCGCCATCGCTACTCGCACGTCGACGGTCGTCGCTTGCTCGCCGGCCTTCGAAGTGCTGCCTCCTCGGGACCTCGGGGACGCCGTCGCTTGCTCGCCGGCCTTGAAAGTGCCGCCTCCTCGGGACCTCGGGGACGTCGCCGCTTGCTCGCCGGCCTTGGAAGTGACGCCTCCTCGGGAGCTCGGGGACGCCGCCGCTTGCCCTCTGGATCGGGGAGTCGCCGCCACCGACCTGGGAACCGCCGCCACTACTCCGGATCGAGGAACCTCCGCCACCGCGCGTCGAGGTCATGGAGTTGCGGCCACCGGCTGGGGGTCCACCGCCGCGCACGCTCTGGGGCAACCGTCGTCGTCGCACGCGGCGTCGCTAATGAATCGGGGTGGAGCGTAAAAAACCAAACCCTAGCACTCCGGGTCCTGTTTTATAGACGTCCGGATGTGGTCCGGCTCGACCGGATTGCACCGTCCGACCTGGGCTTCCTCTAGTTATTGGAAGCCCAGGGCTCCTAATATATAAACTATATATATATACTAGCTGAATATCCGTGCGTTGCAACGGGAATATATAATACTAGTATAATACGATAACTTATATACAAAATGTGTGTTATACCGTTATGAGAAAATGTTTCATAATCAATTTGTGATTCTGGCCATATATAAATTTTGTTATTTATAATCTATCTGTTTCACCACTACATTGCAACCATCAGTATCATGCAGACTTCGATATATGTCACGATTTGCATGGTCTCATCATTAGAGAGCACGTTCCACACATACGGAAGAAATTCACTCGTACATCGTTAGTCATCAGACACGTACCACCATACGCTTTTGCTTAAACAAAAAGGCAAGTGTGTGTTTGTGAAGAGAATTAAAGGCAAGTCAGCACAAAAGCTACCCCAACGGTGGCGAGGATGATGAACTGATCATTGTTGTCAGTCCTCCTGCGTCACCTCTGACGCCAAGATGACGTCACAGTCCTCGATATAGTAGTTGTCGAACGCGCGCGACATACCGAGTACTCATGACTCTTGGCTGGGCTGTAAAATGAAGTGCACCCCGGGCTCATCAGCAAGGTAGTACCCCTGGCTGTTGCACCACCGGATGCGCTACTCCTCTACATACATCGTGTTCGAGGACACTCATACAACGTCAGCAACGGCCATCGTCTCAGCGCACAAGAATTTATGGCCAGTCAGTAGCGACTTACGTGGCAAGTTGGGCTTCAGGTGGACGATGAGCTGGACGACGTGATGGCGTCGTCGTCGAATGCGGTGCCCGGAACAACCCGAGAGTCGCCGACGTTGGCGACGACCATGAGGTCCCCCTGCTTAACGATGGACAGCGCGGAGCTGCCGCTCTGCACCGCGTCCAAGCGGCGGCTGCGCCGGAGCTTGTCGTACATAGCGGCACATGCGGCCACGTAGGACTGTTTCTAGAGGTCGAACTGGCAGTCGCCAAGCTTCTTCTTGTCGTCGATGAGCGACCCCAACGCGAGTGCCTCTTGCTAATGGTGTTTGTTCGGGGTTTTAAAGTAAGAAACATGGATTCATGTTTGGCGTTGGTTTATAAAAATGATTGTCAGATCAATGGAAAAAATATTACGAAGAATAAATATCACGCATGCAAAAAAGGAATTCAAGTTGAAAACATTATTCAAACAAAAGAAATTGCATGCAAGGCTCTTCTTTAAATACTACTCCCTCCATCCAAAAATATAATTCAAGAATATCGGTGATACTTATCTACTACTACGCATTGTGCAAGGGTAGCAGGTGGGCTTGCGAAGAGATGTAGTAGATGTGTTTTCTGTTATAGATATAGACATAAACACACATGTGGTGTAGTGGTAGCTACTGCTAGCATTTGCTTGAGAGGTCGTGGGTTCGAATCCCCTTTGGGTTATGTGTATTTTTTAATTTTAGCTAGGCGTCGGCTATACGGGGGAATGGGAACGGGAATGTGTTTTGTGGGAAGGTGAAAGGGAAATGTGCCCTTGGGCCATTTCTAAGTATTTTGGTGATTGAGTGTCAACACAAGTGCTTCAATGTGAAAATATGCCCATGGATGAACAAAGTGCAAATCACAAGTTAAGGTATGTTTCTAAGCCTTAGTACATTGGTTTTGTGTACTAATATTCTTGTCTAAGTGTTAGAAACAGGAAGAAGAAGAAAAGAAGTGGAGAGTGGCTGTGTACAGCCAAAGGCTGTTTCGTGCTGGGGCACCGGACTGTCCGGTGTGCACCGCACAGTGTCCGGTGCGCCAGACCAGCGCGGAGCAAACCAGCCGCTCTCGGGTTTTTCTCCGGCGACTTCGGCTAAAATTCACCGGACTGTCCGGTGTGCACCGGACTGTCCGGTGAGCCAACGGTCGGCCGGGCCAACGGTCGGCCGCGCGATCGGTGCGCGACACGTGGCCGAGCCAACGGTCGGAAGGAAGCACCGGACTGTCCGGTGTGCACCGGACATGTCCGGTGCGCCAACTGTGTGCAGATCTGACTCAAACAGCAACGGTCGGATGCGCTGTTTAAGGAAACAAATCAGGCACCGGACAGTGTCCGGTGTGCACCGGACTGTCCGGTGCCCCACGAGACAGAAGGCAAAGATGGCCTTCCAGATTTGTTCCCAACGGCTCCTAGCTGCCTTGGGGCTATAAAAGGGACCCCTTGGCGCATGGAGGAGTACACCAAGCATTCCTACAACTCTTCTAAGCACCAAGACATCAATCTCACGCATTCGTTTCATTGTGATAGCATATAGAGCTCTTGTGGAGTTGTGAACTCTTTGTGTTGCGTTGCGAGCTCTTGTTGCGACTTGTGTGCGTGTTGTTGCTCTGATTTTCGAGTCTTGTGTGCGTTGCTCATTCCCACCTTACTCCGTATTTCTTTGTGAACTCAATTGTAAGGGCGAGAGACTCCAAGTTGTGGAGATTCCTCGCAAACGGGAAAAGATCAAAGGAAAGAAAAACACCGTGGTATTCAAGTTGATCATTGGATCACTTGAGAGGAGTTGAGTGCAACTCTCGTCCGTTGGGACGCCACAACGTGGAGTAGGCAAGTTTTGTACTTGGCCGAACCACGGGATAACCACCGTGTCAACTCTGTGATTGCTTTCTTGTGGTTATTGTGTTTTGACTCCTCTCTAGCCACTTGGCCATACTTGTGCTAACCTTTAACAAGTATTTGTGGCTTAAGTTTTGAAGTTTTACAGGATCACCTATTCACCCCCCCCCTCTAGGTGCTCTCAATTGGTATCGGAGCCGTTCTCTTCAAGAAAGGGACTAACCGCCCGAAGAGATGGATCCTAAGGGGAAGGGAATTGTGATCAACGACAAGGAGAAGGAGTCCTTCGTCAACGAGCCAAGGGATGACAAGTCCAATGACTCGGGCTCGGGCCACAAGCGAAGAGATGGGAAGAAGAAGAAGACAAGACGCATCAAGGAGATCGTCTACTACGACAGCGATGAGTCCTCTTCTTCCCAAAAGGACGACGACCACGACAAACAAAGGAAACCGATTAATTCTAACTTTTCTTTTCACTACTCTCGTATTCCGCAAAGTTCAAATTCACATTTGCTTTCCATTCCACTCGGCAAGCCCCCACACTTTGATGGGGAGGACTACGGATTTTGGAGCCACAAAATGCGTAGTCACCTATTCTCTCTCCATCCTAGCATATGGGAGATTGTAGATAGTGGAATGCACTTTAATAGTTCGGATAGTCCTATATTCATTAATGAGCAAATCCATAAGAATGCACAAGCTACTACTGTTCTTCTAGCCTCATTGTGCAGGGATGAATATAATAAAGTGAGTGGCTTGGATAACGCCAAGCAAATCTGGGATACCCTCAAGATCTCTCATGAGGGAAATGACGCTACCTTGCTCACCAAAATGGAGTTGGTGGAGGGCGAGCTTGGACGGTTCGCGATGATAAGGGGCGAGGAGCCAACTCAGACATACAACCGGCTCAAGACCCTTATCAACAAAATAAGGAGCTACGGAAGCACGCGATGGACGGACCACGACGTCGTCCGACTAATGCTCAGGTCCTTTACCGTTCTTGATCCTCATTTGGTGAATAATATTCGTGAGAATCCCAGGTACACCAAAATGTCGCCCGAAGAAGTCCTAGGAAAATTCGTCAGCGGGCGAATGATGATCAAGGAGGCAAGGTATGTGGACGACGCCTTGAATGGACCGAACAACGAGCCGCAACCTTTTGCTCTCAAAGCCACAGGGAACAAGGAGGCGCTACCCAGCAAGGTGGCGCAAATTGAGGCGGCCGGTCTTAATGAAGAAGAAATGGCCCTCATTATCAAGAGATTCAAGACGGAGCTAAAGGGTCGCAATGGACAGCCGAGCAAGACTAAGACCAAGGGGAAGCGATCATGCTTCAAATGCGGTAAGCTTGGTCATTTTATTGCTAACTGTCCCGAAATTATAGTGACCAGGAAAAGGGAAACAAGAGGGAAAAGAAGAAGCATTACAAGAAGGCAAAGGGCGAGGCGCATCTAGGCAAAGAGTGGGACTCGGAGTGCTCCTCGTCCGACTCCGACAATGAAGGACTCGCCGCCACCGCCTTCAACAAATCAACTCTCTTCCCCAACGAGCGTCACACATGCCTTATGGCAAGGGAGAAGAAGGTATGTACTCGCAACTCTACCTATGCTTCTTCAAGTGAGGACGAATCCAGTGATGAGGATGAAGTAGATTATTCATGTTTGTTCAAGGGCTTAGATAGATCTAAGGTAGACAAAATTAATGAATTAATTGATGCCTTGAATGAAAAGAATATACTTTTAGAAAAGCAAGAGGATTTGTTGTATGAAGAGCATGATAAATTTGTTGAGGCACAAAAATCCTATGCTTTAGAAGTTAAAAGAAATGAAATGCTTTCTTTTGAACTATCTACTTGTCATGAAACCATTTCTACTTTGAAAGGCGTCAACAATGATTTAAATGCAAAATTAGAAGTAGCAAATAAATCCAATTCTTGTGTAGAACATGTTGAAATTTGTACTAGGTGTAAAGATTTTGACATTAATGCTTGTAGTGAACACCTAGTTTCATTTTCCAAGCTTAATGATGAACTGGCTAGTCTTAATGCTCAACTTAAGACTAGCAAGAATGATTTCGATAAGCTAAAATTTGCAAGGGATGCCTACACAATTGGTAGACACCCCTCAATTAAGGATGGACTTGGCTTCAAGAGAGAAGCTAAGAACTTAACAAACCATAAGGCTCCCATTCCCGCCAAGGAGAAAGGGAAGGCCCCTATGGCTAGTAATGTGCAAAAGAACCATGCTTTTATGTATTATGATAGGAGACAAACTAGAAATGCTTATAGGAGTTATAATGCTTTTGATGATTTTGACTCTCATGCCATGGTTGCTTCTAGTTCTTCCTATATGCATGGTAGAAATATGTCTAGGAGAAATGCTATTCATCATGTGTCTAGAAAGAATGCTATTCATGCTCCTAGGAAAGTAGTGAATGAACCTTCCACAATTTATTATGCTTTAAATGCTTCCTTTGCTATTTGTAGAAAGGATAAGAAAATTGTTGCTAGGAAGTTAGGGGCAAAATGCAAGGGTGATAAAACTTGCATTTGGGTCCCTAAGGATATATGTGCTAACCTTGTAGGACCCAACATGAGTTGGGTACCTAAGACCCAAGCCTAAATTTGCCTTGCAGGTTTATGCATCCGGGGGTTCAAGCTGGATTATCGACAGCGGATGCACAAACCATATGACGGGGGAGAAGAAGATGTTCACCTCCTACGTCAAGAATAAAGATTCCCAAGATTCAATTGTATTCGGTGATGGGAATCAAGGCAAGGTAAAAGGTTTAGGTAAAATTGCAATTTCTAATGAGCACTCCATATCTAATGTGTTTTTAGTAGAGTCTCTTGGATATAATCTGTTATCTGTTAGTCAATTATGCAATATGGGGTATAACTGTCTATTTACAAATGTAGATGTGTCTGTCTTTAGAAGAAGTGATGGTTCACTAGCTTTTAAGGGTGTATTAGACGGCAAACTTTATTTAGTTGATTTTGCAAAAGAAGAGGCCGGTCTAGATGCATGCTTAATAGCTAAGACTAGCATGGGCTGGCTGTGGCATCGCCGCTTAGCACATGTGGGGATGAAGAACCTTCACAAGCTTCTAAAGGGAGAACACGTGATAGGTTTGACTAACGTGCATTTCGAAAAAGATAGACCTTGTGCAGCTTGTCAAGCAGGTAAACAAGTGGGAGGAGCGCATCACAGCAAGAACGTGATGACCACTTCAAGACCCCTGGAGCTGCTGCATATGGACCTCTTCGGACCCGTCGCCTATCTAAGCATAGGGGGGAGTAAGTATGGTTTAGTTATTGTTGATGATTTTTCCCGCTTCACTTGGGTGTTCTTTTTGCAGGATAAGTCTGAAACCCAAGGGACCCTCAAGCGCTTCCTCAGGAGAGCTCAAAATGAGTTTGAGCTCAAAGTGAAGAAGATAAGGAGCGACAACGGATCCGAGTTCAAGAACCTTCAAGTGGAGGAGTTCCTTGAAGAGGAAGGGATCAAGCACGAGTTCTCCGCTCCCTACACACCACAGCAAAATGGTGTGGTAGAGAGGAAGAACAGGACGCTCATCGATATGGCGAGGACGATGCTAGGAGAGTTCAAGACCCCCGAGTGCTTTTGGACGGAAGCCGTTAACACTGCTTGCCACGCCATCAACAGGGTCTACCTTCATCGCCTCCTCAAGAAGACATCGTATGAGCTACTAACCGGTAACAAACCCAATGTATCGTACTTTCGTGTATTTGGGAGTAAATGCTACATTCTAGTAAAGAAGGGTAGAAATTCTAAGTTTGCTCCCAAAGCTGTAGAAGGGTTTTTGTTAGGTTATGACTCAAATACAAAGGCGTATAGAGTCTTCAACAAATCATCCGGTTTGGTTGAAGTCTCTAGCGACGTTGTATTTGATGAGACTAATGGCTCTCCAAGAGAGCAAGTTGTTAATTGTGATGATGTAGATGAAGAAGATGTTCCGACAGCCGCTATACGAACCATGGCGATTGGAGAAGTACGGCCACAGGAACAAGATGAACGAGATCAACCTTCTTCCTCAACTATGGTGCATCCCTCAACCGAAGATGACGAACAGGTACCTCAAGTGGAGGCGCTTGATCAAGGGGGAGCACAAGATGATCAAGTGATGGAGGAAGAAGTGCAACCGGCACCTCCAACCCAAGTTCGAGCGATGATTCAAAGGGATCATCTCGTCGACCAAATTCTGGGTGACATTAGCAAGGGAGTAACTACTCGATCTCGATTAGTTAATTTTTGTGAGCATTACTCCTTTGTCTCTTCTATTGAGCCTTTCAGGGTAGAAGAGGCCTTGCTAGATCCGGACTGGGTGTTGGCCATGCAAGAGGAGTTAAACAACTTCAAGCGCAATGAAGTTTGGACACTGGTGCCTCGTTCGAAGCAAAATGTTGTGGGAACCAAGTGGGTGTTCCGCAACAAACAGGACGAGCACGGGGTGGTGACGAGGAACAAGGCTCGACTTGTGGCAAAAGGTTATGCCCAAGTCGCAGGTTTGGATTTCGAGGAGACCTTTGCTCCTGTGGCTAGGCTAGAGTCAATTCGAATCTTGCTAGCATATGCCGCTCACCATTCTTTCAGGTTGTACCAAATGGATGTGAAGAGCGCTTTCCTCAACGGGCCAATCAAGGAGGAGGTGTACGTGGAGCAACCCCCTGGCTTCGAGGATGAACGGTACCCCGACCATGTGTGTAAGCTCTCTAAGGCGCTCTATGGACTTAAGCAAGCCCCAAGAGCATGGTATGAATGCCTTAGAGACTTTTTACTTGCTAATGCTTTCAAGGTTGGGAAGGCCGATCCAACTCTTTTTACAAAGACATGTGATGGTGATTTGTTTGTGTGCCAAATTTATGTCGATGACATAATATTTGGTTCTACTAACCAAAAGTCTTGTGAAGAGTTTAGCAGGGTGATGACGCAAAAATTCGAGATGTTGATGATGGGCGAGTTGCACTACTTCCTTGGGTTCCAAGTGAAGCAACTCAAGGACGGCACCTTCATCTCCCAAACGAAGTACACGCAAGATCTGCTAAAGCGGTTTGGGATGAAGGACGCCAAGCCCGCAAAGACTCCGATGGGGACCGACGGACACACCGACCTCAACAAAGGAGGTAAGTCCGTTGATCAAAAAGCATACCGGTCAATGATAGGTTCTTTGCTTTACTTATGTGCTAGTAGACCGGATATTATGCTTAGCGTATGCATGTGTGCTAGATTTCAATCCGATCCTAAGGAGTGTCACTTAGTGGCGGTGAAGCGAATTCTTAGATATTTAGTTGCTACGCCTTGCTTCGGGCTCTGGTATCCAAAGGGGTCTACCTTTGACTTAGTTGGATACTCAGACTCCGACTATGCTGGATGTAAGGTCGATAGGAAGAGTACATCGGGGACGTGCCAATTCTTAGGAAGGTCCCTGGTGTCATGGAACTCTAAGAAACAAACATCTGTTGCCCTATCCACCGCTGAGGCCGAGTACGTTGCCGCAGGTCAGTGTTGCGCGCAACTACTTTGGATGAGGCAAACCCTCCGGGACTTTGGCTACAATCTGAGCAAAGTCCCACTCCTATGTGATAATGAGAGTGCTATTCGCATGGCGGAGAATCCTGTTGAGCACAGCCGCACAAAGCACATAGACATCCGGCATCACTTCTTGAGAGACCACCAGCAAAAGGGAGATATCGAAGTGTTTCATGTTAGCACCGAGAACCAGCTAGCCGATATCTTCACTAAGCCTCTAGATGAGAAGACCTTTTGTAGGTTGCGTAGTGAGCTAAATGTCTTAGATTCGCAGAACTTGGATTGAATTGTAGCATACATGTGTTTATGCCTTTGATCATGTTCATTCTGCATTTTGTTGCTTATTATGGTGCTCAAGTTGTACAAACACTCCCTGGACCTCACAAGTCCGTTGCAAAGTGATGCACATGTTTAGGGGGAGATGTGTTACAACTTGACCCTTTGAGACTAACCATGTGCTTGAGTTTGATAATTTAGTCTCGAAGGAGGATTGAAAGGGAAAAGGTGGACTTGGACCATGAAAGACTTCCACTGCACTCCGATGAGAGGGTAACTAATTCCAAGTTCATCTCATGTAATCTTATTGCCATTTGCTCTTAATTGAAGACTTTGGTGAGGCAATGGGGTTAAGGGGCCAAGATTGATCCCGTTTTGGTGCTTGATGCCAAAGGGGGAGAAAATAAAGGCCAAAGCAATAAATGGATCAGCTACCACTTGAGAAATTTTGAAAATAGTAGAATAGAGTTTTTGTTTTGTCAAAAGCTTTTATTGTCTCTTATTGTCTCTATTTTCAAAAGTTGGCTTCTTGTGGGGAGAAGTGTTGATTATGGGAAATAGGGGGAGTTTTTGAAATCTTTGATCAATCTCTTTTGGAATGACTCTCGTTATGCTTCAACATGTGTGTTTGACTTAGAGATAGAGATTTGAGTTTGATTTGCAAAAACAAACCAAGTGGTGGCAAAAGATGATCCATATATGCCAAAATTGAATAAAACTCAAAGTCAGTTTTTATTTGAAGTGATTTTGCACTTGTTCTAGTTGCTTTATGTTGTGTTGGCATAAATCACCAAAAAGGGGGAGATTGAAAGGGAAATGTGCCCTTGGGCCATTTCTAAGTATTTTGGTGATTGAGTGTCAACACAAGTGCTTCAATGTGAAAATATGCCCATGGATGAACAAAGTGCAAATCACAAGTTAAGGTATGTTTCTAAGCCTTAGTACATTGGTTTTGTGTACTAATATTCTTGTCTAAGTGTTAGAAACAGGAAGAAGAAGAAAAGAAGTGGAGAGTGGCTGTGTACAGCCAAAGGCTGTTTCGTGCTGGGGCACCGGACTGTCCAGTGTGCACCGGACAGTGTTCGGTGCGCCAGACCAGCGCGGAGCAAACCAGCCGCTCTCGGGTTTTTCTCCGGCGACTTCGGCTAAAATTCACCGGACTGTCCGGTGTGCACCGGACTGTCCGGTGAGCCAACGGTCGGCCGGGCCAACGGTCGGCCGCGCGATCGGCGCGCAACACGTGGCCGAGCCAACGGTCGGAAGGAAGCACCGGACTGTCCGGTGTGCACCGGACATGTCCGGTGCGCCAACTGTGTGCAGATCTGACTCAAACAGCAACAGTCGGATGCGCTGTTTAAGGAAACAAATCAGGCACCGGACAGTGTCCGGTGTGCACCGGACTGTCCGGTGCCCCACGAGACAGAAGGCAAAGATGGCCTTCCAGATTTGTTCCCAACGGCTCCTAGCTGCCTTGGGGCTATAAAAGGGACCCCTTGGCGCATGGAGGAGTACACCAAGCATTCCTACAACTCTTCTAAGCACCAAGACATCAATCTCACGCATTCGTTTCATTGTGATAGCATATAGAGCTCTTGTGGAGTTGTGAACTCTTTGTGTTGCGTTGCGAGCTCTTGTTGCGACTTGTGTGCGTGTTGTTGCTCTGATTTTCGAGTCTTGTGTGCGTTGCTCATTCCCACCTTACTCCGTATTTCTTTGTGAACTCAATTGTAAGGGCGAGAGACTCCAAGTTGTGGAGATTCCTCGCAAACGGGAAAAGATCAAAGGAAAGAAAAACACCGTGGTATTCAAGTTGATCATTGGATCACTTGAGAGGAGTTGAGTGCAACTCTCGTCCGTTGGGACACCACAACGTGGAGTAGGCAAGTTTTGTACTTGGCCGAACCACGGGATAACCACCGTGTCAACTCTGTGATTGCTTTCTTGTGGTTATTGTGTTTTGACTCCTCTCTAGCCACTTGGCCATACTTGTGCTAACCTTTAACAAGTATTTGTGGCTTAAGTTTTGAAGTTTTACAGGATCACCTATTCACCCCCCCCCCCTCTAGGTGCTCTCAGAAGGGGAATGAGAATGATATATATATATAATGGTGGCAGAACATAGGAATGGACTGTGCGCAGGGAGGAGGGAATCAGAAAGGCAGAACACAGAATTGGCAGAATAGGAACTAACGGGAGCACTAGGTGGTTCAACCCAGCGCGCCGACTCAACCAGGTCGGGTGCGCCACGTCTGTGCCTGCAAAAAAGGAATGCATGCATGAGTCAAACATGTTTCCTTGCATGCGCGTAAATTTAGGAAATATATGTGTGACGGTTTCTATTTTCAAATGTTTTATTTCCTTCATAAATTTAGGATTGTTGTAACAGCCATGCAGCTAGACTCGTAAGGACCATTTTATGATATATACTGATACTAAATATGCTACACCGTATAGATAATTATTCGGTATACTGCATAAAAATCTGTTACCAGCTGCATGCACACGAATTTATGATGGAAAGAATGTGCAATAAAAGGAAATGAATTGCACGCATAGAAACAAAAAATCGTATTTAATATTTTATTTCCTTCATAAATATATGATCCCTCCAACAGCCATGCAGCTAAACACATTAGAACTAGTTTATGATATATACTGATACAAATTATACTACACGGTGTAGGTGTTTATGCAATTCGGTACACTGCGTAAAAAATATAGCATGTTGTTCACTGGTTGACGCATCTTCGGGTTGGAGCGTAAAACCTTAAGTTTTGAGCATAAAATTCCTCAATTATAAGCATAAATACCGAGCCAATGTGAGAGGTTGATAACTCTAGTAGGTTGTTATTATGATCATATTTTTATGGCAGATCCAAAAAATATGGCAGTCGCATGCATGCGGTTTTTATTTTTATACAGATCCAAAAATTATAGAAAAATGCATGCATGAGTCAAACACGTTCCCTTGCATGCGCGCAAATTTAGGAAAGATATGTGTGGCGGTTTATATTTTAAATGCTTTATTTTCTCTATAAATTTAGGATCGCTGCAACAGCCATGTAGCTAGACTCGTAATGATCATTTAATGATATATACTGATACTAAATATGCTACACTGTATAGATAATTATACAATTCGGTATACTACGTAACAATCTATTACCAGCTGCATTCCCACGAATTTATGATGGAAAGAATATGCAATGAAAGGGAATGAATTGCATGCATAGAAACAAAAACCGCATTTATGTTTTATTTCCTTCATAAATATAAGATCCCTCCAACAGCCATGCAGCTAAACGCATTAGAACTAGTTTATGATATATATTGATACAATCTATACTACACGGTGTAGGTATTTATGCAATTGTTGGGGCAAAGGCGAAGACGCTACCCTTCGCTCGATGCCTTCGCCAATCTCGCTGCACCAACGGAGGCGAAACGACCGGTGGGTTCCACCCTTCGTCCACTATGCTGCAAGACGAAGGCCTACGACGAGGTCACCCACGTCCCGTGTCCTCGTCGAACACGAAGGCCCACGTGGAATTCAGCCCATTGTAACAGGCCCCGCATGGCTAAGTGTATTACGGGCCCGATTTGTAATGGCTTTTCTGTAATGACAGTCTGTAACCCCACTTTATGGGAATATTCCGGGGATAGCCTAGGCGCCTTAGGGCACATGCGTCCTTACTCCAAGACGTTAGGCACTCATGCACCTATAAATACCCCCGTACAGTGCCCTTGAGAGGCTGGATTAACAGAGCTATTGTTGCCTCGAGTCAAAACCTTGTTTACGTTGCTTTCATTCCTCCGTTGGATCAACTTGCCCAGGAGAGCAAGTTCCAACATTTGGCGCCCACCGTTCGTGCTACGAAAAAACCACCCGCGATGGCACCCAAGAGAGCTAGCTCGAAGGCAGCCCCATCTGTTGACGAAGCAGCGAAGGCAGCGCTGCTGGCCGAGAAAAAGGGCAAGGCCCTTGTCGACACCACCCACCAAGAAGCCTGCGAAGACAACGCACTCAGCAAGAGACAGCGCAATGAACAACCTACACCCGAAGGCACCCTCCGCACCTACAGCTCCGGAGGACAACCGCAACCTCCCCTAGGCTTCGCTCCACTAGAGGGCGAGGACGCCACTGAGGATGGCGAAGTCATCGACGTTTCAGCAGAGGAACAGCTACAGCTGCAGGCCTTGCGCATCAAGAACCGCAACATCCAGAAGCAGAAAGAGATCCTCGAGGCCAAGCGCCAACGTGTCTCTGCGCAGGCCAAGGTGCGCCAGATGATACGCGACGAGGAGCAGAGGGCTCAGGAGCTTGAGCAAGAGATTGCGCTCATGCAGCGCGAAGGCCAACTTGATCTGCAACACGTCCCACCCCACCAACAGCGCGCACCAATTGAAGACCTGTTCATTCCTCAGCGCGGACCCGTCATCCCGCACGCCACAGCATTCCAAGGTGTCAACTACCTTGATGAGTGGAGTCCTCTGGCGCCGCACCTGCAAGTGTCACCATGGCCCGCCAACTTCAGGGCAGGGACCTACCCCAAGTACAACGGCAGCACTGACCCAGCACAATATATCATGAGCTATCAAGTCGCCGTTGCATCATCCGGAGGGGATGACGCCACGATGGCCAAGTCATTCATCATCGCCCTCGAAGGCCCGGCTCTCACCTGGTACACCAGGTTGCCCTCGTTGTCTGTCGACTCCTGGAGAAGTCTCCGGGACAAATTTCTGCTCAACTTCCAAGGGTACCGCCCAGACACCGATGCCTTGGCTGAATTGTCACTCTGCAAGCAGCTGGAAAGAGAAACTCTGCGGGAGTACTACCGCAAGTTTCTGACTCTTAAGTCACAACTGCCTTCGGTTGATGACCAAATTGCCATTCACTACGCCATCAGCGGCCTTCGGGCTGGCGTCCTTTACAGCCACTGCATCAGGGATCCACCCAAGAACCTCCAGGAGCTGTATCAGCTGTTCAAAAAATATGCCAGATCCGAAGAGCTCCACCAGCGCAAGGTCGAGTCCTAGAGAAAACCCAAAGACCCTCCGCAGTCCAGCCGAACGTGGATGAGACCCTCACAGTCAGACTCTGGTCGGGACGGCCGCAGTCAGCAGCAGGTGCACAACATCGCCAACCAGCACCCTGCTAGTGAGGCCCCTCGCCGCCAAGATTATCCCCCCTAGGGCCACGACAATGGAACTCGTGGTCGGGGCTGAGGACGGGCGCAGCAGCCGCGCAGATTTTACTGCTTGTTTCACGGCGAAGACTGCGCGCACCCAACAAGGGACTGCCCAGAAACGAAGGCCACCAGAGACAGGATGTCTCGGGCGCAACCAGCCGACAACCCAAGAGTTGTCGCCCACACATATCAACAACTCCCACAACCATACAACCATGGCCCCGCTCAGCATCCACCTAACCACACATACCAACACCACCAGGAGGTACAAATCGTACCTCCCCAACTCCCACCTCCACACCCGCAACAGCCAAACATCCACCACCCAAACCACCCCCAAGCACCAAAACAAGAAGACTTCGCTGATCAGCCGTATCGTGGAGTCATTCACATGATCACTGGGGGGTCCAGCGTCGACTTCGACACGAAGCGACAGAAGAGGGACCACTACCGCAGCATCAACCACGTCGCCGTCACCGGTCCAGTCATGCATACAAAGTGGTCCCATGTACCATTGACCTTCGATGCCAGAGATGTCGACCTGCGCAGCGCACCCCACATCGACGCCATAGTCATCAACTGCAGCGTGGCAGGCTAGGACCTACACAAAGTCTTAGTTGACAACGGCAGCCAAGCGGACATCATTTTCCTCCACGCCTTCGACCGCATGGGCATCAGCCACAACTTGCTGAAACCTTCGGACAACCCCCTATATGGCTTTGGCGGCAAGGGCACCTTTCCTGTGGGCAAGATAGAGCTACCCCTGTCCTTCGATGTAGCACCCAATGCATGAAGTGAGCAGGTCACTTTCGACATCGTCGACATGGTGTACCCGTACAACACCATAATGGGTCGGGGCTCCATCAACAAGTTTGAGGCAGCCATTCACGGACTTTACCTATGCATGAAAATCCCAGGTCCGCAAGGCGCGATCACAGTATATGGCAACCAACATGCCGCGCGCAACATAGAAAGAGACTTCATTTTAGGGCAAAGGAACGTACACTGCCTCATGGCGCAGCGCGAGGTCCCCGAGGCTACCCGCCCAACCGCCAACGAGCATGAAAAAGCACAGCTGCAGAGCAATGATGGGACGAAGACAGTTCCCCTTGACCAGGCAACACCCAAGCAAACGGTCATCATAAGCGAAGACCTTACTTCGCATGACGAGGAGAGACTCATCTCCTGTCTTTCTTAAAATAAGGACGTCTTCGCCTGGTCCGCCCTCGACCTGGTCGGAGTCAGTCGCACTATTATCGAGCACAGCTTAGGCATCGACCCTTCGGTGAGGCCGAAGAAGCAAAGGCTGCGCAAAATGTCTGATGAGAAGACAAAAGCTGCCAAGGCCGAGGTACACCGCCTGCTTGAGGCCAATTTCATCGAACCAGTCGCCTACCCTACGTGGCTTGCTAACGTAGTCATGGTGCAAAAGAAGAGCGGATGTGCATTGATTTCACCAGCCTCAACAAGGCCTGCCCCAAGGATAATTTCCCACTGCCTCGAATCGACAAGATCATCGATAGCGCGGCCGGGTGCGAAGTCATGTCACTCCTTGACTGCTTCTCCGGCTATCACCAGATATATATGAAGGAGGAAGACAAGGCCAGCACCAGTTTCATAACACCCTTCGGCACGTATTGCTTCATCAGAATGCCGGAGGGACTAAAGAACACTGGGTCCACATTCTCTCGCCTCACCAAAACAGTGCTCGAGAGACAAGTCGACAGAAACATATTTATGTATGTGGACGACATCGTCGTCGCCAGCAAAAGCAAAGAGGACCATCTGGCTGACCTCGCAGAAACGTTCGCGAACATGCGGGACGCACGACTTCGCCTAAACCCCGAAAAGTGTGTCTTCGGTGTTCGCTAGGAGAAGATACTGGGCTACCTGGTGTCGCACCGTGGGATCGAAGCCAACCCGACCAAGATCCAGGCCATCATCAACATGACGCCCCCGCAGTCAGCCAGAGACGTCCAACGACTGATAGGCAGATTGGCCGCCCTCAACAGATTCATTTCCAAGTCCACAGAGCGAAGCCTACCTTTCCTCAAAACGCTACTGAGAGCACCTAGAGGGGGGTGAATAGGTGATCCTGTAAAAACTTGAAACTTAATGCCACAAAACTTGATTAGGAGTTAGCACAATAAAGCCAAGTGGCTAGAGAGGAGTTCTTGCAAAACACAATAACCACAAGAAGATCAACACAGATAGGCACAGTGGTTTATCCCGTGGTTCGGCCAAGTCCAACACTTGCCTACTCCACGTTGTGGCGTCCCTATGGACGAGGGTTGCACTCAACCCCTCTCAAGCGGTCCAAAGACCCACTTGAATACCACGGTGTTTTGCTTTGTTTCACTATATCCCGCTTGCGAGGAATCTCCACAACTTGGAGCCTCTCGCCCTTACAATTTGATGTTCACAAAGAAGCATGGAAGTAAGGATGGGATGAGCAACGCACACAAGACACAAAATCAGAGCAACAATACGCACACAAGTCACAACTTGAGCTCTCAACACAACTCAAAGAGTTCTCTACTCAAATGGAGCTCTAGTTGCTATCACAAAGAATCGAATGCGCGGAAATGAGGTCTTGGTGCTTAGGAATGCTCAAGGGATGCTTGGTGTCTTCCTCCATGCGCCTAGGGGTCCCTTTTATAGCCCCAAGGCAGCTAGGAGCCGTTGAGAGCATTCCAGGAAGGCAATTCTTGCCTTCTGTCGACTGGCGCACCGGACACTGTCCGGTGCGGATTTCTTTCCTATTCTAGCACAGCCGACCGTTGGAGACTTGGAGCCGTTGGCGCACCGAACACTGTCCAGTGCACACCAGACACTGTCCGGTGCACACCGGACAGTCCGGTGCCCCCTTCAGACCGTTGGCCCGACCACGCGTCACGCGCGGATTGCGCGGCCGACCGTTGGCTCACCGGACAGTCCGGTGCACACCGGACAGTCCGGTGAATTTTAGCCGTACGCCGCCGACGAATTCCCGACAACGGCCTTTTCACCAGAGCCAGCCTGGCGCACCAGACACTGTCTGGTGCACCACCGGACAGTCCGGTGCTCCCAGACTGAACTGTCTTTGGCTGAACAAAGCCATCTCTTTTCCAAATTGATTTCTCCTGTTTCCAGTACTTAGACACAATACATTAGTCCTTAAAACGAAGTACTAAGACTTAGAAACATACCTTTATGTTGATTTTCACTTTGTCCATCATTTGGCATAGATTAACACATGACCACTTGTGTTGGCACTCAATCACCAAAATACTTAAAAATGGCCCAAGGGCACATTTCACTTTCAATCTCCCCCTTTTTGGTGATTTATGCCAACACAACAAAAGCAATACAAAGATGTGCTACATCAATGCAAATAAGAACACAAATTTGTTTTGATTCAAATTTGGCATATTTGGATCATTCTTTGCCACCACTTGGTTTGTTTTTGCAAATCAAGCTCAATTTCCTATCTCTAAGTCAAACACACTTGTTGAGACATAAAGAGAGGTATTTCAAGAGAAATTGATCAAAGATTCAAAAACTCCCCCTTTTTCCCATAATCAAACATTCTCCCCACAAGAGACCAACTATTGATAAAAAGAGACAATAAGAGGACTTTGCCAAAACAAAAGCTCTAACTCTACTCTTTTCAAAATTCTCAAGTGGTAGCTGATCCATTTATTGCTTTGGCCTTAATTTCTCCCCCTTTGGCATCAAGCACCAAAACGGGATCATTTTTGGCCTTAAAAGCTCATTGCCTCACCAAAATTGTCAATTAAGAGCAAAAGGCAATAAGAGACACGGAGATGAACTTGGAGTAAGTTACCCTCTCATCGAAGTGCAGTGGAAGTCTTTCATGGTCCAAGTCCACCTTTCCCTTTCAATCCACCTTTGAAACTAAATTACGAACACTCAAGCACATGGTTAGTCTCAAAGGATCAAGTTGTAACACAACTCCCCCTAAATATGTGCATCACTTGCAAACGGACTTGTGAGGTCCGGGGAGTGTTTATACAACTTGAACACCACAAATACATAACAAAATGTATAGAAGAAACATGATCAGAGCATGAAACACATGTATGTTCTAAATCAATCCAAGCTCCGCGAATCTAAGACATTTAGCTCACTACGCAGCCTGCAAAAGGTCTTCTCATGTAGAGGCTTGGTAAAGATATCGGCTAGCTGGTTCTCGGTGCTAACATGAAACACTTTGATATCTCCCTTTTGCTGGTGGTCTCTCAAAAAGTGATGCTGGATGTCAATGTGCTTTGTGCGGCTGTGCTCAACAGGATTGTCCACCATGCGGATAGCACTCTCATTGTCACATAGGAGTGGGACTTTGCTCAGATTGTAGCCAAAGTCCCGGAGGGTTTGCCTCATCCAAAGTAGTTGCGAGCAACACTGTCCTGCGGCAACATACTCGGCCTCAGCGGTGGATAGGGCAACGGAAGTTTGCTTCTTAGAACTCCACGACACCAGGGACCTTCCTAAGAATTGGCACGTCCCCGATGTACTCTTCCTATCGACCTTACATCCAGCATAGTCGGAGTCTGAATATCCAATCAAGTCAAAGGTAGACCCCTTTGGATACCAGATCCCGAAGCAAGGCGTAGCGACTAAATATCTCAGAATTCGCTTAACGGACATTAAGTGGCACTCCCTTGGATCGGATTGAAATCTAGCACACATGCATACGCTTAGCATTATATCCGGTCTACTAGCACATAAATAAAGTAAAGACCTTATCATAGATCGGTATGCTTTTTGATCAACGGACTTACCTCCTTTGTTGAGGTCGGCATGTCCGTCGGTTCCCATTGGAGTCTTTGCGGGCTTGGCGTGCTTCATCCCAAACCGCTTTAGCAAGTCTTGCGTGTACTTTGTTTGGGAGATGAATGTGTCGTCCTTGAGTTGCTTCACTTGGAACCCAAGGAAGTAGTTCGACTCGCCCATCATCGACATCTCAAACTTTTGAGTCATCACCCTGCTAAACTCTTCACAAGACTGTTGGTTAGTAGAACCAAATATTATGTCATCGACATAAATTTGACACACAAATAAGTCACCATCACATGTCTTAGTGAAAAGAGTTGGATCGGCTTTCCCAACCTTGAAAGCATTAACAATTAAAAAGTCTCTAAGGCATTCATACCATGCTCTTGGGGCTTGCTTAAGTCCATAGAGCGCCTTAGAGAGCTTACACACATGGTCGGGGTACCGTTCATCCTCAAAGCCAGGGGGTTGCTCCACGTACACCTCCTCCTTAATTGGCCCGTTGAGGAAAGCGCTCTTAACATCCATTTGGTACAGCCTGAAAGAATGGTGAGCGGCATAGGCTAACAAAATACGAATCGACTCTAGCCTAGCCACAGGAGCAAAAGTCTCCTCAAAGTCCAAACCTGCGACTTGGGCATAACCTTTTGCCACAAGTCGAGCCTTGTTCCTCGTCACAACTTCGTGCTCGTCCTGTTTGTTGCGGAACACCCACTTGGTTCCCACAACATTTTGCTTGGGACGCGGCACCAGTGTCCAAACTTCATTCCGCTTGAAGTTGTTAAGCTCTTCCTGCATGGCCAACACCCAGTTTGAATCTAGCAAGGCCTCTTCTACCCTGAAAGGCTCACTAGAAGAGACAAAAGAGTAATGCTCACAAAAATTAACTAATCTAGAGTGAGTAGTTACTCCCTTGCTTATATCACCCAATATCTGATCGACAGGATGATTCCTTTGAATCGTCGCTCGAACTTGAGTTGGAGGTGTCGGTTGTGCTTCTTCCTCCATTACATGATTATCTTGTGCTCCCCCTTGATCACATGCCTCCCCTTGATGAACCTGTTCATCGTCTTGAGTTGGGGGATGCACCGTTGTTGAGGAAGAAGGTTGATCTTGCTCCTTTTGTTCCTGTGGCCTTACATCTCCAATCGCCATGGTGCGTATTGCGGCCGTTGGAACGTCTTCTTCATCTACATCAAGATCAACAACTTGCTCTCTTGGAGAGCCATTAGTCTCATCAAATACAACGTCGCTAGAGACTTCAACCAAACCCGATGATTTGTTGAAGACCCTATACGCCTTTGTATTTGAGTCATAGCCTAACAAAAACCCTTCTACAGCTTTGGGAGCAAACTTAGAATTCCTACCTTTCTTCACTAGAATGTAGCATTTACTCCCAAATACACGAAAGTACGAAACGTTGGGTTTGTTACCGGTTAGAAGCTCATATGACATCTTCTTGAGGAGGCGATGAAGGTAGACCCGGTTTATGGCGTGGCAGGCCGTGTTCACGGCTTCCGACCAAAATCGCTCGGGGGTCTTTGAAAGGGAAATGAGCCCTTGGGCCATTTCTAAGTATTTTGGTGATTGAGTGCCAATGCAAGTGCTTTCGTGTTAATCTATGCAAAGTGGTGGACAAAATGCAAATCATGTCAAAAGGTATGTTTCTCAGACTTAGTACATTGTTTTAGAGACTAATGTATTGTGTATAAGTGCTGGAAACAGGAAAAATTGAATTGAAAATAAGATGGCTAAGTTCTGTCAAAGTTAGAGCAGTCTGGGTGCACCGGACTGTCCAGTGGTGCAGCGGACAGTGTCCGGTGCGCCAGGCTGGCTCGAGCGAACTGGCCGCTCTCTGGAATTCATCGGCGACGTACGGCTATAATTCACCGGACTGTCCGGTGTGCACCGGACTGTCCGGTGAGCCAACGGTCGGCCGGGCCAACGGTCGGCTGCGCGATCTGCGCAAGACACGTGGCCGAGCCAACGGTCGGGAGGGGGCACCGGACTGTCCGGTGTGCACCGGACAGTGTCCGGTGCGCCAACGGCTCCCAGGCGCCAACGGTCGACTCCGCCAGAGAAGGAAAGAGATCCGCACCGGACAGTGTCCGGTGTGCACCGGACTGTCCGGTGCGCCAGGCGACAGAAGGCAAGATTTGCCTTCCGGGAATGCTCTCAACTGCTCCTAGCTGCCTTAGGGCTATAAAAGGGACCCCTAGGCGCATGGATAAGGACACCAAGCATTCTCTAAGCATTCCTAAGCACTAAGACATCGATTCCGCGCTTTTGATTCCTTGCGATAGCAATTAGAGCTCTAGTTGAGTTGTGAACTCATTGAGTTGTGTTGTGAGCTCTTGTTGCGACTTGTGTGCGTGGTGTTGCTGTGATTTATTGTCTTGAGTGTGTTGCTTATCCCTCCCTTACTTCGTGCTTCTTTGTGAACTTTAAGTGTAAGGGCGAGAGGCTCCAAAGTGTGGAGATTCCTCGCAAACGGGATATAGTAAAGCAAGCAAAACACCGTGGTATTCAAGTGGGTCTTTGGACCGCTTGAGAGGGGTTGATTGCAACCCTCGTCCGTTGGGACGCCACAACGTGGAGTAGGCAAGCGTTGGTCTTGGCTGAACCACGGGATAAACCACTGTGCCATCTCTGTGATTGATCTCTTGTGGTTATTGTGTTTTGTTGAGACTCCTCTCTAGCCACTTGGCATTATTGGTACTAACGCTTAATCAAGTTTTTTGTGGCATTAAGTTTAAGTTTTACAGGATCACCTATTCACCCCCCTCTAGGTGCTCTCAATTGGTATCAGAACCGTTCTCTTCAAGAAAGGGACTAACCGCCCGAAGAGATGGATCCTAAGGAGAAGGAGTCCTTCGTCAATGAGCCGAAGGATGACAAGCCTACCGACTTGGGCTCGGGCCACAGACGCAAAGATGGGAAGAAGAAGAAGACAAGACGCATCAAGGAGATCGTCTACTACGACGACAGTGATGAGTCCACTTCTTCCCAAAAGGACAACGACGACAACGACTGCGAGAGAAGGAAACCGGTTAATTCAAACTTTTCTTTTGACTACTCTCGTATTCCGCAAAGTACAAATGCTCATTTATTATCCATTCCACTTGGTAAACCTCCTCATTTTGATGGAGAGGACTACGGATTTTGGAGTCACAAAATGCGTAGTCATTTGTTCTCTCTCCATCCAAGCATATGGGAGATAGTTGAGAATGGAATGCATTTTGATAGTAGTGATAGTCCCATGTTTATCAATGAGCAAATTCACAAAAATGCACAAGCTACTACTGTTCTTCTAGCCTCATTGTGCAGGGATGAGTACCATAAGGTGAGCGGCTTGGACAATGCCAAGCAGATCTGGGACACCCTCAAGATCTCACATGAGGGCAACGACGTCACCATGCTCACCAAGATGGAGTTGGTGGAGGGCGAACTTGGGAGATTCGCTATGATAAGGGGGGAGGAGCCAACCCAAACATACAACCGGCTCAAGACCCTTGTCAACAAGATAAGGAGCTATGGAAGCACGCGATGGACGGACCACGATGTCGTTCGCCTAATGCTAAGGTCCTTTACTGTTCTTGATCCTCATCTTGTGAACAATATTCGTGAGAATCCTAGGTACACCAAGATGACGCCCGAGGAGATACTTGGAAAGTTCGTAAGCGGGCGGATGATGATCAAGGAGGCTAGATACGTGGATGATGCATTGAATGGCTGTAATATCCCAAAAAAAATGTTGACCAAAAGTTAATCTCTGGTGCGTGGATGAGGTAAAGGGTTGTGGGCCATTGGATGCAAAGATAGAAGTCATCTGAGGCGTCGTTTCTTTCTCCCACAAAAACCCTAGGTGGCCACCCCTTTTTTTTTTCCCTTCACCCCCCCCCCCTCTTGGCCGCCACCCCCTTTTTCTCCCCCTTGGCTGGACGCCCCCTCCCCCTATGGCAGCCATCCTCCATTGCTTCCTCCCCCAAGATCTCCCCCTACGCAGCAAGGATCGAGAAAAGGAGGGGCACGTTGAATTGAAGAGGAAGAGAGGATCAAGGAGATGTTCTTCCCCATCTCCTCTTGAAGATTTCTTGGGGAAACCCTAGGTATGGATGAGATCCTTGTTCCTCCCTGTAATTATAGGCTTTTGGAGGTTGTGGATCATGGGAATTAAAGGATTAGAGGTTGGATTTGATGTGGGGTTAGGTTTTGATCTCGAATTTAGTTTTCTGCAGAATGGCAGATTCGACAGTTTCTGTTCATGCCAGTTTTCCGTGGTCTTAGTCGCCTCAAAAAAATAAAAAGTCTATGTATGAGTCGTAGATAATTTGTAGATCTTTCCGTGGCCGCGAAGAACACCTCAATCGGACATCCGACCAGAAAGTTATTGCAGTTTTACTATAGCAGTTTTTCAGTCTCATAATTCTGTGCAGAATCTGTTCTCTTAAGATTTAGGCAATTTTATCAACAGAATTAAACTGTGGGTTGGTAAAAGAAGTTGTAGATAATTTTATAAGCTTTCCAGATTGTTAAATAGTGCATTCATATGATTTGTGAAACTCCAGTTATGTTTGTTTTACTGTGGCTGTTCCTGTTTACCTGACAAAAATGAGTGGGTCTGTTCACTGGTGGGTTTCATCTAGTAAATGGCCGAATTGGCTCTTCCAACTGTGGAGACTTTTGTAGAGGGATAAAAGTTCTTACTTCCAGCAGAATTTCATAATTTTTGGTTCAGCAGTTTTGGAGATATCGAATTTTAAAGTTAACCATACTGCTGTCTAAAACAGATTCAGTCAGTTATCTTGTCAGATGTTTTAGAACTTGTAGATGGCAGAATTTAATTATCTATTGAATACTGAAGTTGTAGAGTATTTTGTGTAGATACTCCTAGAGTATTTGTTTGATATCACCGCTGTTTTAATTTTAAAGATACAAAATTAACAAACAGCGTTGCTGCTGTATGACATGTGGTTCAGGGTGGGAGTCTTTCCACTGGGTCTTGGTTTCAAGTGTAGGAGTGTTTTGTTGATTGATGGCAAATGTTTGTGAAATATTTGTACTAAGTTTTATGCCCACTAGCAGGTGGCTACACTCCAGATCATGTCTAGTACATTTCTTCTTCTTCGATGAAGGCAAGTGAATGTAGCGGTGGTTGCTTCCGTTCTGACCTGTTATTTCTATTGTCTACAATCTAATATTCAGAAGTATTGGATTCTTTTATAATTGGACTCTATGGTGATGCTTTACTTGCTTGCATTGTACTGATGCTCAATCATATATTGATGATGATTATGATTCGAGTATGACTCATGAGATTAATTCACACCCCTGAAGGTAAATGAAGTATTATTTGAGGTTGGTATTGTATCTGAAGGTAAATGAAGTATTATTTGAGGTTTGTGTTGTATCTGAAGGAAGTGAAGTTTATTGATAAATGTAGCATGCCATATACATTGCATGACTCATTTGCATGTGAAGTTTTGTCGTGACCTATGGTCCGACCGTACCGGTACAACTTAGCATCGTACGTTGCCCGAGAAGGGGTACGATGCGGCTTCATACCCTTAGAGGTATGAAGGCAGAGGACATATGCATTGCATTCATATGCATTCATTGAAGTGATATTTGCAGATGATGTGGTTTTATACCCCCAGAGGTATGAAGATAGAGTACCTACACATTGCATTCCTATGCATACATTGAAGTGATATTTGCAGGTATTGTTGACGCAGGGAAGTGTTATAGAACCTATTGTGGTTGTTCGAGGAAATGAGATGGTATTGGTTATAGTGGGACTACTGAGTTCTATATCTACAAGCATTTCTGATTTTTAATTGTGACTCTTTTAAAATGTTGATGAATTCAATTTGTGGTTTAAATATCTCGTCAGAACAATTAGCTTGCTGAGATGTTTCATCTCACTCTTGCATTACTCAATGCAGGTGCTTGTTGCTCATCAAGGGGAGTGGGAAGTAGCAGCACATCCACCTTCATTCTCATAATAATGCTGCCCAGACGCAGCCATGATTTAATTAGAAACTTCTTGTCAAAGGATGTTTGTTTTTAACTAGTCGTGCGCACTGATTAATTCAGTTCATGTTGTTATGGTTGTCTTCCCATTGCTAGCAGATTATTAATGTCTTATATGTTTTCTTATCATGATATCTATTTATACTTTGTTGCTTCCCCCGTTTATGCAATTTTCAAAGGAGATGCTGTCGAAATTTTATATATGAATATTAGATGTGTAGTTTAGTAGCATTCTGGGGTGTTTGTGGATCCCGGGGTGTTACAGTTGGTATCAAAGCATAGGCTTTAGATTCTTGGCAATTTGAAGATAAATTTGACACACTTGCACATATAGGAAGGGTATGGGTTCAAATATCTTTGATATATATTAATGTCTTTGGAGTGCAGATGACAATAGTTTCACCCCTCCCTATTCCTTTACGGTGATGTGGTAAGTTGTTTATGGCTTAATGCTTGATATAATTTATTTCTGAAATTTTGATATTGTTTTATTAATGCGGTAGATATCGCTGGTCATTGGTGAGAATGAAGTTGTTATTATGCTTGTGATATACAAGTATGCCTATGTTGTTTTCACCATGTTTTTCATGGTTGAGTTTTATTACAATAATATTGTTATATATGCTTGATTGTGGATGTTTCTAAGAGGAGTGTGAATTGTGTGTTTTGGGGTACAAGGTAATCATCAATTTGAATTTAAGTTGTTGAGCGGTTGGTGGATAGCTCCAACTATCATTGCAAAGAATGATTGTTTATGTTGAGAAACCAGTTTTGAAAGAAATGAATATTGGTACTTTATATGGATTTTTGGGGGAAGTCTTTTCATAGCCAGAATGGCTTACATGTCTCTCTCATATTGTGTGTTTTAGTTGCCACAAAGCCTAGATGTGGTTTAAAGTGGTTGCCTGTTAGTCATACTAATTGTAGAATAAATCTTTGATTCTCTTGATCCATTGATTATGTATTGATACATTGAGGATCTGATGGTTCCCTTTTCGATGCATGCTTGTGGAGCCATTTTTTTTAGACCACCTATCTATTGGTTTGAAGGAAGTCCTTGCCTAGCCTAGAGTTGGTTGGGTGTGGCTAGTCACCTATTCCTAGATCATGCGGTGTTTACATCAGCTTAATATGTTTGTCAAATGTGTGAAGGATTAGGGGTTATTATTATTGACTTTGTATGTCTGGTACTTTGAGTGCATCGTATGATAGAATGAAATGTAAGTTTCTGAACTACAGTAGATGAAGACTTATATTATGTGTAGGTTATCCTTACTAGTTGGATATTTTTCTTAGTTGAGATGTTGAATGAAGTATAGTGACATGGGTTAAGCAAGTATTGTGTTGTTGTTGGGCTATCAGTGCTCTATGTAGAGTTTTTGGCATTTCTTCGATGAACTATGCCGCACAAGATGTTATTGGCTTCTTTTGGCTTTATTGCTCCATTAGTTCTATAGATTTTCTCCCTTTTGGTGGGGTGCAAGGAATGTTAGATTACATGATTATCTTTTCATGATGGCAAGAATAACGTTTAGGAAGATTAGGAGTTTTGTTCCAATAGAACTACTTGTTTCATAGTGCTTTAAGGTGAGGTGTTTGATCTTCTTATACATTCGTCGGGTGTAGATGTTTCACCATTTAATTAAAATTAATGGTTGAAGTTGGTAAGGGTTGTGCTTGGTGCATATTACCCCTTCATAAAAGAGTGTTGTCTTAAGACATTGATGTTGATGTATAGCTGCATCCAAATTTGATGGTGTGAAATTGGAGTGTTGATTGCAACTATGACATGCTTTGAGCTTCATTACATGTTGTTTCATGCTTGATGTCAGGTCGTGTAGTTTCCTTAGACAATTAGTCCAAGGTAGAAGTTCTTGTGTTAATTAAGACCAATAATGGACCCATGTTTTGAATTGTGGTGCTATATGGGGTACCTTGGGTGTTTTGCTTGGAGTGGCCGAATTCGAGGTCGAATTCTTTTTAAGGGGGGTAGAGTGTAATATCCCAAAAAAAATGTTGACCAAAAGTTAATCTCTGGTGCGTGGATGAGGTAAAGGGTTGTGGGCCATTGGATGCAAAGATAGAAGTCATCTGAGGCGTCGTTTCTTTCTCCCACAAAAACCCTAGGTGGCCACCCCTTTTTTTTTCCCTTCACCCCCCCCCCCTCTTGGCCGCCACCCCCTTTTTCTCCCCCTTGGCTGGACGCCCCCTCCCCCTATGGCAGTCATCCTCCATTGCTTCCTCCCCCAAGATCTCCCCCTACGCAGCAAGGATCGAGAAAAGGAGGGGCACGTTGAATTGAAGAGGAAGAGAGGATCAAGGAGATGTTCTTCCCCATCTCCTCTTGAAGATTTCTTGGGGAAACCCTAGGTATGGATGAGATCCTTGTTCCTCCCTGTAATTATAGGCTTTTGGAGGTTGTGGATCATGGGAATTAAAGGATTAGAGGTTGGATTTGATGTGGGGTTAGGTTTTGATCTCGAATTTAGTTTTCTGCAGAATGGCAGATTCGACAGTTTCTGTTCATGCCAGTTTTCCGTGGTCTTAGTCGCCTCAAAAAAATAAAAAGTCTATGTATGAGTCGTAGATAATTTGTAGATCTTTCCGTGGCCGCGAAGAACACCTCAATCGGACATCCGACCAGAAAGTTATTGCAGTTTTACTATAGCAGTTTTTCAGTCTCATAATTCTGTGCAGAATCTGTTCTCTTAAGATTTAGGCAATTTTATCAACAGAATTAAACTGTGGGTTGGTAAAAGAAGTTGTAGATAATTTTATAAGCTTTCCAGATTGTTAAATAGTGCATTCATATGATTTGTGAAACTCCAGTTATGTTTGTTTTACTGTGGCTGTTCCTGTTTACCTGACAAAAATGAGTGGGTCTGTTCACTGGTGGGTTTCATCTAGTAAATGGCCGAATTGGCTCTTCCAACTGTGGAGACTTTTGTAGAGGGATAAAAGTTCTTACTTCCAGCAGAATTTCATAATTTTTGGTTCAGCAGTTTTGGAGATATCGAATTTTAAAGTTAACCATACTGCTGTCTAAAACAGATTCAGTCAGTTATCTTGTCAGATGTTTTAGAACTTGTAGATGGCAGAATTTAATTATCTATTGAATACTGAAGTTGTAGCGTATTTTGTGTAGATACTCCTAGAGTATTTGTTTGATATCACCGCTGTTTTAATTTTAAAGATACAAAATTAACAAACAGCGTTGCTGCTGTATGACATGTGGTTCAGGGTGGGAGTCTTTCCACTGGGTCTTGGTTTCAAGTGTAGGAGTGTTTTGTTGATTGATGGCAAATGTTTGTGAAATATTTGTACTAAGTTTTATGCCCACTAGCAGGTGGCTACACTCCAGATCATGTCTAGTACATTTCTTCTTCTTCGATGAAGGCAAGTGAATGTAGCGGTGGTTGCTTCCGTTCTGACCTGTTATTTCTATTGTCTACAATCTAATATTCAGAAGTATTGGATTCTTTTATAATTGGACTCTATGGTGATGCTTTACTTGCTTGCATTGTACTGATGCTCAATCATATATTGATGATGATTATGATTCGAGTATGACTCATGAGATTAATTCACACCCCTGAAGGTAAATGAAGTATTATTTGAGGTTGGTATTGTATCTGAAGGTAAATGAAGTATTATTTGAGGTTTGTGTTGTATCTGAAGGAAGTGAAGTTTATTGATAAATGTAGCATGCCATATACATTGCATGACTCATTTGCATGTGAAGTTTTGTCGTGACCTATGGTCCGACCGTACCGGTACAACTTAGCATCGTACGTTGCCCGAGAAGGGGTACGATGCGGCTTCATACCCTTAGAGGTATGAAGGCAGAGGACATATGCATTGCATTCATATGCATTCATTGAAGTGATATTTGCAGATGATGTGGTTTTATACCCCCAGAGGTATGAAGATAGAGTACCTACACATTGCATTCCTATGCATACATTGAAGTGATATTTGCAGGTATTGTTGACGCAGGGAAGTGTTATAGAACCTATTGTGGTTGTTCGAGGAAATGAGATGGTATTGGTTATAGTGGGACTACTGAGTTCTATATCTACAAGCATTTCTGATTTTTAATTGTGACTCTTTTAAAATGTTGATGAATTCAATTTGTGGTTTAAATATCTCGTCAGAACAATTAGCTTGCTGAGATGTTTCATCTCACTCTTGCATTACTCAATGCAGGTGCTTGTTGCTCATCAAGGGGAGTGGGAAGTAGCAGCACATCCACCTTCATTCTCATAATAATGCTGCCCAGACGCAGCCATGATTTAATTAGAAACTTCTTGTCAAAGGATGTTTGTTTTTAACTAGTCGTGCGCACTGATTAATTCAGTTCATGTTGTTATGGTTGTCTTCCCATTGCTAGCAGATTATTAATGTCTTATATGTTTTCTTATCATGATATCTATTTATACTTTGTTGCTTCCCCCGTTTATGCAATTTTCAAAGGAGATGCTGTCGAAATTTTATATATGAATATTAGATGTGTAGTTTAGTAGCATTCTGGGGTGTTTGTGGATCCCGGGGTGTTACAATGGCCCAATCCAAGAGCCTCAAACTATCGCTCTCAAAGCAACGAGAAGCAAGGAGGCACTACCGAGCAAGGTGGCGCAAATTGAGGCAGCCGGGCTTAATGATGAAGAAAATGGCCCTCATCATCAAGCGCTTCAAGACATCGTTAAGGGGTCGCAAGGAGCATCCCAACAAGACCAAGACGAAGGGGAAGCGCTCATGCTTCAAATGTGGTAAGATTGGTCACTTTATCGCTAATTGTCTCGATAATGATAGTGACCAGGAAAAGAAGAGTGGAAAATGGGAAAAGAAGAAGAATTACAAGAAGGCAAAGGACGAGGCACATATTGGAAAGGAGTGGGATTCGGACTGCTCCACATCCGACTCCGACAACGAAGGGCTCGCCGCCACCGCCTTCAACAAGTCATTCCTCTTCCCCAACGAGCATCACACATGCCTCATGGCTAAGGAGAAGAAAGTAAGTACTCGAAACTCTACTTATGCTTCTTCTAGTGAGGATGAGTCTAGTGATGATGATGAAATAGACTATTCATGCTTATTTAAGGGCTTAGATAGATCTAAGATTGACAAGATTAATGAATTGATTGATGCTTTAAATGATAAGAATAGGCTACTAGAAAAGCAAGAGGATCTTTTGTATGAAGAACATGATAAGTTTGTAGAGGCACAAAAATCCCTTGCATTAGAAATTAAGAGAAATGAAATGCTTGCTTGTGAGTTGTCTACATGCCATGATTCTATTTCTAACTTAGGGAGCATGAATGATGATTTGAATGCTAAGTTAGAGATAGCTAGTAAATCTAACTCTTGTGTAGAACATGTTATGATTTGCAAGAGGTGTAAAGATTTTGACATTGATGCTTGTAGTGAACACCTAGTGTCAATTTCTAAATTGAATGATGAAGTGGCTAGTCTTAGTGCCCAACTTAAGACTAGCAAAAACGAATTTAATAAGTTAAAATTTGCAAGGGATGCCTATACGATTGGTAGACACCCCTCAATTAAGGATGGACTTGGTTTCAAGAGGGAAGCCAAGAACTTAACAAGCCATAAGGCTCCCATCCCCGCCAAGGAGAAAGGGAAGGCCCCTATGGCTAGTAGTGCTAAAAAGAACCATGCTTTTATGTATCATGATAGGAGACATGCTAGAAATGCAAATAAAAGTTATGATGCTTTTGATTCACATGTTTATGACTCTCATGCCATGTTTGCTTCTAGTTCTTCCTATATGCATGGTAGAGATATGTCTAGGAGATATTTTATTCATAGGCCTAGGAGAAATGTTGTTAATGTTCCTAGGAAAGCTAATAAACCCTCTACAATATATCATGCTTTAAATGCTTCCTTTGCTATTTGTAGAAAGGATAGGAAGATAGTTGCTAGAAAATTAGGGGCAAAATGCAAGGGAGACAAAGCTTGCATTTGGGTCCCTAAGGATATTTGTGCTAACCTTGTAGGACCCAACATGAGTTGGGTACCTAAGACCCAAGCCTAAATTTTCCTTGCAGGTTTATGCATCCGGGGGTTCAAGCTGGATTATCGACAGCGAATGCACAAACCACATGACTGGAGAGAAGAAGATGTTCACCTCCTATGTCAAGAACAAGGATCCCCAAGATTCAATCATATTCGGTGATGGGAATCAAGGCAAGGTAAAAGGCTTAGGCAAAATTGCAATATCAAATGAACACTCTATTTCTAATGTGTTTTTAGTTGAGTCTCTTGGATATAATTTGTTATCTGTTAGTCAATTATGCAATATGGGATATAATTGTCTATTCACAAATGTAGATGTGTCTGTCTTTAGAAGAAGTGATGGTTCACTAGCTTTTAAGGGTGTATTAGACGACAAACTTTACTTAGTTGATTTTGCAAAAGAGGAGGCCGGTCTAGATGCATGCTTAATTGCTAAGACTAGCATGGGCTGGCTGTGGCATCGCCGCTTAGCACATGTAGGGATGAAGAACCTTCACAAGCTTCTAAAGGGAGAACACGTGATAGGTTTAACTAAAGTGCAATTCGAAAAAGATAGACCTTGTGCAGCTTGTCAAGCAGGTAAACAAGTAGGAGGAGCACATCACACCAAAAATGTGATGACCACATCAAGACCTTTGGAGATGCTTCACTTGGACCTCTTCGGACCCGTCGCCTATCTAAGTATAGGAGGAAGTAAGTATGGTCTTGTTATAGTTGATGATTTTTCCCGCTTCACTTGGGTATTCTTTTTGTAGGATAAATCTGAAACCCAAGGGACCCTCAAGCGCTTCCTAAGGAGAGCTCAAAACGAGTTTGAGCTCAAAGTGAAGAAGATAAGGAGCGACAATGGGTCCGAATTCAAGAACCTTCAAGTAGAGGAGTACCTTGAGGAGGAAGGGATCAAGCATGAGTTCTCTGCTCCCTACACACCACAGCAAAATGGTGTGGTAGAGAGGAAGAACAGGACACTTATAGACATGGCAAGGACGATGCTTGGAGAGTTCAAGACCCCCGAGCGCTTTTGGTCGGAAGCCGTGAACACAGCTTGCCACGCCATCAACAGGGTCTACCTTCATCGCCTCCTCAAGAAGACATCGTATGAGCTACTAACCGGTAACAAACCCAATTTTTCGTATTTTCGAGTTTTTGGGAGTAAATGCTACATTCTAGTGAAGAAGGGTAGGAATTCCAAATTTGCTCCCAAAGTCGTAGAAGGGTTTTTGTTAGGTTATGACTCAAATACAAAGGCGTATAGAGTCTTCAACAAATCATCGGGTTTGGTTGAAGTCTCTAGCGACGTTGTATTTGATGAGACTAATGGCTCTCCAAGAGAGCAAGTTGTTGTTTTTGATGATGTAGATGAAGAAGAAGTTCCAACGTCCGCAATACGCACCATGGCGATTGGAGATGTGCGGCCACAGGAACAAGATGAACGAGATCAACCTCCTTCCTCAACAATGGTGCATCCCCCAACTCATGACGATGAATAGGTTCATCAAGAGGAGACGTGTGATCAAGGGGGAGCACAAGATGATCTTGCAATGGAGGAAGAAGCACAACCGGCACCTCCAACCCAAGTTCGAGCAATGATTCAAAGGGATCATCCCGTCGATCAAATTTTGGGTGATATTAGCAAGGGAGTAACTACTCGATCTCGATTAGTTAATTTTTGTGAGCATTACTCCTTTGTCTCTTCTATTGAGCCTTTCAGGGTAGAAGAGGCCTTGCTAGATCCGGACTGGGTGTTGGCCATGCAGGAGGAGCTCAACAACTTCAAAAGAAATGAAGTTTGGACACTGGTGCCTCGTCCCAAGCAAAATGTTGTGGGAACCAAGTGGGTGTTCCGCAACAAACAAGACGAGCACGGGGTGGTGACAAGGAACAAGGCACGACTTGTGGCAAAAGGTTATGCCCAAGTCGCAGGTTTGGACTTTGAGGAGACTTTTGCTCCTGTGGCTAGGCTAGAGTCCATTCGCATTTTGCAAGCATATGCCGCTCACCATTCTTTCAGGTTGTTCCAAATGGATGTGAAGATCGCATTCCTCAACGGGCCAATCAAGGAGGAGGTGTACGTAGAGCAACCCCCTGGCTTCGAGGATGAACGGTACCCCGACCACGTGTGTAAGCTCTCTAAGGCGCTCTATGGACTTAAGCAAGCCCCAAGAGCATGGTATGAATGCCTTAGAGACTTTTTAATTGCTAATGCTTTCAAGGTTGGGAAAGTCGATCCAACTCTTTTTACTAAGACTTGTGATGGTGATCTTTTTGTGTGCCAAATTTATGTCGATGACATAATATTTGGTTCTACTAATCAAAAGTCTTGTGAAGAGTTTAGAAGGGTGATGACTCAGAAATTCGAGATGTTGATGATGGGCGAGTTAAGTTACTTCCTTGGATTCCAAGTGAGGCAACTCAAGGATGGAACCTTCATATCCCAAACAAAGTACACACATGATTTGATCAAGAGGTTTGGGATGAAGGACGCCAAGCCCGCAAAGACTCCGATGGGAACCGACGGACACACCGACCTCAACAAAGGAGGTAAGTCCGTTGATCAAAAGGCATATCGGTCTATGATAGGGTCTTTACTTTATTTATGTGCTAGTAGACCGGATATTATGCTTAGTGTATGCATGTGTGCTAGATTTCAATCTGATCCAAGGGAGTGCCACTTAGTGGCTGTGAAGCGAATTCTTAGATATTTAGTCGCTACGCCTTGTTTCGGGATCTGGTATCCAAAGGGGTCTACCTTTGACTTGATTGGATATTCAGACTCCGACTATGCTGGATGTAAGGTCGATAGGAAGAGTACATCGGGGACGTGCCAATTCTTAGGAAGGTCCCTGGTGTCATGGAGTTCTAAGAAACAAACCTCCGTTGCCCTATCCACCGCTGAGGCCGAGTATGTTGCCGCAGGACAGTGTTGCACGCAACTACTTTGGATGAGGCAAACCCTCAGGGACTTTGGCTACAATCTGAGCAAAGTCCCCCTCCTATGTGATAATGAGAGTGCTATCCGCATGGCGGATAATCCTGTTGAACACAGCCGCACAAAGCACATTGACATCCGGCATCACTTTTTGAGAGACCACTAGCAAAAGGGAGATATCGAAGTGTTTCATGTTAGCTCCGAGAACCAGCTAGCCGATATCTTTACCAAGCCTTTAGATGAGCAGACCTTTTGCAAGCTGCGTAGTGAGCTAAATGTCTTAGATTCGTGGAACTTGGATTGATGTATAGCATACATGTGTTTAAGCCTTTGATCATGTTCCTTTTGCATTTTGTTGCTTACTTGTGGTGCTCAAGTTGTAGAAACACTCCCTGGTCCTCACAAGTCCTTTTTTGCAAGTGATGCTCATATTTAGGGGGAGTTGTGTGACAACTTGACCCTTTGAGACTAACTGGGTACTTGAGTTTGTTTTAGTCTCAAAGGAGGTTTGAAAGGGAAAAGGTGGACTTGGACCATGAAAGACTTCCACTGCACTCCGATGAGAGGGTAACTTATTCCAAGTTCATCTCATGTACTCTTATTGCCTCTTACTCTTAGTTGAAGATTTTGGTGAGGCAATGGGGTTAAAGGGCCAAGCTTGATCCCGTTTTGGTGCTTGATGCCAAAGGGGGAGAAAATAAGGCCAAAACAATAAATGGATCAGCTACTTCTGGAGAAAAATTTTGAAAATAATAGAATAGAGCTTTTGTTTTGTCAAAATACTCTTATTGGCTCTTTTTGTCAAAAGTTGGCTTCTTGTGGGGAGAAGTGTTGATTATGGGAAAAAGGGGGAATTTTTGAAATCTTGAATCAATTTCTCTTGGAACAACTCTCTTCATGTCTTAACAAGTGTGTTTGACTTAGAGATAGAAATTTGAGTTTGATTTGCAAAAACAAACCAAGTGGTGGCAAAGAATGATCCATATATGCCAAATTTGAATCAAAACAATTTTGAGTTCTCATTTGCATTGATATTGCACTTGTTCTAGTTGCTTTATGTTGTGTTGGCATAAATCACCAAAAAGGGGGAGATTGAAAGGGAAATGAGCCCTTGGGCCATTTCTAAGTATTTTGGTGATTGAGTGCCAATGCAAGTGCTTTCGTGTTAATCTATGCAAAGTGGTGGACAAAATGCAAATCATGTCAAAAGGTATGTTTCTCAGACTTAGTACATTGTTTTAGAGACTAATGTATTGTGTATAAGTGCTGGAAACAGGAAAAATTGAATTGAAAATGAGATGGCTAAGTTCTGTCAAAGTTAGAGCAGTCTGGGTGCACCGGACTGTCCGGTGGTGCACCGGACAGTGTCCGGTGCGCCAGGCTGGCTCGAGCGAACTAGCCGCTCTCGGGAATTCATCGGCGACGTACGGCTATAATTCACCGGACTGTCCGGTGTGCACCGGACTGTCCGGTGAGCCAACGGTCGGCCGAGCCAACGGTCGGCTGCGCGATCTGCGCAAGACACGTGGCCGAGCCAACGGTCGGGAGGGAGCACCGGACTGTCCGGTGCGCCAATGGCTCCCAGGCGCCAACGGTCGACTCCGCCAGAGAAGGAAAGAGATCCGCACCGGACAGTGTCCGCTGTGCACCGGACTGTCCGGTGTGCACCGGACTGTCCGGTGTGCCAGGCAACAGAAGGCAAGATTTGCCTTCCGGGAATGCTCTCAACGGCTCCTAGCTGCCTTGGGGCTATAAAAGGGACCCCTAGGCGCATGGAGAAGGACACCAAGCATTCTCTAAGCATTCCTAAGCTCTAAGACATCGATTCTGCGCTTTTGATTCCGTGCGATAGCAATTAGAGCTCTAGTTGAGTTGTGAACTTATTGAGTTGTGTTGTGAGCTCTTGTTGCGACTTGTGTGCGTGGTGTTGCTGTGATTTCTTGTCTTGAGTGTGTTGCTTATCCCTCCCTTACTCTGTGCTTCTTTGTGAACTTTAAGTGTAAGGGCGAGAGGCTCCAAAGTGTGGAGATTCCTTGCAAACGGGATATAGTAAAGCAAGCAAAACACCGTGGTATTCAAGTGGGTCTTTGGACCGCTTGAGAGGGGTTGATTGCAACCCTCGTCCGTTGGGACGCCACAACGTGGAGTAGGCAAGCGTTGGTCTTGGCCGAACCACGGGATAAACCACTGTGCCATCTCTGTGATTGATCTCTTGTGGTTATTGTGTTTTGTTGAGACTCCTCTCTAGCCACTTGGCATTATTGGTACTAACGCTTAATCAAGTTTTTTTTTGTGGCATTAAGTTTAAGTTTTACAGGATCACCTATTCACCCCCCTCTAGGTGCTCTCAGTCTTGTACTCTCCAAGCATCGTCCTTGCCATGTCAATGGGCGTCCTGTTCTTCCTCTCTACCACACAATTTTGCTGTGGTGTGTAGGGAGCGGAGAACTCGTGCTTGATTCCTTCCTCCTCATGGTACTCCTCCACTTGAAGGTTCATGAACTCGGACTCGTTGTCGCTCCTTATCTTCTTCACCTTGAGCTCAAAGTCATTTTGATCTCTCCTTAGGAAGCGCTTGAGGGTCCCTTGGGTTTCTGTTTTATCCTGCAAAAAGAATACCCAAGTGAAGCGGGAAAAGTCATCAACGATAACAAGACCATACTTACTTCCTCCTATGCTTAGATAGGCGACGGGTCCGAAGAGGTCCATATGAAGCAACTCCAAAGGTCTTGATGTGGTCATCACATTTTTGGTATGATGAGAGCTTCCCACCTGTTGACCTGCTTGACAAGCTGCACAAGGTCTATCTTTTTCGAAATGCACATTTGTTAGACCTAACACATGTTCTCCCTTTAGAAGTTTGTGAAGGTTCTTCATCCCCACATGTGCTAGACGGCGATGCCACAGCCAGCCCATGCTAGTCTTAGCAATTAAGCATGCATCTAGACCGGCCTCCTCCTTTGCAAAATCAACTAAATAGAGTTTGTCGTCTAGTACACGCTTAAAAGCTAATGAACCGTCATTCCTTCTAAAGACAGACACATCTACATTTGTGAATAAGCAATTATATCCCATATTACATAATTGACTAACCGACAAAAGATTATAACCTAGTGACTCTACTAAAAATACATTGGAGATAGAGTGCTCATTTGAGATGGCAATCTTGCCTAAGCCTTTAACCTTGCCTTGGTTCCCGTCACCGAATATGATTGAATCTTGGGAATCTTTATTCTTGACGTAGGAGGTGAACATCTTCTTCTCCCCCGTCATGTGGTTTGTGCATCCGCTGTCGATAATCCAGCTTGATCCCCCGGATGCATAAACCTGCAAGGCAAATTAGGCTTGGGTCTTAGGTACCCAACTCTTGTTGGGTCCTACAAGGTTAGTGACAATAGTCTTAGGAACCCAAATGCAAGTTTTGTCTCCCTTGCATTTTTGCCCCTAATTTCCTGGCAACCACTTTCTTATCCTTTCTACAAATAGCAAAGGAAGCATTGCAAGAATGGTAAATTGTAGAATGTTCATTACTTACTTTCCTAGGTACATGAACAACATTTCTTCTAGGCATATGATGAACAACATTTTTTCTAGCAAAATTTCTATCATGCATAATAGAAGAACTTGAAGCAATCATGGCATGAGAATCAAGAGCATCATAACTTCTATGAACATTCCTAGAGTATTTCCTGTCATGGTACATGAAAGCATGGTTCTTTTGAGCACTATTAGCCATAGGGGCCTTCCCTTTCTCCTTGGCGGAGATGGGAGCCTCATGACTTGTTAAGTTCTTGGCTTCCCTCTTAAAGCCAAGTCCATCCTTAATTGAGGGGTGTCTACCAATCGTGTAGGCATCCCTTGCACATTTTAGTTTATCAAATTCACTTTTGCTAGTCTTAAGTTGAGCATTAAGACTAGCCACTTCATCCTTTAATTTAGAAATGGAGACTAGGTGTTCACTACAAGCATCAACATTAAAATCTTTACACCTATTGCAAACCACAACATGTTCTACACAAGAGGTTGATTTATTAGTTATTTCTAGTTTAGCATTCAAGTCATCATTGATACTCTTTAAGCTAGAAATAGATTCATGGCATGTAGACAATTCACATGAAAGCATTTCATTTCTTTTAACTTCTAAAGCAAGAGAATCTTGTGCACTTACAAATTTATCATGCTCTTCATATAAGAGATCTTCTTGCTTTTCTAAAAGTCTATTTTTCTCATTCAAAGCATCAATTAATTCATTGATCTTATCAATTTTGGTCCTATCTAATCCTTTGAATAAACTAGCATAGTCTACTTCATCATCGCTAGATTCATCATCACTTGAAGAGGCATATGTAATAGCATTTCGAGTACTTACCTTCTTCTCCTTTGCCATGAGGCAGGTGTGATGCTCGTTGGGGAAGAGAGACGATTTGTTGAAGGCGGTGGCGGCGAGTCCTTCATCGTCGGAGTCGGACGAAGAGCAATCAGAATCCCACTCCTTTCCAAGGTGTGCCTCGCCTTTAGCCTTCTTGTAAACCTTCTTGTTCTCTCTTTTCCCATTATTTTCTTGTTCCTGGTCACTATCATTATCGGGACAGTTAGCAATAAAGTGACCAATCTTACCACACTTGAAGCAGGAGCGCTTTCCCTTCGTTTTGCTCCTTTTGGGATGCTCCTTGCGACCCTTTAGCGTCGTCTTGAAGCGCTTGATGATGAGTGCCATTTCTTCCTCATTGAGCCCCGCCGCCTCAAATTGTGCCACCTTGCTAGGTAGCGTCTCCTTGCTATTTGTTGCCTTGAGAGCAATGGCTTGAGGCTCATGAATTGGACCATTCAATGCCTCATCGACGTATCTTGCCTCCTTGATCATCATCAGCCCGCTTACGAACTTTCCAAGTATTTCTTCGGGCGACATCTTGGTGTACCTAGGATTTTCACGAATATTGTTTACAAGATGTGGATCAAGGGCAGTGAAAGACCTTAGCATTAGGCGGACGATGTCGTGGTCCGTCCATCGCGTGCTTCCATAGCTCCTTATTTTGTTGACGATGGTCTTTAGCCTGTTGTATGTTTGGGTTGGCTCCTCTCCCCTGACCAACTCCATCTTGGTGAGCATGGTGACGTCATTTCCCTCATGAGAGATCCTGAGGGTGTCCCAAATCTGCTTGGTGTTATCCAGGCCGCTCACCTTATGGTATTCATCCCTGCACAATGAGGCTAACAACACAGTAGTAGCTTGTGCATTTTTATGAATCTGCTCATTGATGAATAAGGGACTATCCGTGCTATCAAATTGCATTCCATTTTCTACTATCTCCCATATACTTGGATGGAGAGAGAACAAGTGACTACGCATTTTGTGACTCCAAAATCCATAGTCCTCTCCATCAAAGTGTGGAGGTTTGCCAAGAGGAATGGAAAGCAAATGTGTATTTGAACTATGTGGAATACGAGAGTAATCAAAAGAAAAGTTCGAGTTAACCGTCTTCTTTTTTTCGTAGTTGTTGTCCTTTTGGGAAGAAGAGGACTCGTCGCTGTCGTCGTAGTAGACGATCTTATTGATGCGCCTCTTCTTCTTCTCATCCTTCTTCTTATGACTTGAGCCCGAGTCAGTGGGTTTGTCGTCTTTCGGCTCATTGATGAAGGACTCCTTCTCCTTGTCATTGATCACTATCCCCTTTCCCTTAGGATCCATCCCTTCGGACGATTAGTCCCTTTCTTGAAGAGAACGGCTCTGATACCAATTGAGAGCACCTAGAGGGGGGTGAATAGGTGATCCTGTAAAAACTTGAAACTTAATGCCACAAAACTTGATTAGAAGTTAGCACAATAAAGCCAAGTGGCTAGAGAGGAGTTCTTCAAAACACAATAACCACAAGAAGATCAACACAGATAGGCACAGTGGTTTATCATGTGGTTCGGCCAAGTCCAACACTTGCCTACTCCACGTTGTGGCGTCCCTACGGACGAGGGTTGCACTCAACCCCTCTCAAGCGGTCCAAAGACCCACTTGAATACCACGGTGTTTTGCTTTGTTTCACTATATCCCGCTTGCGAGGAATCTCCACAACTTGGAGCCTCTCGCCCTTACAATTTGATGTTCACAAAGAAGCACGGAAGTAAGGATGGGATGAGCAACGCACACAAGACACAAAATCAGAGCAACAATACGCACACAAGTCACAACTTGAGCTCTCAACACAACTCAAAGAGTTCTCTACTCAAATGGAGCTCTAGTTGCTATCACAAAGAATCGAATGCGCGGAAATGAGGTCTTGGTGCTTAGGAATGCTCAAGGGATGCTTGGTGTCTTCCTCCATGCGCCTAGGGGTCCCTTTTATAGCCCCAAGGCAGCT
Source organism: Zea mays (assembly GCF_902167145.1). Classification (NCBI taxonomy): domain Eukaryota; kingdom Viridiplantae; phylum Streptophyta; class Magnoliopsida; order Poales; family Poaceae; genus Zea; species Zea mays. The sequence continues at coordinate 35,261,818 of NC_050099.1, read as the reverse complement.
AGGAGCCGTTGAGAGCATTCCAGGAAGGCAATTCTTGCCTTCTGTCGACTGGCGCACCGGACACTGTCCGGTGCGGATTTCTTTCCTATTCTGGCACAGCCGACCGTTGGAGACTTGGAGCCGTTGGCGCACCGGACACTGTCCGGTGCACACCGGACAGTCCGGTGCCCCCTTCAGACCGTTGGCCCGGCCACGCATCACGCGCGGATTGCGCGGCCGGCCGTTGGCTCACCGGACAGTCCGGTGCACACCGGACAGTCCGGTGAATTTTAGCCGTACGCCGCCGACGAATTCTCGACAGCGGCCTTTTCACCAGAGCCAGCCTGGCGCACCGGACACTGTCTGGTGCACCACCGAACAGTCCGGTGCTCCCAGACTGAATTGTCTTTGGCTGAACAAAGCCATCTCTTTTCCAAATTGATTTCTCCTGTTTCCAGTACTTAGACACAATACATTAGTCCTTAAAACAAAGTACTAAGACTTAGAAACATACCTTTATGTTGATTTTCACTTTGTTCATCATTTGGCATAGATTAACACATGACCACTTGTGTTGGCACTCAATCACCAAAATACTTAGAAATGGCCCAAGGGCACATTTCCCTTTCAGCTACGCGGCGCAAAAGACTTTGCATGGGGACCAGAGCAAGTGGCGGCCTTCGCTTCACTAAAGCAGCACCTGTTAGAGCTGGCGATTCTTACAAGCCCCAACCCCTCGCTACCCCTGTTGCTCTACGTTGCAGCTTCGCCGCACGCGGTCAGCGCAGCGCTGGTTCAAGAGCAGGACAGAGAGGGCACGACCAGGCAGTGTCCAGTTTATTACGTCTCCAAAGTACTCACGACATCCAAATGCAACATGACAGAACTAGAAAAAATTGCCTACGTAGTCGTTATGGCTTCGCGCAAGTTGCGCCATTGTTTTGAAGCATTCAAGGTGCGGGTCACCTCGGACAGGGGACTCGGCGAATTGTTCAGAAATCCGGAGGCATCTGTCCGGATCGCCAAATGGGCAGCCAAGCTTTCCGGCTACCATATCACCTTCGAGCCCAGGACAACCATCAAGTCACAAGTCCTGGCAGACTTCATCGTCGATTGGACCGGGCCAATAACGCAGCCGGACACGTCTGCAGAGAAGGTGTGGACCATCCACTGCGACGGCGCATGGTGCCATGCGGGGCAGGCGCAGCTGCAGTCATTACTTCACCCACAGGGGTCAAGCACAGATATACAACACGTCTCAGCTTTGCTTTGGAGTCCGACAGATGCACCAACAATGTAGCAGAGTACGAAGCTATCATCCTCGGCCTTCGCAAGCTACGGGCACTTGGTGTCACTACCTGCATAATCAGAACAGACTCCAAAGTGGTTGCCGGCCAAGTCGAGAAAGATTACGCAGCAAAGGACCCCACACTTATGTAGTATCTCGCGGCTGTCCGCAGTCTCGAGAGACAATTCAAGGGCTTTACCTTGCAGCACGTGGACCGAGCCAAGAATGAGGAGGCCGACGCATTGGCCAAGGCAGTCGCCAGAGGCGAGGCCCTACCCTCCGACGTATTCTACCATGTCATCGGCACGCCAGCCGTCCGCAGCCCAGAGGGCCTCCAAATAACCAACGACACCGAGGGCCACCGCATAGTCAACCTCATCATGACCGAAGACTGGCGGGCACCAATAACCATGTTCCTGTAGGGATATTACCATCCAAGCGATATCAACGAAGCCAAGCGCCTCAAACACCGAAGCCAGGACTTCGAACTCATTGAGGGACAACTTTACAAGAAAGGGGTCAGTCAACCCATGCTTAAATGCGTCATCGAGACCGAAGGCGTCCAGATCATGCGCGAAGTCCATAGCGGAACTTGTGGCTCTCACGCGGGGCCTAGGGCCCTAGCTGCCAAGGTGATCCGTCAAGGCTTCTACTGGCCTGCTATGATCTGCGCCGCGAATCGGGTCACAAGGTCGTGCGAAGCCTGCCAGAAGTTTTCTCTTCGGTCAGGAAACCCTTCGCAACTCACAAAGCTGATCGCCCACACGTGGCCCCTTCAGCGCTGGGGCCTGGACATTGTCGGGCCGCTACCCACGACCCAAGGGAACCTCAAGTTCACCTTTGTCGCCGTCGAGTATTTTATCAAGTGGATCGAGGCGAGGGCAGTATCCACGATAACATCGAAGACTGCCCAGAAATTCTTCTGGCAAAACATTGTTTGTCGATTCGGAGTCCCATCCGAGCTCACAGTTGACAACGGCAAATAATTTGACAGCCTCCCTTCAAAGACTTCTGCTTCTCAATTGGCACCAAGCTTGCCTTCGCCTCAGTATATCACCCACAATCCAACGGCGTCGTGGAGCGCACCAATGGTAAAATTTTCACGGCCATCAAGAAAATGCTCCTCGACGACAAGAAGGGCAAATGGGCCGACCTGCTACCTGAAGCAGTCTGGGCGCTGAACACGACCGAGTGCCGGGCGACTGGGTTCACTCCTTTCCGCCTGCTATATGGATCGGAGGCCATGACCCCGCAAGAAATAAAACATGGGTCACCACGGACAAGCACTTCAGCCGTCCCCGACGTAGACGAACCAACTTCGAAGGACCTGATCGACGGAGACCGTGTCTTCGCCCTGCAGGCCCTCAACAAATACCAAGCTCAAACAAGAGCATGGCGCGACCACACAGTCGTCCTGAGAAAATTCAATGAAGGAGACCTCGTACTCATCCGGACAACTCGAACAGAGTCACGGGGCAAGCTGGAGACAAAGTGGGAGGGTCCCTTCATCGTCAAGACGAAGGCGTCCCCCAGCGCGTACAGGCTAACAACGCCATCCGGCGAAGACTTAGAGCATTCATGGAATATTGACAATCTCCGTAAATTTTTTGTTTGAATCCTCAGGGCTAACACGCCCTTGTAATTCACCAAACAGTTTTATTCCGGCCCGCACTCTTTTCCTCCCGGGGGTGAGGTTTTTAATGAGGCGGAGCCATGTAATATACACGCAAAAATCCCCCGCAAAAAATTAAAACAATGTCGAAAAAGACCGCATCGACGGTCTTCGGCATTCGACCACATCGAAGTCACCGCGAGGGGCAGCGCCGGCCTCCCTCGCGTGCGACACTTTGCGCAAAAGTCGCCTAAGGGTGCAGCCAGACTAGCACAAGTGCGAAAAATCGAAGTCTTTTCCAAAAGACTCTTCGTGCAAAAGTCGCCTAAGGGTGCAGCCGGACTAGCACAACAAGTGCGAAAAATCGAAGTCTTTTCCAAAAGACTCTCCGTGCAAAAGTCGCCCAAGGGTGCAGCCGGACTAGAACAACAAGTGCGAAAAATCGAAGTCTTTTCCAAAAGACTCTCCGTGCAAAAGTCGCCTAAGGGTGCAGCCGGACTAGCACAATAAGTGCACAAAACCACTCTCCGTGCAAAAGTCGCCCAAGGGTGCAACCGGAATAATAAGCACGAAAAATCGAAGTCTTTTCCAAAAGACTCCGCGCAAAAGTCGCCTACGGGTGCAGCCGGAATAATAGTACGAAAAATCGAAGTCTTTTTCTAAAAGAACTCCGCACAGAAGCCTACGGGAACAGCCTGATCAACGAAAGCGCGCAGCTTCATCACACATAACTATGGTTACACACATACAGCGAGGGCATCACACATTACATCGGCTCAACCTTCGGGATGATACCCATCTCCCTATAGTTGAACAACATTATCCTCAATTCCTCACCCGCAAACAGACTTCGCAGCTCTGAAAGGGAATTAGGCTTACACCTAGTTCCTATATAATTTTGGTGGTTGAATTGCCCAACACAAATCTTTGGACTAACTAGTTTGCTCTAGTGTATAAGTTCTACAGGTGTCAAAGGTTCACAACAAGCCAATTAAAAGGACCAAAGTTGGGTTCAAAATAGAGTGCTAAAGACATCCCGGAAGCCTCCCTGGTTTGGCGCACCGGACTGTCCGGTGGCGCACCGGACAGTGTCCGGTGCACCAGGGGGCCTCGCGCTGAACTCCTTAGCCTCGGGATTTTCCAGGAGCCGGCGCGCTATAATTCACCGGACTGTCCGGTGTACACCGGACAGTGTCCGGTGCTCCAACCGGTCGCGGCTCTGGAACTCGCCAGCCTCGGGATTTTTCGAAGGCTGCTCCGCTATAATTCACCGGACATGTCCGGTGTGCACCGGACTGTCCGGTGCATCCTCGGAGCAACGGCTACTTCGCGCCAACGGTCGCCTGCAACTGCAATAAATGCGCGCCAGAGCGCACAGGCGTCAGGCTCGCCCATGCTGGCGCACCGGACAGTGAACAGTTCATGTCCGGTGCGCCACCGGACATCCAGGCGGGCCCAGAAGTCAGAAATCCAACGGTCAGAATCCAACGGCATTGATGACGTGGCTGGGGCACCGGACATGTCCGGTGTGCACCGGACTGTCCGGTGCGCCATCGACAGACAGCCTCCACCAACGGTCATGTTTGGTGGTTGAGGCTATAAATACCCCAACCACCTCACCATTCATTGCATCCAAGTTCTCTACTTCCCAACTACTACAAGAGCTCTAGCATTCAATTCTAGACACACCAAAGAGATCAAATCCTCTCCATATTCCACACAACGCCCTAGTGACTAGAGAGAGAGATTTGCTTGTGTTCTTTCGAGCTCTTGCGCTTGGATTGCTTTCTTCTTTCTTGATTCTTTCTTGTGATCAAACACTCACTTGTAATTGAGGCAAGAGGCACCAATTGTGTGGTGGCCCTTGCGGGAAGTTTGATTCCCAAGTGATTTGAGAAGAGAAGCTCACTCGGTCCGAGGGACCGTTAGAGAGAGGGAAGGGTTGAAAGAGACCCGGCCTTTGTGGCCTCCTCAACGGGGAGTAGGTTTGCAAGAACCGAACCTCGGTAAAACAAATCCGCGTGTCACACTCTTCATTTGCTTGCGATTTGTTTTGCGCCCTCTCTCGCGGACTCGTTTATAATTCTAACGCTAACCCGGCTTGTAGTTGTGTTTATATTTGTGAATTTCAGTTTCGCCCTATTCACCCCCCCTCTAGGCGACTTTCAATTGGTATCAAAGCCCGGTGCTTCATTAGAGCCTAACCGCTCGAAGTGATGTCGGGAGATCACGCCAAGAAGGAGATGGAGACCGGCGAAAAGCCCACTACAAGCCACGGGAGCACTTCATCGGAAGAGTCCCGCACCAAGAGGAAGGAGAAGAAGAAGAACTCCTCCAACAAAGGGAAGGAGAAGAAATCTTCTTCTCACCACAAAGAGAAAAAGGAGAAATCTTCTCACAAGTCGCATCGGAGTGGGGACAAGCACAAGAGGATGAGGAAAGTCGTCTATTACGAGACCGACACTTCATCAACATCCACCTCCGGCTCCGACGCGGCATCCGTCACTTCTAAGCGCCAAGAGCGCAAGAAGTATAGTAAGATCCCCCTACGCTACCCTCGCATTTCAAAACATACACCTTTACTTTCCGTCCCATTAGGCAAACCACCAACTTTTGATGGTGAAGATTATGCTAGGTAGAGTGATTTAATGCGATTTCATCTAACCTCGCTCCACAAAAGTATATGGGATGTTGTTGAGTTTGGTGCACAGGTACCGTCAGTAGGGGATGAAAATTATGATGAGGATGAGGTGGCCCAAATCGAGCACTTCAACTCTCAAGCGACAACAATACTCCTCGCCTCTCTAAGTAGAGAGGAGTATAACAAAGTACAAGGGTTGAAGAGTGCCAAGGAGGTTTGGGATGTGCTCAAAACCGCGCACGAGGGAGACGAGCTCACCAAGATCACCAAGCGGGAAACGATCGAGGGGGAACTCGGTCGGTTCCGGCTTCGCAAAGGGGAGGAGCCACAACACATGTACAACCGGCTCAAGACCTTGGTGAATCAAGTGCGCAACCTCGGGAGCGTAAAGTGGGATGACCACGAGGTGGTTAAGGTTATTCTAAGATCTCTTATTTTCCTTAACCCCACTCAAGTTCAATTAATTCGTGGTAATCCAAGATATACTAAAATGACCCCCGAGGAAGTTATCGGAAATTTTGTAAGTTTTGAGTGCATGATCGAAGGCTCGAGGAAGATCAACGAGCTTGATGATTCCACCACATCCGAAGCTCAACCCGTCGCATTCAAGGCGACGGAGGAAAAGAAGGAGGAATCTACACCAAGTCGACAACCAATAGACACCTCCAAGCTCGACAATGAGGAAATGGCGCTCGTCATCAAGAGCTTCCGCCAAATCCTCAAACAAAGGAGAGGGAAAGACTACAAGTCCCGCTCCAAGAAAGTTTGCTACAAGTGTGGTAAGCCCGGTCACTTTATTGCAAAATGTCCATTATCAAGTGACAGTGACAGGGATAACGACAAGAAGGGCAAGAGGAGAGAAAAGAAGAAGTACTACAAGAAAAGGGGCGGCGATGCCCATGTTTGTCAGGAATGGGATTCCGACGAAAGCTCTAGTGACTCCTCCGACGACGAGGACGCCGCCAACATCGCCGTCACCAAGGGACTCCTCTTCCCCAACGTCGGCCACAAATGTCTCATGGCAAAGGATGGCAAAAAGAAGGTAAAATCAAGATCCTCCACTAAATATGAATCCTCTAGTGATGATAATGTTAGTGATGAGGAAGATAACTTGCGCGTTCTTTTTGCCAATCTTAACATGGAACAAAAAGAAAAATTGAATGAATTAATTAGTGCTATTCATGAAAAAGATGACCTTTTGGATTCCCAAGAGGATTTTCTAATTAAAGAAAACAAGAAACATGTTAAGGTCAAAAATGCTTATGCTCTAGAAGTTGAAAAATGTGAAAAATTATCTAGTAAGCTAAGCACATGCCATGACACTATTGCCAACCTTAGAGATGAAAATGCTAAATTAATTGCTAAGGTTGATTCTCATGTTTGTGTTACTTCAATTCCCGATCTTAGAAATGATAATGATGATTTGCTTGCTAAGATTAAGGAATTGAATGATTCTCTTGCTAGCCTTAGAGTAGAAAATGAAAATTTGATTGCTAAGGCTAAAGATTTTGATGTTTGCAATGCTACTATTTCCGACCTTAGAGATAAGAATGATATACTACATGCTAAGATTGTTGAACTTAATTCTTGCAAACCCTCTACATCTACCATTGAGCATGTCACTATTTGTACTAGATGTAGAGATATTGATGTTGATGCTATTCATGATCACATGATCTTAATTAAGCAACAAAATGATCATATAGCTAAACTAGATGCTAAAATTGCCGAGCACAACTTAGAAAATGAGAAATTTAAATTTGCTCATAGCATGCTTTATAATGGGAGACGCCCTGGCATTAAGGATGGCATTGGCTTCCAAAGGGGAGACAATGTCAAAATTAGTGCCCCTCCTAAAAGATTGTCAAATTTTGTTAAGGGCAAGGCTCCCATGCCTCAGGATAACGAGGGTTACATTTTATACCCTGCCGGTTATCCCGAGGACAAAATTAGGAAAATTCATTCTAGGAAGTCTCACTCTGGTTCTAACCATGCTTTTATGTATAAGAGTGAGACATCTAGTTCTAGGCAACCAACCCGTGCTAAGTTGCCTAAGAAGAAAATTCCTATTGCATCAAATGATTATAATATCTCTTTTAAAACTTTTGATGCATGTTATGTTTTGACTAACAAATCCGGCAAGGTAGTTGCCAAATATGTTGGGGGCAAGCACAAGGGGTCAAAGACTTGTGTTTGGGTACCCAAAGTTCTTGTGTCTAATGCCAAAGGACCCAAAACCATTTGGGTACCTAAAGTCAAGAACTAAACTTGTTTTGTAGGTTTATGCATCCGGGGGCTCAAGTTGGATACTCGACAGCGGGTGCACAAACCACATGACAGAGGAGAAAAGGATGTTCTCCTCATATGAGAAAAACCAAGATCCCCAACGAGCTATCACATTCGGGGATGGAAATCAAGGTTTGGTCAAAGGATTGGGTAAAATTGCTATATCACCTGACCATACTATTTCCAATGTTTTTCTCGTAGATTCCTTAGATTACAATTTGCTTTCCGTTTCACAATTATGTCAAATGGGCTACAACTGTCTATTCACTGATGTAGGTGTCACTGTCTTTAGAAGAAGTGATGATTCAATAGCATTTAAGGGAGTGTTAGAGGGTCAGCTATACTTGGTAGATTTTGATAGAGCTGAACTCGACACTTGCTTAATTGCTAAGACTAACATGGGTTGGCTCTGGCACCGCCGACTAGCCCATGTTGGAATGAAGAATCTTCATAAGCTTCTAAAGGGAGAACACATTTTAGGATTAACAAATGTTCATTTTGAGAAAGACAGGATTTGTAGCGCATGCCAAGCAGGGAAGCAAGTTGGAGCCCATCATCCACACAAGAACATCATGACGACCGACAGGCCACTGGAGCTCCTACACATGGATCTATTCGGCCCGATTGCTTACATAAGCATCGGCGGGAGTAAGTACTGTCTAGTTATTGTGGATGATTATTCTCGCTTCACTTGGGTATTCTTTTTACAGGAAAAATCTCAAACCCAAGAGACCTTAAAGGGATTCTTGAGACGGGCTCAAAATGAGTTCGGCTTAAGGATCAAGAAAATAAGAAGCGATAACGGGACGGAGTTCAAGAACTCTCAAATTGAAGGCTTTCTTGAGGAGGAGGGCATCAAGCATGAGTTTTCTTCTCCCTACACCCCTCAACAAAATGGTGTAGTGGAGAGGAAGAATCGAACTCTATTGGACATGGCAAGGACCATGCTTGATGAGTACAAGACTTCGGATCGGTTTTGGGCCGAGGCGGTCAACACCGCTTGCTACGCCATCAATCGGTTGTATCTTCACCGAATCCTCAAGAAGACATCCTATGAACTCCTAACCGGTAAAAAGCCCAATATTTCATACTTTAGAGTTTTTGGTAGCAAATGCTTTATTCTTGTTAAGAGAGGTAGAAAATCTAAATTTGCTCCTAAAACTGTAGAAGGCTTTTTACTAGGATATGACTCAAACACAAGGGCATATAGAGTCTTTAACAAGTCCTCAGGACTTGTTGAAGTTTCTTGTGACGTTGTGTTTGATGAGACTAACGGCTCTCAAGTAGAGCAAGTTGATCTTGATGAGATAGGTGATGAAGAGGCTTCGTGCATCGCGCTAAGGAACATGTCCATCGGGGATGTGTGTCCTAAGGAATCTGAAGAGCCTCCAAATGCTCAAGATCAACCATCCTCCTCCACGCAAGCATCTCCACCAACTCAAAATGAGGATGAAGCTCAAGTTGATGAAGAAGAAGATCAATCAAATGAGCCACCTCAAGATGACGACAATGATCAAGGGGGAGATGCAATTGAGGAAGACAAGGAGGATGAAGAACAAAGGCCGCCACACCCAAGAGTCCACCAAGCAATTCAACGAGATCACCCCGTCGACACCATCCTCGGCGACATTCATAAAGGGGTAACCACTAGATCTCGTGTTGCACATTTTTGTGAACATTACTCTTTTGTTTCCTCTATTGAGCCACACAGGGTAGAGGAAGCACTTCAAGATTCGGATTGGGTGGTGGCGATGCAAGAGGAGCTCAACAACTTCACTAGGAATGAGGTATGGCATTTAGTTCCACGTCCTAACCAAAATGTTGTAGGAACCAAATGGGTCTTCCGCAACAAACAAGATGAGCATGGTGTGGTGACAAGGAACAAAGCCCGACTTGTGGCCAAGGGATACTCCCAAGTCGAAGGTTTGGATTTCGGTGAAACCTATGCACCCGTAGCTAGGCTTGAGTCAATTCGCATATTATTGGCCTATGCTACTTACCATGGCTTCAAGCTTTATCAAATGGACGTGAAAAGTGCCTTCCTCAACGGACCGATCAAGGAAGAGGTCTATGTTGAGCAACCTCCCGGCTTTGAAGATAGTGAGTATCCTAACCATGTCTATAAGCTCTCTAAGGCGCTTTATGGGCTCAAGCAAGCCCCAAGAGCATGGTATGAATGCCTTAGAGATTTCCTTATTGCTAATGGCTTCAAAGTCGGCAAGGCCGATCCTACCTTGTTCACTAAAACTCTTGCAAATGATTTGTTTGTATGCCAAATTTATGTTGATGATATTATATTTGGGTCTACTAACGAATCTACATGTGAGGAATTTAGTAGGATCATGACACAAAAGTTCGAGATGTCTATAATGGGGGAGTTGAAGTATTTTCTAGGATTCCAAGTAAAGCAACTCCAAGAGGGCACCTTCCTAAGCCAAACGAAGTACACTCAAGATATTCTAAGCAAGTTTGGAATGAAGGATGCCAAACCCATCAAGACACCCATGGGAACTAATGGGCATCTCGACCTCGACACGGGAGGTAAGTCCGTGGATCAAAAGGTATACCGGTCGATGATTGGTTCATTGCTTTATTTATGTGCATCTCGACCGGATATTATGCTTTCCGTTTGCATGTGCGCAAGATTCCAATCCGACCCTAAGGAATCCCACCTTACGGCCGTAAAACGAATCTTGAGATATTTAGCTTATACTCCTAAGTTTGGGCTTTGGTACCTGAAAGGGAATTAGGCTTACACCTAGTCCCTAATTAATTTTGGTGGTTGAATTACCCAACACAAATCTATTGGACTAACCAGTTTGCCCAAGTGTATAGATTATACAGGTGTTAAAGGTTCACACTCAGCCAATAAAAAGACCAAGTTTTGGATTCAACAAAGGAGCAAAGGGGCAACCGAAGGCACTCCTGGTCTGGTGCACCGGACTGTCCGGTGTGCCACCGGACATGTCCGGTGCACCAGGGGACTCAGACTCAAACTCGCCACCTTCGGGAATTTCCGGAGGCACTCGCGCTATAATTCACCGGACTGTCCGGTGTACACCGGACAGTGTCCGGTGCGCCAAGGAGGAGCGGCCTCAGGAACTCGCCAGCTTCGGGAATCGCCAACGGCTAGTCCGCTAAAAATCACCGGACTGTCCGGTGCAACTCCGGAGCAACGGCTACCTCCGCGCCAACGGCTCTCTGCGGTGCAATAAATGCGCGCGCAGCGCGCGCAGATGGCAGGCTTGCCCATACTGGCACACCGGACAAGGAACAGTAGATGTCCGGTGTGCACCGGACACCCTGGAGGGCCCACATGTCAGAAGCTCCAACGGTCAGAATCCAACGGCAGTGATGACGTGGCAGGGGGCACCGGACTGTCCGGTGCGCCATCGAACAGACAACCCTGCCAACGGTCAAGTTTGGTGGTTGGGGCTATAAATACCCCAACCACCCCACCATTCATTGCATCCAAGTTTTCCACTTCTCAACCACTTACAAGAGCTAGGCATTCAATTCTAGACACACCCAAAGTGATCAAATCCTCTCCAATTCAACACAAAGCCCTAGTAACTAGTGAGAGTGATTTGCCGTGTTCATTTGAGCTCTTGCGCTTGGATTGCTCTCTCTCTTTCATTCTTTCTTGTGTTCAATACTCACTTGTAACCAAGGCAAGAGACACCAATTGTGTGGTGGTCCTTGCGGGGAGGTTTTGCTCCCGGTTGATTTGAGAAGAGAAAGCTCACTCGGTCGGAGGGACCGGTTGAGAGAGGGAAAGGGTTGAAAAAGACCCGGCCTTTGTGGCCTCCTCAACGGGGAGTAGGTTTGAGAGAACCGAACCTCGGCAAAACAAATCCTCGTGTCTCACTTCATTATTTGCTTGCGATTTGTTTTCACGCCCTCTCTCGGACTCGATTATATTTCTAACGCTAACCCGACTTGTAGTTGTGTTTATATTTGTAAATTTCAGCTTCGCCCTATTCACCCCCCCCCCTCTAGGCGACTTTCAATTGGTATCGGAGCCCGGTGCTTCATTAGAGCCTAACCGCTCGAAGTGATGTCGGGAGATCACGCCAAGAAGGAGATGGAGACCGGCGAAAAGCCCACTACAAGCCACGGGAGCACTTCATCGGAAGAGTCCCGCACCAAGAGGAAGGAGAAGAAGAAGGACTCCTCCAAACGGAAGGAGAAAAAGTCTTCCTCTTCGCACCACAAAGAGAAGAAGGAAAAATCTTCTTCCCACAAGCCGCATCGGAAAAGCGACAAGCACAAGAGGATGAGGAAAGTGGTCTACTACGAGACCGACACTTCATCAACATCGACCTCCGACTCCGATGCGCCCTCCGTCACTTCTAAGCGCCAAGAGCGCAAGAAGTATAGTAAGATCCCCCTACACTACCCTCGCATTTCCAAACATACACCTTTACTTTCCGTCCCATTAGGCAAACCACCAACTTTTGATGGTGAAGATTACGCTAGGTGGAGCGATTTAATGCGATTTCATCTAACCTCGCTCCACAAAGGTATATGGGATGTTGTTGAGTTTGGTGCACAGGTACCGTCGGTAGGGGATGAGAACTATGATGAGGATGAGGTGGCCCAAATCGAGCACTTCAACTCTCAAGCAACAACAATACTCCTCGCCTCTCTAAGTAGAGAGGAGTATAACAAAGTACAAGGGTTGAAGAGCGCCAAGGAGATTTGGGATGTGCTCAAAACCGCGCACGAGGGAGACGAGCTCACTAAGATCACCAAGCGGGAAACGATCGAGGGGGAGCTCGGTCGGTTCCGGCTTCGCAAAGGGGAGGAGCCACAACACATGTACAACCGGCTCAAGACCTTGGTGAATCAAGTGCGCAACCTCGGGAGCGTAAAGTGGGATGACCACGAGATGGTTAAGGTTATTCTAAGATCTCTTATTTTCCTTAACCCTACTCAAGTTCAATTGATCCGTGGTAATCCTAGATATACTAAAATGACCCCCGAGGAAGTTATCGGGAATTTTGTGAGTTTTGAGTGCATGATCGAAGGCTCGAGGAAGATCAACGAGCTTGATGATGCCACCACATCCGAAGCTCAACCCGTTGCATTCAAGGCAACGGAGGAGAAGAAGGAGGAGTCTACACCAAGTCGACAACCAATAGACGCCTCCAAGCTCGACAATGAGGAAATGGCGCTCGTCATCAAGAGCTTCCGCCAAATCCTCAAGCAAAGGAGGGGGAAGGATTACAAGTCCCGCTCCAAGAAGGTTTGCTACAAGTGTGGTAAGCCCGGTCATTTTATTGCTAAATGTCCTATATCTAGTGACAGTGACCGAGGTGACGACAAGAAGAGGAGGCAAAAGGAGAAGAAGAGGTACTACAAGAAGAAGGGCGGTGATGCCCATGTTTGTCGGGAGTGGGACTCCGACGATAGCTCAAGCGACTCCTCCGACGACGAGGACGCCGCCAACATCGCCGTCACCAAGGGACTCCTCTTCCCCAACATCGGCCACAAGTGCCTCATGGCAAAGGACAGCAAAAGGAAGAAGGTTAAATCCAACTCCTCCACCAAATATGAATCGTCTAGTGATGATAATGCTAGTGGTGAGGAAGATAATTTGCGTATCCTTTTTGCCAATCTTAACATGGAACAAAAAGAAAAATTAAATGAGCTAATTAGTGCCATCCATGAAAAGGATGATCTCTTGGACTCCCAAGAGGACTTCCTAATCAAGGAAAATAAGAAACATGTTAAGGTTAAAAATGCTTACGCTCTACAAGTTGAAAAATGTGAAAAATTGTCTAGTGAGCTAAGCACTTGCCGTGAGATGATTGACAACCTTAGAAATGAAAATGCTAGTTTAAATGCTAAGGTTGATTCTCATGTTTGTAATGTTTCAATTCCCAATCCTAGAGATAATAATGATGATCTGCTTGCTAAGATTGAAGAATTAAACATTTCTCTTGCTAGCCTTAGATTAGAGAATGAAAATTTGATTACTAAGGCTAAAGATTTTGATGTTTGCAAAGTTACAATTGCCGATCTTAGAGATAAAAATGATATACTTCGTGCTAAGATTGTTGAACTTAATTCTTGCAAACCATCTACATCTATCATTGAGCATGTCACTATTTGTACTAGATGTAGAAATGTTGATATTGATGCTATTCATGATCATATGGCTTTAATTAAACAACAAAATGATCATATAGCAAAACTAGATGCTAAAATTGCCGAGCACAACTTAGAAAATGAGAAATTTAAATTTGCTCGTAGCATGCTTTATAATGGGTGATGCCCTGGCATTAAGGATGGCATTGGCTACCAAAGGGGAGACAATGTCAAACTTAGTGCCCCTCCTAAAAGATTGTCAAATTTTGTTAAGGGCAAGGCTCCCATGCCTCAGGATAACGAGGGTTACATTTTGTACCCTGACGGTTATCCCGAGAGCAAAATTAGGAGAATTCACTCTAGGAAGTCTCACTCTGGCCCTAATCATGCTTTTATGTATAAGGGTGAGACATCTAGCTCTAGGCAACCAACCCGTGCTAAGTTGCCTAAGAAGAAAACTCCTAATGCATCAAATGATCATGCTATTTCATTTAGAACGTTTGATGCTTCATATGTGCTTACTAACAAATCCGGCAAGGTAGTTGCCAAGTTTGTTGGGGGCAAACACAAGAGCTCTAAGACTTGTGTTTGGGTACCCAAAGTTCTTGTGTCTAATGCCAAAGGACCCAAAACTGTTTGGGTACCTAAAGTCAAGAACTAAAATTGTTTTGTAGGTTTATGCATCCGGGGGCTCAAGTTGGATACTCGACAGCGGGTGCACAAACCACATGACAGGGGAGAAAAAGATGTTCTCCTCATATGAGAAAAACCAAGATCCCCAACGAGCGATCACATTCGGGGATGGAAATCAAGGTTTGGTCAAAGGTCTTGGTAAAATAGCTATATCTCCTGACCATTCTATTTCCAATGTTTTTCTTGTGGATTCTTTAGATTACAATTTGCTTTCCGTTTCACAATTATGTCAAATGGGCTACAACTGTCTATTCACTGATGTAGGTGTCACTGTCTTTAGAAGAAGTGATGATTCAATAGCATTTAAGGGAGTGTTAGAGGGTCAGCTATACTTAGTAGATTTTGATAGAGCTGAACTCGACACTTGCTTGATTGCTAAGACTAACATGGGTTGGCTCTGGCACCGCCGACTAGCCCATGTTGGGATGAAGAATCTTCATAAGCTTCTAAAGGGAGAGCACATTTTAGGATTAACAAATGTTCATTTTGAGAAAGACAGGATTTGTAGCGCATGCCAAGCAGGGAAGCAAGTTGGAACCCATCATCCACACAAGAACATCATGACGACCGACAGGCCGCTTGAGCTACTCCACATGGATCTATTCGGCTCGATTGCTTACATAAGCATCGGCGGGAGTAAGTATTGTCTTGTAATAGTGGATGATTATTCTCGCTTCACTTGGGTGTTCTTTTTACAGGAAAAATCTCAAACCCAAGATACCTTAAAAGGATTCTTGAGACGGGCTCAAAATGAGTTTGGCTTAAGGATCAAGAAAATAAGAAGCGACAACGGGACGGAGTTCAAGAACTCTCAAATCGAAGGCTTCCTTGAGGAGGAGGGCATCAAGCATGAGTTCTCTTCTCCCTACACTCCACAACAAAATGGTGTAGTAGAGAGGAAGAATCGAACGCTATTGGACATGGCAAGAACCATGCTTGATGAGTACAAGACTTCGGATCGGTTTTGGGCCGAGGCGGTCAACACCGCTTGCTACGCCATCAACTGGTTGTATCTACACCGAATCCTCAAGAAAACATCCTATGAACTCCTAACCGGTAAAAAGCCCAACATTTCATACTTTAGAGTTTTTGGTAGCAAATGTTTTATTCTTGTTAAAAGAGGTAGAAAATCTAAATTTGCTCCTAAAACTGTAGAAGGCTTTTTACTAGGATATGACTCAAACACAAGGGCATATAGAGTCTTTAACAAGTCCTCAGGACTTGTTGAAGTATCTTGTGACGTTGTGTTTGATGAGACTAACGGCTCTCAAGTAGAGCAAGTTGATCTTGATGAGATAGGTGAAGAACAGGCTCCATGCATAGCGCTAAGGAACATGTCCATTGGGGATGTGTGTCCTAAGGAATCCGAAGAGCCTCCACATGCACAAGATCAACCATCCTCCTCCACGCAAGCATCTCCACCAACACAAGTTGAGGATGAGACTCAAGATGTTGAACAAGAAGACCAAGAAGATGAGCCACCTCAAAATGACGGCAACAATCAAGGGGGAGATGCAAATGATGAAGACAAGGAGGATGGAGAACCAAGGCCACCACACCCAAGAGTCCACCAAGCAATCCAACGAGATCACCCCGTCGACACCATCCTCGGCGACATTCATAAGGGGGTAACTACTCGATCTCGGGTTGCACATTTTTGTGAGCATTACTCTTTGGTCTCCTCTATTGAGCCGCACAGGGTAGAGGAAGCACTCCAAGATGCGGATTGGGTGATGGCGATGCAAGAGGAGCTCAACAATTTCACAAGGAATGAGGTATGGCATTTAGTTCCACGTCCTAATCAAAATGTTGTAGGAACCAAGTGGGTCTTCCGCAACAAGCAAGACGAGCATGGTGTGGTGACAAGGAACAAAGCCCGACTCGTGGCCAAGGGGTATTCACAAGTCGAAGGTTTGGATTTTGGTGAAACCTATGCACCCGTAGCTAGGCTTGAGTCAATTCGCATATTATTGGCCTATGCTACTTACCATGGCTTCAAGCTTTATCAAATGGACGTAAAGAGTGCCTTCCTCAATGGACCAATCAAGGAGGAGGTCTATGTTGAGCAACCTCCCGGCTTTGAAGACAGTGAGTATCCTAACCATGTCTATAAGCTCTCTAAGGCGCTTTATGGGCTCAAGCAAGCCCCAAGAGCATGGTATGAATGCCTTAGAGATTTCCTTATTACTAATGGCTTCAAAGTCGGCAAGGCCGATCCTACACTCTTCACTAAAACTCTTGACAATGATTTGTTTGTATGCCAAATTTATGTTGATGATATCATATTTGGGTCTACTAACGAATCTACTTGTGAGGAATTTAGTAGGATCATGACACAGAAATTCGAGATGTCTATTATTGGGGAGTTGAAGTATTTCTTAGGATTCCAAGAAAAGCAACTCCAAGAGGGCACCTTCATTAGCCAAACGAAGTACACACAAGACATTCTAAACAAGTTTGGGATGAAGGATGCCAAGCCCATCAAGACACCCATGGGAACCAATGGGCATCTCGACCTCGACACAGGAGGTAAGTCCGTGGATCAAAAGGTATACCGGTCGATGATTGGTTCATTGCTTTATTTGTGTGCATCTCGACCGGACATTATGCTTTCCGTTTGCATGTGTGCAAGATTCCAATCCGACCCTAAGGAATCACACCTTACGGCCGTAAAACGAATCTTGAGATATTTGGCTTATACTCCTAAGTTTGGGCTTTGGTACCCTCGGGGATCCACTTTTGATTTAATTGGTTATTCTGATGCTGATTGGGCAGGGTGTAAGATTAATAGGAAGAGCACATCGGGGACTTGCCAGTTCTTGGGAAGATCCTTGGTGTCTTGGGCTTCAAAGAAGCAAAATTCGGTTGCTCTTTCCACCGCCGAAGCCGAGTACATTGCCGCAGGTCATTGTTGCGCGCAATTGCTTTGGATGAGGCAAACCCTGTGGGACTATGGTTACAAATTAACCAAAGTCCCTTTGCTATGTGATAATGAGAGTGCAATCAAAATGGCCGACAATCCCGTCGAGCATAGCCGCACTAAGCACATAGCCATTCGGTATCATTTTCTTAGGGATCACCAACAAAAGGGAGATATCGAGATTTCTTATATTAACACTAAAGATCAATTAGCCGATATCTTTACCAAGCCTCTTGATGAACAAACTTTTACCAAACTTAGGCATGAGCTCAATATTCTTGATTCGCGCAATTTCTTTTGCTAGATTGCACACGTAGCTCATTTATATACCTTTGATCACATCTCTTTCATATGCTATGACTAATGTGTTTCTCAAGTCCATTTCAAACCAAGTCATAGGTATATTGAAAGGGAATTGGAGTCTTCGGCGAAGACAAAGGCTTCCACTCCGTAACTCATACTTCGCCATCACTCCAAGCAACTCTCTATTTTTTGGGGAGAAATGAGCATCAAAGAAAAGGACTTCGTCTTTGGGAGAGAGTAAGAGCCCAAAGCTAAAGGACCGGACTTCGCCTTTGGTATAATCTTAACTCATTTATTTATGACCAAAGGGGAAGATAGCACTTCGGAGGGCTCTAATGATTCCGTTTTGGCGATTCATGCCAAAAAGGGGGAGAAATGAGCCCAAAGCAAAAGGACCGCACCACCACCGATTTCAAAAACTTAGTGTTGAATATTTATCAATTAATTTTCCTTTTGTGTTCAAAAAAAGGGGAGAAAGTAGTATTTCAAAATGATATATCAAAACCCTCTTGAACACTAAGAGGTGGATCTCTTCTAGGGGGAGTTTTGTTTAGTCAAAGGAGAAGCATTTGAAACAGGGGGAGAAAATTTCAAATCTTGAAAATGCTTTGCAAACTCTTATTCATTTACCTTTGACTATTTGCAAAAGATCTTTGAAAAGGACTTACAAAAGAATTTGCAAAAACAAAACATGTGGTGCAAGCGTGGTCCAAAATGTTAAATAAGAAAGAAACAATCCATGCATATCTTGTAAGTATTAACATTGGCTCAATTCCAAGCAACCTTTACACTTACATTATGCAAACTAGTTCAATTATGCACTTCTATATTTGCTTTGGTTTGTGTTGGCATCAATCACCAAAAAGGGGGAGATTGAAAGGGAATTAGGCTTACACCTAGTCCCTAATTAATTTTGGTGGTTGAATTACCCAACACAAATCTATTGGACTAACCAGTTTGCCCAAGTGTATAGATTATACAGGTGTTAAAGGTTCACACTCAGCCAATAAAAAGACCAAGTTTTGGATTCAACAAAGGAGCAAAGGGGCAACCGAAGGCACCCCTGGTCTGGTGCACCGGACATGTCTGGTGTGACTCAGACTCAAACTCGCCACCTTCGGGAATTTCCGGAGGCATTCGCGCTATAATTCACCGGACTGTCCGGTGTACACCGGACAGTGTCCGGTGCGCCAAGGAGGAGCGGCCTCAGGAACTCGCCAGCTTCGGGAATCGCCAACGGCTAGTCCGCTAAAAATCACTGGACTGTCCGGTGTGCACCGGACTGTCCGGTGCAACTCCAGAGCAACGGCTACCTCCGCGCCAACGGCTCTCTGCGGTGCAATAAATGCGCGCGCAGCGCGCGCAGATGGCAGGCTTGCCCATACTGGCACACCGGACAAGGAACAGTAGATGTCCGGTGTGCACCGGACACCCTGGAGGGCCCACATGTCAGAAGCTCCAACGGTCAGAATCCAACGGCAGTGATGACGTGGCAGGGGGCACCGGACTGTCCGGTGTGCACCGAACTGTCCGGTGCGCCATCGAACAGACAACCCTGCCAACGGTCAAGTTTGGTGGTTGGGGCTATAAATACCCCAACCACCCCACCATTCATTGCATCCAAGTTTTCCACTTCTCAACCACTTACAAGAGCTAGGCATTCAATTCTAGACACACCCAAAGTGATCAAATCCTCTCCAATTCAACACAAAGCCCTAGTAACTAGTGAGAGTGATTTGCCGTGTTCATTTGAGCTCTTGCGCTTGGATTGCTCTCTCTCTTTCATTCTTTCTTGTGTTCAATACTCACTTGTAACCAAGGCAAGAGACACCAACTGTGTGGTGGTCCTTGCGGGGAGGTTTTGCTCCCGGTTGATTTGAGAAGAGAAAGCTCACTCGGTCGGAGGGACCGGTTGAGAGAGGGAAAGGGTTGAAAAAGACCCGGCCTTTGTGGCCTCCTCAACGGGGAGTAGGTTTGAGAGAACCGAACCTCGGCAAAACAAATCCTCGTGTCTCACTTCATTATTTGCTTGCGATTTGTTTTCACGCCCTCTCTCGGACTCGATTATATTTCTAACGCTAACCCGACTTGTAGTTGTGTTTATATTTGTAAATTTCAGTTTCGCCCTATTCACCCCCCCCCCCTCTAGGCGACTTTCAGTACCCTCGGGGATCCACATTTGATTTGATTGGTTATTCGGATGCCGATTGGGCAGGGTGTAAAATTAATAGGAAGAGCACATCGGGGACTTGCCAGTTCTTGGGAAGATCCTTGGTGTCTTGGGCTTCAAAGAAGCAAAATTCGGTCGCTCTTTCAACCGCCGAAGCCGAGTATATTGCCGCAGGTCATTGTTGCGCGCAATTGCTTTGGATGAGGCAAACCCTGCGGGACTACGGTTACAAATTAACCAAAGTCCCTCTGCTATGTGATAATGAGAGTGCAATCAAAATGGCCGACAATCCCGTCGAGCATAGCCGCACTAAGCACATAGCCATTCGGTATCATTTTCTTAGGGATCACCAACAAAAGGGAGATATCGAGATTGCATATATTAATACTAAAGATCAATTAGCCGATATCTTTACCAAGCCACTTGATGAACAAACCTTTACCAAACTTAGGCATGAGCTCAATATTCTTGATTCTAGAAATTTCTTTTGCTAACTTGCACACATAGCTCATGAATATACCTTTGATCATGTCTCTCTCATATGCTATGACTAATGTGTTTTCAAGTCTATTTCAAACCAAGTCATAGGTGTATTGAAAGGGAATTGAAGTCTTCGGCGAAAATGAAGGCTTCCACTCCGTAACTCATCCTTCGCCGACACTCCGAGCCGCTCTCTATCTTTGGGGGAGAGAGCAAAACAAAAGGACTCCTACCTTGGTATAATCTTCACTCTTTTATTTATGCCCAAAGGAGGAGAAATGAACTCTAAGGGCTCTAATGATTCCGTTTTTGGCGATTCATGCCAAAGGGGGAGAAAGTATGAGCCCAAAGCAAAAGGACCGCACCACCACCAATTTCAAAAACTTAGTGTTGAATATTTTCAATTGGTATCCTATTGTGTTCAAAAGGGGGAGAAAATAGTATTTCAAAAATGACATATTGTCGGCGTTTCGAGACAGGGGGGTCCCTAAGCCGACGAGTGAGTGTGCTGCGTGCCCCAGCCCAGATGGGTCGAGCGCGTGGGCGAGCGCGGAGGGGGGAGAGGCGAGGCGGCCGGAGCCGAGCGTGAGAGAGGTGGAAGTCCCGCGGCCTTCGTGTTCGTCCCGCGCCCAGGTCAGGTGCGCTTGCAGTAGGGGGGTTACAAGCGTCCACGCGGGTGAGGGAAGCGAGCGGCCCCAAGAGAGCGCCTGTCCCGTCCTCGGTCCCGCGCGGCCAACCTTCTCTGAGAAGGCCCTGGTCCTTCCTTTTATAGTCGTAAGGAGAGGACCCAGGTGTACAATGGGGATGTAGCAGAGTGCTACGTGTCTAGCGGAGGGAGAGCTAGTGCCCTAGGTACATGCCGATGTGGCAGCCGGAGAGATCTGGGCATCCTGCTGGCGTGATGTCGTGGCTATCGGAGGTGCGACGGAGCCTGATGGAGGGACAGCTGTTGGAGCGGTCGAGTCCCTGCTGACGTTGTCCTGCTGCCGTAAGAGAGCTGGGGGCCGCCGTCGTCATAGAGCTCGTGGAGCGCCATCATTGCCCCTCTGGCGGAGCTGGCCGGACGAGACGCCGGTCTTGTTCTCCGTGACCCGAGTCGATTCGGGGTAGGATGATGATGACGTTTCCTGTTGACGTGGCGGTCTGTGCTCTAGGCAGGGCGACGTGGGGTTTCCTCTGAAGCCGAGGTTGAGTCTTGCCTTCAGTTGCCGTGGCCGAGCCCGAGCCAGGGGGTCGGGCGAGGCGGAAGTCGTCCGGCCGAGGCCAGGGCGGAGTCCGAGCCCTGGGGTCGGGCGAGGCGGAGTTTCGTCGTCTTCCGGGTCTTAGCCCGAGTCTGAGCCCTGGGGTCGGGCGGAGCGGAGTTCGCCGTCTTCCGGGTCTTAGCCCGAGTCCGAGCCCTGGGGTCGGGCGGAGCGGAGTTCGCCGTCTTCCGGGTCTTAGCCCGAGTCCGAGCCCTGGGGTCGGGCGGAGCGGAGTTCGCCGTCTTCCGGGTCTTAGCCCGAGTCCGAGCCCTGGGGTCGGGCGGAGCGGAGTTCGCCGTCTTCCGGGTCTTAGCCCGAGTCCGAGCCCTGGGGTCGGGCGGAGCGGAGTTCGCCGTCTTCCGGGTCTTAGCCCGAGTCCGAGCCCTGGGGTCGGGCGGAGCGGAGTTCGCCGTCTTCCGGGTCTTAGCCCGAGTCCGAGCCCTGGGGTCGGGCGGAGCGGAGTTCGCCGTCTTCCGGGTCTTAGCCCGAGTCCGAGCCCTGGGGTCGGGCGGAGCGGAGTTCGCCGTGGCGCCTTTGGCAAGGCCTAATTGCCTGTCAGACTCACTCTGTCGAGTGGCACTGCAGTCGGAGTGGCGCAGGCGGCGCTGTCCTTCTGTCAGACTGGTCAGTGGAGCGGTGGAGTGACGGCGGTCACCTCGGCTCTGCCGGGGGCGTGTGTCAGGATAGAGGTGTCAGGCCACCTTTGCGTTAAATGCCCCTGCCATTTGGTCAGTCGGTGTGGTGATTTAGTCAAGGTTGCTTCTGAGCGAAGCCAAGGCCTTGGGCGAGCCGGTGATGTGTCCGCCATAAAAAGGGGGCCTCGGGCGAGACGGAAGTCTCTCGAGGTCGGCTGCCTTCGGCCGAGGCTAGGCTCGGGTGAAGCGCGATCGAGTCACTCGTGTGGACTGACCCCTGACTTAATCGTGCCCATCAGGCCTTTGCAGCTTTATGCTGATGGGGGTTACCAGCTGAGAATTAGGCGTCTTGAGGGTACCCCTAATTATGGTCCCCGACAGTAGCCCCCGAGCCTCGAAGGGAGTGTTAGCACTCGCTTGGAGGCTTTTGTCGCACTTTTTTGCAAGGGGACCAGCCTTTCTCGGTTGCATTTCGTTCCGGTGGGTGCGCGCGAGCGCACCCGCCGGGTGTAGCCCCCGAGGCCTCGGAGGAGTGGTTACACTCCTTCGAGGCCTTAATACTTCGCTTAACGCTTCGGCTGGTCTGGTCGTTCCCTCATGCGAACTGGCCGTAGCCCGGGTGCACGGTCGGGGCCCAAGCTCTCGGGCTGGTATGTTGACGCTGTCAACGATTTGGCCAGAGCCGGTTTTTGCGAGAGCAGCCCCCGAGCCTCTGCACAGGGCGAGAGGACGATCAGGGACAGACTCGGCTTTTTACATACGCCCCTTCGTCGCCTTTCCGCAAGGAGGAGGGGGGGAGTGCGCCATGTTACCCTCGATGGGCACCGAACATGGTGTCTCCGGTGAGCTGCAAGCGGGTAATCCGAGTGGACGTCCGTGCCCCGTTCGTTGGGGGTCGGCTAGGGGCCCAGAGGCACGCCCAAAAGTACCTGCGGGTGACTTGCCGGACCCGGTCCCCTGGCGACGGGGTCCGAGGGCTCGATGCCTCCCTCCGATGGGATTCCGTTACAAGATCGTTCCCACTGGTCTCGGATATGTCCTAGGGTACCTCGGGAGCGCAGCCCGAGCCTCGGTTATGTATCGAACGTACCCCTGGTCATCCCTCGCTCGGTGTCTGAGGCGACTGTGAACCCTTCGGGGGCCAGCCTTCGAACCCCTGATCAGTAATGGGCGCGGAGCCCGAGTAGCCTGAGGCGGCCATGGAGCCCTTCGGGGGGCTGGCCTTCGAACCCCTGACCAGTAGTGGGTGTCGGGCCCACGCGATCTGAGGCGGCTGTTGAACCCTCGGGGGGCCAGCCTTCGAACCCCTGATCAGTAACGAGGGGCGCGGAGCCCGGTTCCTTCGCGGAGAAGGATCCCTCTCGGGGTATCCCCCTTCCCCGGTCCCTGTTGCAAGAGATAGAGAAAGAGGAAAACGGAAAAGGATACGAAATCAGACGACGTGGCGTACCTTTTCTGACGCGGTTATTAAGGCGAAGGTGAAGCGTCGCGCGCTCCTCCTGCCAGAAGCGCCGCGTGTCCCGCCGCGGAGTTAATGCGACGGGGCGAGTGGTTGGCGGGGCGGCCGCTACGCGTGTGCGATCCGTTCGAGGAACGAGTCACGGGTGCACCGTCTTCACGCCGTGAGAGGAGGCTCTCTTGCTGTCTCAGGATGGGACGTGAGCCCGGCTGACGACGCGACCGCTGCGCCCGCCCGCCTGCCACCGCCATTACTGCCGTCCCACTTTCGGTTGCTTTGACCGACGCGCCAGTCTGGCGCTGTTGGGTCGCCTCGAGTCATGGCATAGGCTTCGCAACCGAAGAGGCGCGATGGTGGCACAAGTGGCGGTGCGGTTGCTTGCATGCAGCAACTGGCGTGCCATTTGCTCGACGCGTGGGCCTGGGCCCCAGGCTGGCGTGTCAGAAGTTGGAGAAGCGCGTCCATCTGGCGCGGTTGCATGCCGCCTGCATGGCTGCCCGCCCCTTCTGCCCGTTGGTCTGGGCGAAAATGGGGGGTCGCCTGTAACCGCTGGACGGTCGTGCGCACCATGCGCGGCGGTTTGGCTTCTTCTGCCCTGAGCCGGCTTGCATGACATGCGGGACCCAGCCCCCGAGTCGCAGGGGAGGGCCTTGGAGCGTGTTGGAGAAGACTCGGCCCGCGGCGCTTGGGGGCGGCCCGCTCTTTGGCTTTGATGGCTTGTTCGCATCCCTTGAGTGGGACCGCGAACAAAAGCCTTCCGGTGACTGCGTTCACCTGGGGCCATGGCTGCCGCTGCAGAGGTCGTTGCCCCGCAGGCCCGAGGTCGCTTGTATCCTCGGGGACGGAACCGGAGTCTCATTTGCAATGGCACTTCGAATGCCAGTGAGTTCGTTCATTGTGGCTGTCGAGGCCTGAACGTGTATGTAATTTTGGCACGGAGCCGTGTTTTTTCCTCATTTCCGAGCACTAAGTCTCGCCTGTTTTATTATCTGAACCGCTTTACCAAGCATGAGTTGCCCCGTGTCAAGGTGACGGGTGAGGTATCCGTATCCCGGAGGCGTAGGAATCCCTCGGCCCGTTCGGCCTTGTTACGTGAGGCTCCTCTAGCTTAGTTGAAGGGACCCCTCGGCCGCCCTTTGGTGGATCGAGGCCGGGGGTAGCGATATCAGTATGAACAGAGGCGGAGTTGGCTCGAGAATGGGGAACCTGGTCAGCCGGAGCCTAGCCGTGTCGCCCGTCAGCGGTGCCGACGCCCAAGTCGGTCAGTCGAGGCCTCGGATCGGGCTAGCGCCCTTGGAAGCCGGTTGCCCGAGGCCCCAGGGGTAACCGGTTGAGCCGCCTGCTCGGGCCGGATTCCTGGAGGAGCCCCTGGACCTCGGCGCCGCCCGAGGCTGGGTCGGGCTTTGCTGTAGACGTCGTCGATGCCGAGGGTGCTACGGCTCCCTTCGGCGTGAAGACCCGAGCCTGCAGGATCAGATCATCTTGTAGCGTGCGCTTTCTGCGGCCGCCGAGGCCAGAAGAACACGCCCTCGCCGCGCTTGCGAAGCTGCGTCCTTTTTTCCTCTTGTTTCGAGCATCTGGACTCTGTCGGTAATAGGGATGTTTGTGTGAGCGAGAGTTGCTTTTCGCGGAAGGGACGAGTGAGGTATCCGTATCCCAGAGGCGTGGGAATCCCTCGGCTCGGTCGGCCTTGCCGCTTACGCGTACTTTCACCCGTCCATGAGGCCCTGTCCCCGATTTAGTCGAGAAAGCTTGAAGGACTGCTTCGGCAGGAGAGCTTCCGAACGTGATGACTCGTTCGGTCCACGGAGTCGCTTTATCCGAGCGCAAGTTACTTATCGCAGAAGGGGACGAGTGAGGTATCCGTATCCCGGAGGCGTAGGAGTCCCTCGGCTCGGTCAGCCTTGGCTGCTTACGTGTACCTCGTCGTTTCCAGGATCCGCTTTCCAAAGTAGTCAAGAAGCACGGAAGAAATCCTGCTAAAAAGAGGTCCTTTTTCGAGGAAAAAATTCGACGCAGAGGGGGTCTCCCCCCTTTTAGCCCCCGAGGGAGGGTCGGGCCTTGCCGAGGCTAGGCCGACCCTTCCTTGACAACTAAACTTTGCGTAGGTGCGAGGTATATGAACAACTTGAAAACATCTTAAGGGTAGAAGCGACGTAGCTGTTTGATGTTCCAAGCGTTGCCGTAGATCTCGCCTTGATTGTTGGCCAGCTTGTATGTTCCGGGCTTCAGAACTTTGGCGATGACGAACGGCCCTTCCCAGGGGGGCGTGAGCTTGTGCCTCCCTCGGGCGTCTTGTCGCAGCCGAAGCACCAGGTCGCCCACCTGGAGTTCTCGGGACCGGACCCCTCGGGCGTGGTAACGTCGCAGGGACTGTTGGTACCGCGCCGAGTGTAGTAAGGCCCTGTCCCGAGCTTCCTCCAACTGGTCCAGCGATTCCTCTCGGCTGGCTTGGTTGCTTTGCTCAGTGTAGGCCCTCGCCCTTGGGGAGCCGTATTCCAGGTCAGTGGGCAGGATAGCTTCAGCCCCATAGACCAGGAAAAACGGCGTGAAGCCCTTGGCACGACTCGGCGTCGTCCTTAGGCTCCAGACCACCGAGGGGAGTTCCTTCATCCATCGCCTGCCGAACTGGTTGAGGTCGTTGTAGATCCGAGGCTTGAGCCCTTGTAGAATCATGCCGTTGGCACGCTCTACTTGCCCATTCGACATGGGATGAGGCACGGCGGCCCAGTCCACCCGGATATGGTGATCCTCGCAAAAATCCAAGAATTTTTTGCCGGTGAACTGGGTGCCGTTGTCGGTGATGATGGAGTTCGGGACCCCGAAGCGATGGATGATGTTGGTGAAGAATGCCACCGCCTGCTCGGACCTGATGCTGTTCAGAGGTCGGACCTCGATCCACTTGGAGAATTTGTCGATGGCGACCAGCAGGTGCGTATAGCCCCCGGGCGCCTTTTGCAAGGGACCGACGAGGTCCAGACCCCATACAGCGAAGGGCCAGGTGATGGGTATTGTCTGCAGAGCCTGAGCGGGCAGGTGTGTCCGCTTCGCATAGAATTGGCACCCTTCGCAGGTGCGGACAATTCTAGTGGCGTCAGCCACCGCCGTTGGCCAGTAGAAGCCTTGCCGGAAAGCATTTCCAACAAGGGCTCGGGGTGCTGCGTGGTGGCCGCAAGCCCCCGAGTGTACTTCTTGCAGCAGTTCCCGACCTTCGGCGATGGAGATGCATCGCTGGAGGATGCCCGAGGGGCTGCGATGGTAGAGCTCCTCTTCGTCGCCCAGCAAGACGAATGACTTGGCGCGTCGCGCTACCCGCCGAGCCTCGACTTGGTCGAGGGGTAGCTCTCCTCGACGGAGATATTGCAGGTACGGGGCCTGCCAATCCTGGTCTGGCGTGGCCCCGCTCTGCCCTTCCTCGACGTTCAATGCCCCGCCCTCGGGGGCCGAGAGTACCTCGGGCTGGGCCGAGGGTGCCTCGGGCTGAACCGAGGGTACCTCGGGCTGAGCCGAGGGTACCTCGGGCTGAGCCGAGGATACCTCGGGCTCGGGCGCGTCGTCGAGCTTGACGGAGGGTTGATGCAGATCCCGGGAGAAGACGTCCGGGGGGACTGTCGTTCGCCCCGAGGCTATCTTCGCCAGCTCGTCTGCGGTTTCGTTGTAGCGCCGAGCGATGTGGTTGAGCTCGAGCCCGAAGAACTTGTCTTCCAGGCGCCGAACCTCGTCGCAGTAGGCCTCCATCTTCGGGTCGCGGCAGTGGGAGTTCTTCATGACTTGGTCGATGACGAGCTGCGAATCACCGCGTGCGTCGAGGCGTCTGACCCCTAGCTCGATGGCGATCCGCAATCCGTTGACCAGAGCTTCGTACTCGGCCACATTGTTGGACGCCGGGAAGTGGAGGCGCAGCACGTAGCGCAAGTGCTTTCCGAGGGGCGAGATGAAGAGCAGGCCCGCACCGGCCCCCGTCTTCATCAGCGACCCGTCGAAAAACATGGTCCAGAGCTCCGGTTGGATCGGAGTCGTTGGTAGTTGGGTATCGACCCATTCAGCCACGAAATCCGCCAACACTTGGGACTTGATGGCCTTCCGAGGGGCGAATGAGATCGTTTCGCCCATGATCTCCACTGCCCACTTTGCGATCCTGCCCGAGGCCTCTCGGCACTGGATGATCTCCCCCAGGGGGAAGGATGACACCACAGTCACCGGATGGGACTCGAAGTAGTGTCGTAGCTTCCGCCTCGTCAGGATCACAGCATACAGCAGCTTTTGAACTTGTGGGTAGCGGACCTTAGTCTCGGACAGCACTTCGCTGATGAAGTAAACCGGCCTCTGAACGGGCAATGTATGCCCTTCCTCCTGCCTTTCGACCATAATCGCGGCGCTAACCACCTGAGTGGTCGCGGCGACGTAGACCAAGAGGGTTTCTCCGTCCGCCGGCGGCACCAAGACTGGCGCCTTTGTAAGGAGCGCCTTTAGGTTGCCGAGGGCTTCCTCGGCCTCAGGGGTCCAAACGAAACACTCGGCTTTCCTTAAAAGGCGGTACAGGGGCAGACCTCTTTCGCCGAGGCGTGAGATGAAGCGGCTCAGGGCCGCGAGGCATCCCATGACCCTCTGTACCCCTTTTAAGTCCTTGATGGGCCCCATGCTGGTGATGGCCGCGATCTTCTCCGGGTTGGCCTCGATGCCTCGCTCAGAGACGATGAACCCTAGGAGCATGCCTCGGGGCACCCCGAAGACACACTTCTCAGGATTAAGCTTGACTCCTTTCGCCTTGAGACACCGGAATGTCACTTCAAGGTCGGAGAGGAGGTTGGGAGCCTTCCGTGTCTTGACTACGATGTCATCGACGTAGGCCTCGACTGTGCGACCGATGTGTTCGCCGAACACATGGTTCATGCACCGCTGGTACGTCGCGCCTGCATTCCTCAGGCCGAACGGCATGGTGACGTAGCAGTACATGCCGAACGGCGTGATGAAAGAAGTCGCGAGCTAGTCGGACTCTTTCATCCGGATCTGGTGATACCCCGAGTAGGCATCGAGGAAGGACAGGGTTTCGCACCCAGCAGTGGAATCCACGATTTGGTCGATGCGAGGCAGAGGGTAGGGAACCTTCGGACATGCTTTGTTGAGACCAGTGTAGTCTACACACATCCGCCATTTCCCCCCTCTCTTCCTCACAAGCACAGGGTTGGCAAGCCATTCGGGATGGAATACCTCTTTGATGAACCCTGCCGCCATTAGCTTGTGGATCTCTTCGCCAATCGCTCTGCGCTTCTCCTCGTCGAATCGGCGCAGAGGCTGTCTGACGGGTCGGGCTCCGGCCCGAATATCCAGCGAGTGCTCGGCGACATCCCTCGGTATGCCGGGCATGTCCGAGGGACTCCACGCAAAGACGTCGGCGTTTGCGAGGAGAAAGTCGACGAGCACTGCTTCCTATTTGGGGTCGAGCCCGAAACCGATCCGGATCTGCTTGGTGGTGTCGCCGCTGGGGTCGAGGGGGACGGCCTTGACCGTCTCCGCTGGCTCGAAGTTGCCGGCATGGCGCTTCACGTCTGGGACCTCCTTGGAGAGGTTCTCCAGGTCGGCGATGAGGGCCTCGGACTCGGCGAGGGCCTCGGCGTACTCCACGCACTCCACGTCGCATTCGAACGCGTGTTTGTACGTGGGGCCGACGGTGATGACCCCGTTGGGGCCCGGCATCTTGAGCTTCAGGTAGGTGTAGTTGGGGACGGCCATGAACTTCGCGTAGCATGGCCTCCCTAACACGGCGTGGTAGGTTCCTCGGAACCCGACCACTTCGAACGTCAGGGTCTCCCTTCGGAAGTTGGAGGGTGTCCCGAAGCAGACTGGGAGGTCGAGTCGCCCGAGGGGCTGGACGCGCTTCCCAGGGATGATCCCGTGGAAGGGCGCAGCGCCTGCTCGGACGGTGGACGGATCGACGCGCAGGAGCTTGAGGGTCTCGGCGTAGATGATGTTGAGGCAGCTGCCCCCGTCCATCAGGACCTTGGTGAGCCTGACATCGCCGACAACGGGGTCGACGACGAGCGGGTATTTCCCTGGGCTCGGCACATGGTCGGGGTGGTCGGCTCGGTCGAAAGTGATGGGCTTGTCGGACCAGTCTAGGTAGACTGGCGCCGCCACCTTCAACGAGCAGACCTCCCGGCGCTCTTGCTTGCGGTGCCGAGCCGAGGCATTCGCCGCATGCCCTCCGTAGATCATGAAGCAGTCGCGGACCTCGGGTGTAACGCCCCGAATTTTGCGGTTGAATTTTTTTTCTTTTCTTTACTCGCCAAAATTCGGGCGTTACCTTTTCTTTTTCTTTTTCCCTTCGCTAAACCTTGACCCTTTTCCAAAGTTCTAAGCGGGATTCGGTTTGGAATTCCCGTGTAAGGAAAAACCCTAAATACTTTATGTTGTTTGATGCACCATGCCGAACCTTGCATTTCTTTTGATTGCTTTGAAAGCGCAATTGCATTCATGTAGAAAGATCGGATTTCGAAAATGTGGAGAAGATCTTTTCTTTCTTTTTTCTCCCTCTCTTTTTCTCTCCTCTTTTTCTCTCTCTCCCGCGCCGTGGGCCGACCCCGGCCGGCCCAGGCCCCTGCGCGCCCCCCCTCTTGGGCCTGGAAGGCCCAGCCGCCCCCCCCCCTCTTTCCCTTATTCCCTAACCCTCTCCCCCCCCCTCATTTTCTCCCTCCCCACCTAAGCCGCCGCCCCTACCCCCTACCCGCCCCCTGCCCTAGGTAGCCGCCGCCGCCCCCTGCCGCCGGCCGCCCCTCGCCGTCGATCCCCGACGCCGGTAAGCCCCCCCCTCCTCCCTCTCTCCCTCTCTCCCCTCTCCTCCCTCCCCTTCCCCTCGCCGCTCGGCCCCATGGCCGGTTCGGCCGCCCGCCCCACCCCGCCGGCTCGGCCGCTCGGCCGCCCCGCGCCCTGCCCCGCGCCCCTGCGCGCCCTGCGGCTCGGCCGCCCCGCCCCCTGCTCGGCCGGCTCGGCCGCCCCCTGCGCCGCCCGCCCTCCCCAGCCCGACCCCCCCCCCCCGCGCGCCCGCCTGGCCGCCGGTTCAACCGGCCGGCTCAGCGGCTCAGCCGCCCGGCCAGCCCCGCCCGCGCCCGCGCCCCGCCTAGGGCCGGTTCAACCGCCCTAGGGCCGGTTCAACCGCCCCCCCCCCTTCTGTTTTTTTTTTATTTTTTTATTTAATTTTATTTACTTTCTGTGATCATAATTACTGTATTTTAAGTAGGCTAATCACTGTTCATGCTATGGGAAAATAGGAAGTTTAATTTAAAATTCCGTTATGTTATTGATTCACGTAGTTAATTGTTTACCCTGTGCAATGTTGATCAACTAAAAGTGATTAGGTTTCCATCAGTATATATAAATATATATAACAGAATTATGTTGTTAAAAACCAATTGTGTCATTAGTGCATAAGATTTAACCCCCTGCGAGACCTTTCCCGTTTCTTTCTAACCATAACAAATGCGTTATCGAACGTCATACTTGATGCATATTCGCTTTATTTGTTATCTTATATGGTGTACTGTTCTTTTGTATTAAATATGTGGATGTATGTATGTGTGTTTGCGCTCGCATAGAGAACGATCCGGTCGAAGAGCCCGAGGAATTCGCAGGAGAAGCCCCTGAGCAGCAGTCGTTTGGTGGAGGCAAGTGTCCTTTGACCTATCTCTGTCCTATTCATTCTTTAATTCACCTCCCGCATTACACATTTATACCTAAGGATTGACTAGCTTTTGTTATCCATGTCCTTGTTTACCTATTTGGGTCGGATTATTACTACTTAGTCTGATGCTATTGCTCAACTCTAATCAATGAACATGATGTGATTATCTATGATACGCTGTTTTCCCTTCTCTTATTATGATGTTGTACTTGTGGTATTCAAGGGGGCTCGAGCGGTTTCTCGAGTGCCTCTCCGTAAGGACCTGTTCTATGGATGACCGCCCGGGAAAACAGTGCAACCATGAGGGTGGAATGGGGTGCCCTTAGCTGAATAATTAGAGGATCCGGGGTGTAGT
Organism: Zea mays; assembly: GCF_902167145.1. NCBI lineage: Eukaryota > Viridiplantae > Streptophyta > Magnoliopsida > Poales > Poaceae > Zea > Zea mays. The sequence continues at coordinate 35,229,985 of NC_050099.1, read as the reverse complement.
TCACTTAGCCGTCGTGCCGTCAATGGGGCTCGGTGTATGCGGCTCGCTCTGCCAAGGTTGATTTGTCCCTTGGGGAGGAGTGCGGTGCATTTAGGAAACCTAACGGGTGGCTACAGCCCCGGGGAATCTTTGTAAAGGCTTCGTAGTGAATCCTTGGCCATTCACCTCGGGAGTGAATAAGGGTCTTGCAAGCCCGGGCCAGAGAGGGAATCACGGCTTGTGGGTAAAGTGCACAACCTCTGCAGAGTGTTATGAAACTGATATATCAGCCGTGCTCGCGGTTATGAGCGGCCAAGGGAGCTCCAGTGATTAGTGGTACTTGATCAGAGACATTGTGGTACAGGTGGCAATGAGATTGATGGTTCTGGTTACGATTATGGTGCTGGTAAGTGGTATTCTTTCCGTTTGGAAAGGGTACATTGGGCTAATAACTTGGGTTAATGTTAAAACCTGGCTTTCTACTAGTAAGTAATAACCTGACCAACTAAAAGCAACTGCTTGACTTATCCCCACATAAAGCTAGTCCACTACAGCCAAACAGGATGCTTGCTGAGTATGTTGATGTGTACTCACCCTTGCTCTACACACCAAACCCCCCCCCCAGGTTGTCAGCATTGCAACCACTGCTCAGGAGAAGATGAAGCTGTGGAAGGAGACTTCCAGGAGTTCCAAGATTACGACGAGTTCTAGGTGTGGGTTAGCGGCAACCCCCAGTCGGCTGCCTGTGAAGGCCGTGTTATCTACGTTTCTCTTCCGCACTTTGATTTATTGTAAGAACTATATGGACGTCTCAGACGTATGATGTAATCGACTATTTCCCTTATTAATACTATTTTGAGCACTGTGTGATGATGTCCATATTATGTAACTGCTGTGTACGTGAATAACTGATCCTGGCACGTACATGGTTCGCATTCGGTTTGCCTTCTAAAACCGGGTGTGACATAAGTGGTATCAAAGCCGTGCTGACTGTAGGACCGCTAACCTAGAGTAGAATGGTCGTTCTAAGGACTATGGACCTCTGTCTCTGCCTTGACTTTGATATCCCTTCAAAAGTTGGTCCTACCGACCAAACCTATGTTCTACTATATATAATACCTTGCTGAAAATCATGTTTTATTCTAATCCTTCATTTACTTATGATTCATTATTTGCTGGTCATATTAATTCTATTCTTACCCTTTTGCTTGCGATGTCTTTTGTAGATGGCTCGACTTAGACACACTGCACGAAAGTCAGTCATCCCCTTCTTACCCTCCCGCCTTGCTGAGCGTCCGCTTCGCCGTCCTGTGGCCGGACAGTCCAGCCACTTGGAGAGACTACACCATCGCCTGCGTGAGGAGCAGGAACGTCGACGACAGGAGCAGCAGAGCTCTTCCTTCTCGCTCCACCAGGAGATAGAGTCTGTGAGGAGCTGCTCCCCTGTGCTTCCTCTGGAGCCGCCCCCTGCACCACCACTGGGCGCCCCAGCCTCTGGAGTAGCTGCTGGAGGAGACCCAGACGACGGAGGAGGCGACGACAGCTCGAGCCACGACACCGACTTCTCTGCTAACCCTGAGCCGGAAGGATGGGTTGCTCGACCCATCACTCGCGACGCTGCTCGCGGGTGTCACTTCCATGATGCGCTCGACACCCTGCTACGTCGGGCATTTGACCGGCATACTTGGTCCGTCGAGTATCGCTGTGTGGTCTACCAGCATAGTCGCGGGGTCTACCCGGACCGCTGGGAGGCAACTTGCTTGGTGCGCTGCCCGGAGGACAGTCTCCAGGGTGCAGAGGCCTGTTCAGAGCACTATTCTATCTCTGAGCGGGACTCAGCTGAGGCAGCCATGCAAGATGCTGCACGGCGTGCGCTTTCGCACTACTGCTCGGTTTTCGGTGGGGCAGCTGACGGTCTTGACCTGAAGTATTACCCCCGCCGTTCATCTGGTAGCACAGGAGGCGTGATTGTTTCACCTGTCGGTGAGGGCAATCCTAGGTTGAGCAGCACAGTCAACCTAGCCGCCGTGCTAAACACGGAGCTGGACCATGCATTAGATGAGCTGAGTAGGGCTCGTGCTGAGATCGCCCAGTTGCGGGCTGAGCGCGCGGAACGTCGTCACTTGGACGGTGGTTCCCCCGCTCCCGTTGGGACTCAGCACCCGTACCGCTCACCTCAGCGTGGACACCAGTCTTATGGCAATCCCGCCTGCAAGACCAAGATAAACCTAGAACCATAGATCGTTAGAGTTGGATCTTGTAATTAATACGAAATAAATATATACATAGAAGCTTCAGTCTTAGTGTTAGTCTCGCTCTTAGTTAGTCTTAGTTAGACAGGGTAGTTTGCTATATCCTGTGCATTTATGTTTGTCATGATGAACTATGTTTGATTTGGATCTTTGTAATGATTGTCACCAGAGTGTGGGTATCCCCTGCATTTTGGTTTACATACTATGTCAATAAAGTTAGTTATATAGTTGGGAAACCCATTATTCTCCTTTCCTCTTTATCTGAGAAGCTGTGTGGTCTGTGTTGGAGATCAGTGAAGATGCTCATCTGTTCAGTGCTGTTGGAGAATTCTATACTCTTTTCTTATGCTGCAAGCTTTGCCAGATCAGTTCTGATGTGTGGTTGCGTTCTGCAGATGTCAGAGAACAGGCGTAGAGGAGGAAGGCGTGCTCAGCAGGAGCGAGCCGCTCCGCAGGATGAGGTGCCCCAGCAGCAGCACCTGCCGCCCCCGCCCCCGATGTCGATCGAGCAGATGTTTCTGATGCAGACTCAGGCAGTTCAAGCCATCGGTCAGACTCTGGCCGCCATTCAGCAGCAGCAGCAGCAGCAACAGCAGCAAGCACCACCCCAGCCTCAGATGCCTCAGATGCCTAGAGACAAGCGTGCTGAATTCATGAGAGGTCATCCACCAACGTTCGCTCACTCTTCTGACCCCATGGATGCTGAAGATTGGCTGCGCACTGTGGAGCGGGAGTTGCATACCGCTCAGTGCGATGACCGGGAGAAAGTCTTGTATGGTCCCCGTCTGTTGAGAGGAGCAGCCCAGTCATGGTGGGAGTCTTACCTCGCCACCCATGCCAACCCCGACACCATTACCTGGGAAGAATTCCGAGGTAGCTTTCGTCAGTACCATGTGCCTGCAGGTCTGATGACAGTGAAGAAGGAGGAGTTCCTGGCCCTCAAGCAAGGGTCATCGTCTGTCAGTGAGTATCGAGACAGGTTTCTGCAATTGTCTCGCTATGCTCCTGAAGATGTCAACACCGACGCCAAGCGACAGTACCGTTTCCTGAGAGGCTTGGTTGACCCTCTGCAGTATCAGCTGATGAATCACACCTTCCCGACATTCCAGCACCTGATTGACAGAGCAATCATGACAGAAAGGAAGCGTAAGGAGATGGAAGATCGTAAGCGCAAGATCAGTGGACCCCAGCCTGGAAGCAGCAGCCGTCCCCGTTTCTCAGGCAATCAACCTCAGCAGTTCAGGCAGAACCAGCGTCCATCTCAGCAGCATCAGCAGCGTCAGCAGTATCAGCAGTTCCAAAGGCAGTATCCTCAGCATCAGTACCAGAACCGTCAGAGCAATCAGTCAGGAGGTCAGTTTCAAAAGCAGAATCAGCAAACACCTCGTCTTCCTGCCCCAGCAAATCAGCAGAACAGTCAGGCAGCACCAGCTCAGGTTGGAAACAGGGCATGTTTCCACTGTGGAGAGCAAGGCCATTGGGTGATGCAATGTCCGAAGAAGGCAGCCCAGCAGCAGTCAGGCCCCAATGCCCCAACAAAGCAGAATGTGCCTCAGCCTGGAGCAGGCAATCGCTCTCAGCAGCGCTATAATCATGGAAGGCTGAATCACTTGGAGGCTGAAGCAGTTCAAGAGACCCCCGGCATGGCAGTAGGTATGTTCCCAGTCGATTCCCATATTGCAGAAGTGTTATTTGATACTGGAGCAACACATTCTTTCATTACTGCATCATGGGTAGAAGCACATAATCTTCCAGCTACTACCATGTTAACCCCCATTCAAATTGACTCAGCCGGTGGTAGAGTTCGAGCTGATAGCATTTGTTTGAATATAAGTGTGGAAATAAGGGGGATAGCGTTTCCCGCCAACCTTATAGTAATGGGTACTCAGGGAATAGATGTCATCCTAGGGATGAATTGGCTAGATAAGTATCAGGCAGTTATCAGTTGTGATAAAAGGACAATCAAGTTGGTGTCCCCACTAGGAGAGGAAGTGGTGACCGAGTTAGTCCCGCCTGAGCCAAAGAAAGGAAGTTGTTATCAGATGGCTGTCGATAGCAGTGAAGCAGACCCAATTGAGAGTATTAAGGTTGTGTCTGAATTCCCAGATGTGTTTCCAAAGGATTTACCGGGTATGCCACCAGAGCGGAAGGTTGAGTTTGCTATAGAGCTTCTTCCTGGAACCGCCCCCATCTCTAAGAGAGCTTACAGAATATCTGGACCAGAGTTGGTTGAGCTTAAGAAGCAGATTGATGAACTGTCAGAGAAAGGTTACATCCGGCCAAGCACTTCGCCTTGGGCCGCCCCTGTCTTGTTTGTGGAGAAGAAAGATGGCACTAAGAGGATGTGCATCGATTATAGAGCTTTGAATGAGGTCACGATCAAGAACAAGTATCCTTTGCCCAGAATAGAAGATCTGTTCGACCAGTTGAGAGGAGCCAGTGTGTTCTCCAAGATCGATCTGAGGTCAGGTTATCATCAGCTCAGGATCCGACCTTCGGACATTCCGAAGACGGCATTCATTACCAAGTATGGTTTATATGAGTTCACAGTGATGTCTTTTGGTTTGACCAATGCGCCAGCATTCTTTATGAACTTGATGAACAGTGTATTCATGGATTATCTTGATAAGTTCGTGGTGGTATTCATTGATGACATTCTGGTTTATTCTCAAAGTGAAGAAGAGCATGCAGATCATTTGAGGATGGTATTGCAGAGATTGCGAGAGCACCAGTTGTATGCAAAGTTGAGCAAGTGTGAGTTCTGGATCAGTGAAGTCCTGTTCTTGGGTCACATAATCAACAAAGAAGGATTGGCTGTGGATCCGAAGAAAGTGGCAGATATTTTGAACTGGAAAGCGCCAACGGATGCTCGAGGAATCAAGAGCTTCATTGGAATGGCCGGATATTATCGGCGATTCATTGAAGGGTTTTCGAAGATTGCGAAGCCAATGACAGCGTTGCTAGGCAACAAGGTTGAGTTCAAGTGGACCCAGAAATGCCAAGAGGCCTTTGAAGCGCTGAAAGAGAAGTTGACTACAGCGCCTGTCCTAGTCTTGCCTGATGTGCACAAGCCCTTCTCGGTGTATTGCGATGCTTGTTACACAGGTTTGGGATGTGTGTTGATGCAAGAGGGAAGAGTTGTGGCTTACTCGTCCCGACAGCTGAAGGTTCATGAGAAGAATTACCCAATCCATGATCTAGAATTGGCAGCAGTGGTTCACGCACTGAAGACATGGAGGCACTATCTGTATGGACAGAAATGCGATGTTTACACAGACCACAAGAGTCTGAAGTACATATTCACTCAGTCAGAGTTGAACATGAGGCAACGAAGATGGTTAGAATTGATCAAAGACTATGAGTTGGAGATTCATTACCATCCAGGCAAAGCGAACGTAGTGGCAGATGCTTTGAGCAGAAAGAGTCAAGTCAATCTGATGGTCGCTCGCCCGATGCCTTATGAGTTGGCCAAGGAGTTTGACAGGTTGAGTCTCGGATTTCTGAACAATTCTCGAGGAGTCACAGTTGAATTGGAACCTACCTTGGAGCGCGAAATCAAAGAAGCGCAGAGAAATGATGAGAAGATCAGTGAGATTCGGCGATTGATTCTAGATGGCAGAGGCAAAGATTTTCGAGAAGATGCTGGAGGTGTGGTATGGTTCAAAGACCGCTTGTGTGTTCCCAATGTCCAGTCTATTCGGGAGTTGATTCTTAAGGAAGCTCATGAGACAGCTTATTCGATTCACCCTGGCAGTGAGAAGATGTACCAGGATCTAAAGAAGAAATTCTGGTGGTACGGAATGAAAAGAGAAATCGCAGAGCATGTGGCTATGTGCGATAGTTGTCGAAGAATTAAGGCAGAACACCAGAGGCCAGCTGGATTGTTGCAACCGTTGCAGATCCCTCAGTGGAAATGGGATGAAATTGGTATGGATTTCATAGTCGGATTGCCTCGCACTCGAGCCGGCTACGATTCCATTTGGGTAGTAGTGGACCGTTTGACCAAGTCAGCCCACTTCATACCTGTCAAGACCAACTACAACAGTGCAGTATTGGCAGAATTGTATATGTCTCGGATCGTTTGTCTTCATGGTGTGCCAAAGAAGATAGTGTCAGACAGAGGAACGCAGTTCACCTCTCATTTCTGGCAGCAGTTGCATGGAGCCTTGGGCACGCATCTGAATTTCAGTTCAGCTTATCACCCGCAGACAGATGGTCAGACTGAAAGAACCAATCAAATCCTTGAAGATATGTTGAGAGCCTGTGCGTTGCAAGATCAGTCCGGATGGGACAAGCGATTGCCTTATGCAGAGTTTTCCTATAACAACAGTTATCAGGCCAGTTTGAAGATGTCACCGTTTCAAGCGCTGTATGGAAGGAGTTGCAGAACTCCGTTGCAATGGGATCAGCCTGGAGAGAAGCAGGTGTTTGGGCCAGATATTCTGCTTGAAGCCGAAGAGAACATCAAGATGGTCCGAGAGAATCTGAAGATAGCGCAATCGAGGCAGCGAAGCTATGCAGACACAAGAAGAAGAGAGCTGAGTTTCGAAGTCGGAGACTTTGTTTATCTGAAAGTGTCACCGATCAGAGGAGTCAGAAGATTCGGAGTGAAAGGCAAGCTAGCACCCCGCTACATTGGTCCGTATCAGATTCTTGCAAGACGAGGAGAAGTGGCTTATCAGCTCAGTTTGCCAGAGAATTTGTCTGCTGTGCATAATGTCTTTCATGTGTCTCAGTTGAAGGAGTGCTTGCGTGTGCCGGAAGAGCAGTTGCCAGTGGAAGGTCTGGAGGTCCAGGAGGACTTGACCTATGTTGAGAAGCCAGCTCAGATCCTTGAGGTTGCAGATAGAGTCACCCGAAGGAAGACCGTCAGAATGTGCAAAGTCAGATGGAATCACCACTCTGAGGAAGAAGCAACCTGGGAGCGTGAAGATGATCTGATGGCCAAGTACCCAGAGCTCTTTGCTAGCCAACCCTGGATCTCGAGGGCGAGATTCTTTTAAGGGGGATAGGTTTGTAACGCCCCGAATTTTGCGGTTGAATTTTTTTTCTTTTCTTTACTCGCCAAAATTCGGGCGTTACCTTTTCTTTTTCTTTTTCCCTTCGCTAAACCTTGACCCTTTTCCAAAGTTCTAAGCGGGATTCGGTTTGGAATTCCCGTGTAAGGAAAAACCCTAAATACTTTATGTTGTTTGATGCACCATGCCGAACCTTGCATTTCTTTTGATTGCTTTGAAAGCGCAATTGCATTCATGTAGAAAGATCGGATTTCGAAAATGTGGAGAAGATCTTTTCTTTCTTTTTTCTCCCTCTCTTTTTCTCTCCTCTTTTTCTCTCTCTCCCGCGCCGTGGGCCGACCCCGGCCGGCCCAGGCCCCTGCGCGCCCCCCCTCTTGGGCCTGGAAGGCCCAGCCGCCCCCCCCCTCTTTCCCTTATTCCCTAACCCTCTCCCCCCCCCCTCATTTTCTCCCTCCCCACCTAAGCCGCCGCCCCTACCCCCTACCCGCCCCCTGCCCTAGGTAGCCGCCGCCGCCCCCTGCCGCCGGCCGCCCCTCGCCGTCGATCCCCGACGCCGGTAAGCCCCCCCCCCTCCTCCCTCTCTCCCTCTCTCCCCTCTCCTCCCTCCCCTTCCCCTCGCCGCTCGGCCCCATGGCCGGTTCGGCCGCCCGCCCCACCCCGCCGGCTCGGCCGCTCGGCCGCCCCGCGCCCTGCCCCGCGCCCCTGCGCGCCCTGCGGCTCGGCCGCCCCGCCCCCTGCTCGGCCGGCTCGGCCGCCCCCTGCGCCGCCCGCCCTCCCCAGCCCGACCCCCCCCCCCGCGCGCCCGCCTGGCCGCCGGTTCAACCGGCCGGCTCAGCGGCTCAGCCGCCCGGCCAGCCCCGCCCGCGCCCGCGCCCCGCCTAGGGCCGGTTCAACCGCCCTAGGGCCGGTTCAACCGCCCCCCCCCCTTCTGTTTTTTTTTTATTTTTTTATTTAATTTTATTTACTTTCTGTGATCATAATTACTGTATTTTAAGTAGGCTAATCACTGTTCATGCTATGGGAAAATAGGAAGTTTAATTTAAAATTCCGTTATGTTATTGATTCACGTAGTTAATTGTTTACCCTGTGCAATGTTGATCAACTAAAAGTGATTAGGTTTCCATCAGTATATATAAATATATATAACAGAATTATGTTGTTAAAAACCAATTGTGTCATTAGTGCATAAGATTTAACCCCCTGCGAGACCTTTCCCGTTTCTTTCTAACCATAACAAATGCGTTATCGAACGTCATACTTGATGCATATTCGCTTTATTTGTTATCTTATATGGTGTACTGTTCTTTTGTATTAAATATGTGGATGTATGTATGTGTGTTTGCGCTCGCATAGAGAACGATCCGGTCGAAGAGCCCGAGGAATTCGCAGGAGAAGCCCCTGAGCAGCAGTCGTTTGGTGGAGGCAAGTGTCCTTTGACCTATCTCTGTCCTATTCATTCTTTAATTCACCTCCCGCATTACACATTTATACCTAAGGATTGACTAGCTTTTGTTATCCATGTCCTTGTTTACCTATTTGGGTCGGATTATTACTACTTAGTCTGATGCTATTGCTCAACTCTAATCAATGAACATGATGTGATTATCTATGATACGCTGTTTTCCCTTCTCTTATTATGATGTTGTACTTGTGGTATTCAAGGGGGCTCGAGCGGTTTCTCGAGTGCCTCTCCGTAAGGACCTGTTCTATGGATGACCGCCCGGGAAAACAGTGCAACCATGAGGGTGGAATGGGGTGCCCTTAGCTGAATAATTAGAGGATCCGGGGTGTAGTTCACTTAGCCGTCGTGCCGTCAATGGGGCTCGGTGTATGCGGCTCGCTCTGCCAAGGTTGATTTGTCCCTTGGGGAGGAGTGCGGTGCATTTAGGAAACCTAACGGGTGGCTACAGCCCCGGGGAATCTTTGTAAAGGCTTCGTAGTGAATCCTTGGCCATTCACCTCGGGAGTGAATAAGGGTCTTGCAAGCCCGGGCCAGAGAGGGAATCACGGCTTGTGGGTAAAGTGCACAACCTCTGCAGAGTGTTATGAAACTGATATATCAGCCGTGCTCGCGGTTATGAGCGGCCAAGGGAGCTCCAGTGATTAGTGGTACTTGATCAGAGACATTGTGGTACAGGTGGCAATGAGATTGATGGTTC